>NC_091434.1:148516595-148835871 GCF_964237555.1 Oryctolagus cuniculus
ATCATTCAAAAAGTTCATGAAAAAACTTCATGGAAAATGGAATTAAATTTTATTACTTATTTTGTTGCAAAGGATTTGAAATCCATGCATAGTTTCTTCTTTTATTTTCCAAATTTATGTTTTTCTTTTGAAATTTTGTCATACAAGTTTTTTTTTATTTAATGAACATAAATTTCCAAAGTACAGCTTATTGATTGATAACAATAGCTCCCCCCCCATAACTTCCCTCCCACCCACAACACTCCCCTCTCCCACTCCCTCTCCCTTTCCATTCACATCAAGATTAATTTTCAATTATCTTTATATACAGAAGATAAATTTAGTATATATTAAGTAAAGATTTCAACAGTGCACGCACACAGAAACACAAAGTGTAAAATACTATTTGAGTACTAGTTATAGCATTAATTAAACACCTAAGAGTAATTGTGTATTAATTACGGAATTCAACCAACAGTTTTAAGTAGAACATAAAAAATACTAAAAGGGTAAAGTATTAAGTTCTTTTTTGTTTGTTATATAGTTTTTTTATTTAATAAACGTGAATTTACAAAGTGCAACTTTTGTATTGTTGTGGCCTCCCCCCACCACCTTCCTCCCTCCCGTGGCCCTCCCCTCTCCCATTCCCTCTCCCATCCCACCCTTCATCAAGTTTCATTTTCAATTACCTTCATATACTGAAGATCAACTTATGTCATACAAGTTTTGTGTATTTTATATATACAGATTAGGAACATAGTGACACTTCCCCCCAACCTTCCTTCCTGCCCACACTCTAACTTCTTCCTCCTCCTTCTCACAATTCCACTCTTAATTTTTACAAAGATCTATTTTCAGTTTACTTAGTGGTCATATAATTAACCGTACACTAAGTAAAATAGTTCAACAAATAGTATAAAATAAAAGGAAAAAAAAAACTGTTCCTCAATGGAAGAGACAAGGACTGTAAACAATCATCAAATCTAAAAATGTCTATTTCACTCCAATGCATTACATTTCAGGTACTCTATTAGTTACCATGGATCAGGGAAAACATAATATCTGTCTTTTTGGGACCAGCTTCTTTCACTAAGTATAATGGTTTTCAGTAGTGTCCGTCTTGTTACCAAACACAGGATTTCTTTTATTTTTTTCTCTTTTTTACAGCTAAGTGGTACTCCATAGTGTATATATATCATGATTTCTTTATCTATACAACAGTTGGTGGACATCTAGGGTGATTCCATATCTTAGGTATTGTGAATTGTGCTGAAAGGAACATGGGGGTACAGATAACTCTTTCAGATGCTGATTTCTTTTGGTTTGGTTAAATTTCCAGGAGTGGGATGGCTGGGTCATATGGTAGATCTGTCTTCAGATTTCTGAGGTATCTCCATACTGTCTTCCACAGTGGTTTCATCAGTTTACATTCCTACTATCAGTGGTCCAGTGTACCTTTTCCCTCCAAATCCTCACCAGCATTTTTCATTTGTTGATTTCTGCATGAGAGCCATTTTAACTAGGGTGAGGTGAAAGCTTGTTGTGGTTTTGATTTTCATTTCCATGATGGCTAGTAATCCTAAGCATTTTCACCAGTGTCTGTTGGCCATTTGAATTACTTTCCTCTGATGGCTTTTATCTTTAAGCTATCCTCTGTGGCTTAGTCTAGTGTCTGAACTTTCAGTGTATACCAAAAGGTGTGTGGTGGGTATGGCCTGAGGGCTCCAGCCAGTGCTCCATGGTGGGCTGAGTATCCAGGGTAATACTCAAGTTGGGTATGGTAGATCTCTTTTTGTTAACAGAAGAAATAGTCACCTCTGTTGGTGTGAATACCTCCTCACTTCCTCTCCTTCTAGCTAGCAATGCCCTGGTGTTAGCCTCCAGTGTGTTTATATCTGCTCCACCTTATGAAGTGCACAAATGATCTGTGCAGTCCTCACTTTGAGCACAGTTCCTGCTTCAGTGAGCCACCCCAGGCAACCAAGGAGCTCTGTGTGTGGAGCTACACCCAGTGATTACCCAGACACCCATGTATACCCTGCATCCTCTCACACAGTGACAGTGTTTTCACAGTCTCAGCACCCAGGTCTCCCATGGTCAAGGAGTATAAGAGGATCCACTCCACCCTGCTTAGCCTCTCCAGTCCACAGACTGCGGGTTTCCCAGAGCTACTGTTCGGTTATGTTCCACTTAGGTGGATGGAGCCTGATCCTCCTAGGCAAACTCAAAGTCAGTGGGGAACACGGATTTTTCCCTCTGGTAAAATCCTTGAGTCACACGCATGTACAATCCCTGCCGGCTACAGCCCCACTTATAGCACAGTTGTGCTGGGCACGTACAAGACTCCCCACAGTCGGCATCTCCCTTCCATTGGGATAGATCCCCCTTCCTACCTGTCGCTGTGTGGGCAGAGAGAAGCAGCTGTTGCTGCCCCAGTGACGGGGTAGAGACTGACCCCACCAATTGAATTTGAACTTCCGTGGTTGCCCCTGCTGATATGACGGAGACTGTCCCTGCTAGTTGCTGGGTCTGCACACAAGAGCTGGAGCAGGTACTACCTGCTTGTGTCCAAAATGGTGCCAGCTCTTCTATAGCTGGCTGGGCAGCACTGATATGGAGGGGGGAGATGTGGAGAGAGAGAGGCTTGCTGCCTTTTTTTTTTTCCCCTCCTGGTGAGCAGTCACCCTGTTCCCTTCAGGGTTCTGGGAAAGACTCAAAGACAATAGAGGCCACTATGCTCTCCCTCCAGCTGTAACTACAGTGGTGTGGGCCCATGCAGCCTGACCTCAGTTTGCTTGCCAGAGCAGGTGCTTTCTCTGGATCAGGGCTCCTGGGTCCTTTGTTGTGTCCATGCTTGTTGCTGTGTGTCTACACGTTCTACATAGGTCCAGGCCATTTTCATTGCTTTAGCAGGACCTCCCACTGCAGTTTTCTCTGTAACTTTCCCCTGAAAGTGAATTTTCTCCACTTTTTTTCTGCTAATTTCAGCTAGCCTAGAGCAGACCACCTTTTCACTCTTCCACCATCTTGCCTTCCCCCCGTTTAATTTCTTAACATTACAACAAAATGTAGGCGTTTAGAAGGAGGAGTGGATATTGTGAGCTTGATAGATACCCTTTCACCATATGACTCTAAAATATGACTCAATCTATAAATTGTTAATATAATATTGAGATGCAGTTTATTTCTTGTTAGGTGCTATGGGTTGGGAAATTTATTTCTTTTTTTTTAATGTTTTTTTTATTTTTTTTTATTTTTATTTTTTTTAACTTTTATTTAATGCATATAAATTTCCAAAGTACGATTTATGGATTACAATGGCTTCCCCCCCATACCGTCCCTCCCACCCACAACCCTCCCCTTTCCCACTCCCTCTCCCCTTCCATTCACATCAAGATTCATTTTTGATTATCTTAATATACAGAAGATCAGCTTAGTATACATCAAGTATGGATTTCAACAGTTTGCTTCCACACAGAAACATAAAGTGAAAAATAATAGATGATTTTTTTTTAAATGATGATGAAATCAGATCAGATCTATTGTCATATTTAATCCCAGTGAGAGTCAAGTTGGGAATTGATAATTTCTTTTTTTTTTTTTTACAGAGGATCAGTTTAGTATGCATTAAGTAAGGATTTCAACAGTTTGCACCCCCATAGAAACACAAAGTGAAATATATATTGTTTGAGTACTCGTTATAGCATTAAATCTCAATGTACAGCACATTAAGGATAGAGATCCTACATGAGGAGTAAGTGCACAGTGACTCCTGTTGTTGACTTTACCAATTGACACTCCTGTCTATGGCATCAGTAATCTCCCTATGCTCCAGTCATGAGTTTCCAAGGCTATGGAAGCCCTCTGAGTTCTCCGACTCTTATCTTGTTTAGACAAGGTCATAGTCAAAGTGGAGGTTCTCTCCTCCCTTCAGAGAAAGGTACCTCCTTCTTTGATGACCTGTTCTTTCCACTGGGATCTCACTCGCAGAGATCTTTTGCCAGAGTGTCTTGGCTTTCCATGCCTGAAATACTCTCATGAGCTTTTCAGCCAGCTCCGAATGCCTTTAGGGCTGATTCTGAGGCCAGAGTGCTATTTAGGACATCTGCCATTCTATGAGTCTGCTGAGTATCTCACTTCCCATGTTGGATCACTCTCCCCTTTATTTACTCCATCAGTTAGCGTTAGCAGGTACTAGACTTGTCTATGTGCTCCCTTTGACTCCCAGTCCCTCCACCATGACCAACTGTGAACTGAAACTGATCACCTGGAACAGTGAGATGGCATTGGTACATGCCACCTCGATGGGATTGAATTGGAATCCCCTGGTATGCTTCCAACTCCACCACTTGGGGCAAGTCAGCCTGAGCATGTCCCAAATTATACATCTCTTCCCTCTCCCATTCCCACCACCATGTTCAACAGGGATCACATTTCAGTTAATTTTCAACACTTAAGAATAACTATGCATCAATTACAGATCTAAACCAGTCATATTAAGTAGAACAGATAAAAAAACTACTAAGAGGGATAATGTATTAAGTTGTTCATTAACAGTCAGGGCTATGCTGATCAAGACACCATTTCCCATAGTGTCCACCTCACTCCAACAGGTTTCCCTCTTGGTGTTCAGTCAGTCGTCACCGATCAGGGAGAACATATGGTATTTGTCCCTTTGGGACTGGCTTATTTCACTCAGCATGATGTGTTCCAGATTCCTCCATTTTGCTGCAAATGACTGGATTTCGTTGTTTCTTACTGCGGTATAGTATTCTAAAGAGTACATATCCCATAATTTCTTTATCCAGTCTATCGTTGATGGGCATTTAGGTTGGTTCCAGGTCTTAGCTATTGTGAATTGAGCCGCAATAAACATTAGGGTGCAGACCACTTTTTTGTTTGCCAATTTAAATTCCTTTGGGTAAATTCCAAGGAGTGGGATGGCTGGGTCGAACGGTAGGGTTATCTTCAGGTTTCTGAGGAATCTCCAGACTGATTTCCATAGTGGCTTGACCAGTTTGCATTCCCACCAACAGTGGGTTAGTGTCCCTTTTTCCCCACATCCTCGCCAGCATCTGTTGTTGGTAGATTTCTGCATGTGAGCCATTCTAACCGGGGTGAGGTGAAACCTCATTGTGGTTTTGATTTGCATTTCCCTGATTGCTAATGACCTTGAACATTTTTTCATGTGCCTGTTGGCCATTTGGATTTCCTCTTTTGAAAAATGTCTATTGAGGTCCTTGGCCCATCTCTTAAGTGGGTTGTTGGTTTTGTTTTTGTGGAGTTTCTTGATCTCTTTGTAGATTCTGGTTATTAACCCTTTATCTGTTGCATAGTTTGCAAATATTTTTTCCCATTCTGTCGGTTGCCTTTTCACTCTCCTGACTGTTTCTTTTGCAGTACAGAAACTTCTCAATTTGATGCAATCCCAATAGTTGATTTTGGCTTTGACTGCCTGTGCCTCCCGGGTCTTTTCCAGAAATTCTTTGCCTGTGCCAATATCTTGAAGGGTTTCTCCAATGTTCTCTAGTAACTTGATGGTGTCAGGTCGTAGATTTAGGTCTTTAATCCATGTTGAGTGGATTTTTGTGTAAGGTGTAAGGTAGGGGTCTTGTTTCATGATTCTGCACGTGGAAATCCAGTTTTCCCAGCACCATTTATTGAATAGACTGTCCTTGCTCCAGGAATTAGTTTTAGATCCTTGATCAAATATAAGTTGGCTGTAGATGTTTGGGTTGATTTCTGGTGTTTCAATTCTGTTCCATTGGTCTATCCATCTGTTTCTGTACCAGTACCATGCTGTTTTAATTACAACTGCCCTGTAGTATGTCCTGAAATCTGGTATTGTGATGCCTCCGGCTTTGTTTTTGTTGTACAAGATTGCTTTAGCTATTCGAGGTCTCTTGTGCCTCCATATAAATTTCAGCACCATTTTTTCCAGATCTGAGAAGAAGGTCTTCGGTATCTTGATTGGTATTGCATTGAATGTATAAATTGCTTTTGGGAGAATGGACATTTTGATGATATTGATTCTTCCAATCCATGAGCATGGAAGATTTTTCCATTTCTTGGTATCCTCTTCTATTTCTTTCTTTAAGGTTTTGTAATTTTCATCGTAGAGATCTTTAACGTCCTTGGTTAAGTTTATTCCAAGGTATTTGATTGTTTTTGTAGCTATTGTGAATGGGATTGATCTTAGAAGTTCTTCCTCAGCCATGGCATTGTCTGTGTATACAAAGGCTGTTGATTTTTGTGCACTGATTTTATACCCTGCTACTTTGCCAAACTCTTCTATGAGTTCCAATAGTCTCTTAGTAGAGTTCTTTGGGTCCCCTAAATACAGAATCATGTCATCTGCAAAGAGGGATAGTTTGAGTTCTTCCTTCCCAATTTGTATCCCTTTAATTTCTTTTTCTTGCCTAATAGCTCTGGCTAGAACCTCCAGAACTATATTGAATAGCAGTGGTGAGAGTGGGCATCCCTGTCTGGTTCCAGATCTCAGTGGAAATGCTTCCAACTTTTCCCCATTCAATAGGATGTTGGCTGTGGGTTTTTCATAGATTGCTTTGATTGTATTGAGGAATGTTCCTTCCAAACCCAGTTTGCTTAGAGTTTTCATCATGAACGGGTGTTGTATTTTATCAAATGCTTTCTCGGCATCTATTGAGATAATCATATGGTTTTTCTTCTGCAGTCTGTTAATGTGGTGTATCACATTGATTGTCTTGCGCACATTAAACCATCCCTGCATACCAGGGATAAATCCCACTTGGTCTGGGTGGATGATCTTTCTGATGTGTTGTTGCATTCTATTGGCGAGAATTTTATTGAGGATTTTTGCATCTATGTTCATCAGGGATATTGGTCTGTAATTCTCTTTCAGTGCTGCATCTTTCTCTGGCTTAGGAATTAAGGTGATGCTGGCTTCATAGAAAGAATTTGGGAGGACTCCCTCTTCTTCAATTGTTCTGAACATTTTGAGAAAAATTGGAGTTAGTTCTTCTTTAAACGTCTGGTAGAATTCAGCAGTGAATCCATCTGGTCCTGGGCTTTTCTTTGTTGGGAGGGCCTTTATTACTGTTTCAATTTCTGTCTCAGTTATGGGTCTGTTTAGGTTTTCGATGTCTTCCTGGTTCAATTTAGGCAGGTTGCATGTGTCCAGGAATCTATCCATTTCTGATAGGTTTCCCTGTTTGCTGGCATACAAGTCCTTGTAGTAATTTCTGATGATTCTTTTTATTTCTGTGGTGTCTGTTGTTACGTTTCCTTTTTCATCTCTGATTTTATTGATTTGGGTCTTTTCTCTTCTTTTTTTAGTTAGTTGGGCCAATGGGGTGTCAATTTTGTTTATTTTTTCAAAAAACCAGCTCCTCGTTTGGCTGATTTTTTGGAATGTTTTTCTTGATTCAATCCTGTTGATTTCTTCTCTGATTTTAATGATTTCTCTTCTCCTACTAGATTTGGGTCTGGTTTGCTGTAGGTTTTCTAGATCCTTGAGGTGAATAGAAAGCTCATCTATTTGGTGCCTTTCCAATTTCTTGATGTAGGCACCTATTGATATAAACTTTCCTCTTAACACTGCTTTTGCTGCATCCCATAAGTTTTGGTATGTTGTGCTGTTATCCTCATTTACTTCCAGAAAGTTTTTGATTTCTCTTTTGATTTCTTCTATGACCCATTGTTCATTCAGGAGCATGTTGTTCAATCTCCATGTGTTTGCGTATGCTCTAGGGATTCCTGAGTTGCTAATTTCCAACTTCATTCCTTTATGGTCTGAGAAGCTGCATGGTATGATTCTAATTCTTTTGAATTTGCTGAGACTTGCTTTATGGCCTAGTATGTGGTCAATCCTAGAGAAGCTTCCATGTACTGCTGAGAAGAATGTAAAATCTTTAGCTGTAGGATTGAAAGTTCTGTATATATCTGTTAGATCCATTTGGGCTATAGTGTCGTTTAAATCTACTGTATCCTTGTTGATCTTCTGACCGGATGATCTGTCTATTTCTGAGAGTGGAGTATTGAAGTCCCCCAGTACTACTGTATTGGGGTCTAAGTCTCCCTTTAAGTCCGTTAATAAATCTTTTAGATAAACTGGTGCCCTGTAGTTAGGTGCATATACATTGATAATTGTTATATCTTCCTGTTGAATTGATCCCTTAATCATGATATAGTGTCCCTCTTTGTCTCTCTTAATAGTTTTTGTGGTAAAGTTTATGTTGTCTGATATTAAGATGGCTACGCCCGCTCTTTTTTCATTTCTGTTGGCATGGTATATCTTTTTCCAGCCTTTCACTTTCAGTCTGTATGGATCTTTGTTGGAAAGATGTGTTTCTTGTAAGCAGCAAATAGATGGGTTTTGTTTCTTAACCCAATCAGCCAATAGGTGTCTTTTAACTGGACAGTTCAGGCCATTCACGTTCAAAGTGACTAATGATAAGTGGTAACTTTGCCCTGCCATTTGCCAAAGATAAGTTCTAATATATGCTTTGAATTCCCTGTGATCTTTTGCTGTGAGGTTTCCTTCCTTGGTTTCCTTCCTTTACCTTCTTTCATATTGATGACCGTGTTTCTGTGTTTCTGTGTGTAACACATCTTTAAGCATCTTTTGCAGGGCTGGACGAGTGGCAACAAATTCTTTCAATTTCTGTTTGCAATGAAAAGTCTTTATTTCACCTTCTTTCACAAATGATAGCTTTGCAGGATATAATATTCTGGGCTGGCAGTTGTTCTCTCTTAGTACCTGAGCTATATCTTGCCATTCCCTCCTAGCTTTTAGAGTTTCTGATGAGAAGTCAGCTGTGAGTCTGATTGGAGATCCTCTGAGAGTAATCTGACGTTTCTCTCTTGCACATTTTAGGATCTTTTCTTTATGTTTCACTGTGGAGAGTTTAATTACAACGTGTCGTGGTGAGGATCTCTTTTGGTCGTGTTTATTAGGGGTTCTGTGAGCTTCCTGTACTAGGATTTCTCTGTCCTTCTCCAAACTTGGGAAATTTTCTGCTAATATCTCACTAAAAAGGCCTTCTAATCCTTTCTCCCTCTCCATGCCTTCAGGAACTCCTAGAACCTGAATGTTGGGTTTTTTAATAGTATCCTGAAGATTCCCGACAATATGTTTTAGATTTCTAATTTCCTCTTCTTTTCTTTGGTCTGACTGTATCCTTTCCTGTTCTCTGTCTTCTAAGTCCGATATTCTCTCTTCTGCTTCACCCATTCTGTTTGTAAGGCTCTCTATTGTGTTTTTCATTTGATCTATTGAATTCTTCACTTCAGTCACTATCACAGTTTCCTGTTGTACTAGTTGTTTCATTTCATTTTGATTCCTCCTTAATATTTCATTTTCACGAGAGAGATTTTCTATCTTGTCCATTAAGGATTTGTGTAGTTCCAGAATTTGTTTTTGAGAACTTCTTAATGTTCTTATCAATTTTTTGAGATCTGCTTCTTGCATTTCTTCTATGTCATCATCTTCATAATCTTGAATTGGGGTGTCTTTTTCATTTGAGGGCGTCATAGTGACTTCCTTGTTTTTATTACCTCGGTTTTTGCGTTTGTTATTTGGCATATTGGAGATATTTGGTTTCTTCACTGTGGTGCTTTTTCTTGTTATACTATGACTCTAGATTAAGTGGACTATCTGTTTTTGATGGAGCCTTAGGGCTTGAGATGGGTGTGGCCTGAGAGCTCTGTTTGGTGTGCCAAAGGTGACACTCCCAGGTTAGGCGTGGTAAATCTCTCTCTCTCTCTTTCTTTTTTTTTTTTTTTTTTGATTCAAAAGGGAAGTAATTCCGCACAGCTGAACGAAGTTGGAGGTAGTTAGCAGGCAAATGATATACCCACAGGAGCCAGAGATCGGAAGCTCTTTCCCAAGATCCCCACAGGGAATCTGTTCGGCCCTCAGAGTGGGCTCAAATTCTCCTTCAGCCTCCCACTGGGTTGCCAAAGTTACGGAATTGTAGCGTCTCTGGAGAGTGCTCACGTGAATTCCGTGAGTTCTCTCCCCCACCGTCTCTTTTTTCACAGTCTCAGTTCAGTAGCACCACAAATTTACTAGCTCCTAATCTCCTGTTAATTCGCCCCGCCCAGAGTCAGGTTTTCCTGCTAGGCTCAGGGCCAGTGCAGACCTGAGGTCGCTCTGCTTATGACGTATGTCCAAGATGGCGCCTGCTCTTTGTCTTGCTCGCCCTTGAGAGGTGAGCGGAGAGAGAGAAACCCGTGTCCGTACTAGTCACCCTTTTTTTTTTTTCTCTCTCTCTCTCTCTCTCTTCCAGTTAGCCTTGTGAACTCCCCCCCCCCGGGGGTCGTTCCCTCTAGTCTCCTCTCTCCGCTTGCCTGCCGGTGTCTCGGGCTATTGAGGTTCGGCTCACCTCGTGTTCCAGCGCTGGTGTGTTGAGTCTGCCGCTGATGTCCCGAACTGTGGGCTCCCACGCTCTCCACACAGGTCTGCTGTGAGTCACGCGTTCCGGAAGAGTTTCTTCTGCTGTTTCCTCCCCTACTCTTCCTTGAACCTGCAGTATCTCCACTTTTATTAAACTATCTCTCCCCAGACTATCAGTGTGCTCCCTTCCTATTCCGCCATCTTGCCTATATCGGGAAATTTATTTCTAATGAGCATTTATTTCAGCCCAATTTTTCCTATTTAACGTATTTATAACTCTTACAGAGTTCAATATGTAATGATTCTATTATTAGGCTTAGAAATTAATATTTCTTATTTTAGCACAGAAATCGCACTGTGAGCTAGCCAGGTATGTGAGTCTGAGAATTTTAATCTCAAACCATATTATTTTACTAAAGTGTATATTTTCTCTGCAATGATTGAAAATATTCATAAATATATTCCAAGCACATATATCAGATGGTAAGTATGTGTTTTCTGAGAGCCCATTACATGGTAGGCACTGGTACTAAACATGGATATCTATCCTAAGGGATCTGAAAGTCCAGTAGTGACAGAAAGATGATAATCCTGTTAAAAGCAAAAGTTAATTTCAGATACTATTAGGTACTCTATTGAGGACAAATATACTGATGTAACCACTGGCTTTAGCGAGCACCCTACACTTTAGCTTCACCATGGTCTGAGATTGTCTCTGCTGTTGGTGGATATAGTGGGTCCTGCACACCTGCATGGACTGTGCAGAATTCCCCTTTAGCTTTGGTGATCTCCCTACAATTAAGCCCCCTGGAATCAAATCTTAGCCTGGCTCTGATGAGTGTAGCTAGTTACTCATATCTGTGGTCTAAATTCTCTAATTAAAATAAAATTGAAAAGGTAAAATGTTAAGACTTAATTTTTTTTTTCTGCGTGAAGTACACTTCCCCAGTAAAGACACACATTGATTGAAAGTGAAATGGTGGAAAAAGGTATTCCATGCAAATGGAAACAAAAAGTGTGCAGTAGTGGTCATATTTGTATCAGACAAAGGACATTTTAAGACAAAAACTGTATAAAGAGAAAAAGAAGGTCAGTATATATTGTTCAAGGCATGGATTCATCAAGAAGATAATGATGATTTAAAATATATATGTACCTAATACTAGCATACCCAATTTTATAAAGCATATGATATCAGATCTAAAAGGCAATATAAGCTACAATATAATAGTAGAGAACCCCAATACCACATTTACATCAATGGACGGATGATGTAGACCAAATAAATCACTACAGAAACATGACGTTAATGTACACTAAAGACCAAATTGACCTGACAGGACATTTCCAGAATATTGCATTCAACAGCTACAGAATACACATTGTTTTCTTCAGCAAATACAACATTCTTTAGAATAGATAATCTGTTAGGCTATGAAGCTAGTTTGAATGAATTTTTAAAAAATCAGAATTTTATCATAATTTTTTGGTCACAATGAAATAAAACTAGAAATGAATAACATAAGAAACTCTAGATATTATAAAATTACATGTTCCTGAGTGAAAAAATGAGTTATTGAAGTAATCAAATGGAAACTAAAAAAAAGGAAAAAAATTAAAATGGAAGTACCACATGAATTTAAATGTTCTAAAGAGGGAAGTTTATACAATAAAAGTCTACACTGAAAAATGATATAAAGCAATCCAATTAAACATAGCAAGGATCTAGAAAAACAAGACCAGACCACACCAAAAGGGTGGGGGAAAGAAATAAAAATCAGAGAAGTAATACATGATATTTAAACCAAAAAATGCTGATTGGTTTTTTGAAAAGAAAAATATTTAACAAAGTCTTCACTATACTTAGGCAAAGTAAGATAATTAAGATAATTAAAATCTTAAGTGAAGGAGATACTACAATTGAACCACAGAAGTATTTCTGGATACATATAACTTACCAATACTGAATCATGCAGACAGGAAACCTGAAAAGAAAAATCAGTAATGTGTTGAAATGGTAATCAAAAGTCTCCCAACAAAGAAAAACCCAGGAGCAGCTTCACAGCTGACTTCTACCAAACTGTTAAGAAAGAACTAACACCCATTATTCTTAAACTCTTCCAAAAAATTGAAAGGGAGAGAAACCTTCTAAGCTTTTTCTACAAGGACAGCATTATTTTGATTTCATAATGAGACAAAGACACAAGAAAAGTGAAATATATAGCTAAATTTCCCTAATGGACATAGACACAAAAAATCTCAATGAAATATTATCAAATTGAATCCAACAACACATCCAAAGATCAATTATTATAATTGGGAAGGATTTATCCCAGGGATGCAGGAATGGCTCAACATTCTTAAATAAAGGAACCTTTACCATAACAAAATGCAAGATAAAAATCACAGAATAATCTTTTTTTTAAAAAAATATTTATTTATTTGAAAGGCAGAGTTACAGAGGAGCAGAGGCTGAGAGAGAGAGAAAGAGAGAAAGACAGAGACAGAGAGAGAGAGACAGAGAGAGTGTTTCATCCACTGGTTTATTCCCCAAATGGCTGCAATGGCCAGAGTTGGGCTGATTGAAAGCCAGGAGCCAAGAGCTTCTTTCATGTCTCCCATGCATGTGCATAGGCCCAAAGACTTGGGCTATCTTATATTGCTTTTCTAGGCCATATGAGAGAGCTGGATTGGAAGTGGAGCAGCCGGGACTTGAACCAGCACCCACATGGGATGCTTGCATTGCAGGTGGTGGCTTTACCTGCTGAGCCACAGTGCTGGCCTCCAAGAATAATCTTAGAGATGAAGAAAATGCTTCTTCTGAAACCCCACATTATTTGATGATTTAAAAAACCTTAAAAGTGGTACAAAAATAATGTATTTCAACATAAAGACTTCATATGAAAACCCACAGCCAATATCATATTAAATAGGGAAAAGCTAAAAACATTTTCTCTAAGATCTGGAGCCAAACTGTCCTCTCTCTCCACTCTTCTTCTATATAGTTCTGGGAGTTTCAACCAGAATCATTTGGAAATAAGAGGCATATGAGTATGAAAGGAGTAATTGAAATTATCCTTGTTTGCAGTTGACATGAGTATGAGAGAAGAAAGAGAGAGAGAGAGAGGGAGAGAGGCTTTGAGGACTGATAAATGAATTCAGGAATGTTTCAGTACACCAAATTAACATTTCAAAAATCAGTAACATTTTATACACCATTAATGAACTCACTAAAAAAAATTATAAGAATAATTCCATTCCCAATAGTCCTCCATCCCCATGCCTTGGAATTAATTTAACCAAGGATATGAAAGTCCTTTAGTGTTTTCTAACAATGATTAATGAAATTGAGTAAGACACACAAAACTGGAAAGATATTTTATGGTGATGGATTGAAATAATTAATATGAAATGTCCATAGTACCTAAAGTGATTTACAGACTCAGTGCAATATCCAATAAAACACCAATGACATTTTTCATATAACTAGACAAAACAATCCTAAAACACAGAGACACTGAATATCCAAAGCAATAATGAACAAACAAGACAAAACTGAGACATTACAATACCATGGTTTTTTTTGTTTTTTTTTTGTTTTTGTTTTTTTTTTTTGTTTTTTTTTGTTTTTTGACAGGCAGAGTTAGACAGTGAGAGAGAGAGAGAGAAAGAAAGTTCTTCCTTCTGTTGGTTCACCCCACAAAGGGCCGCTGCGGCCAGGAGCCAGGAGCTTCCTCCTGGTCTCCCATGTGGGTGCAGGGCCCAAGTACTTGGGCCATCCTCCACTGCCTTCCCTGGGCCACAGCAGAGAGCTGGACTGGAAGAGGAGCAACCGGGACAGAATGCGGCACCCCACTGCAGGCGGAGGATTAGCCAAGTAAGTCGCAGTTCTGGTCACAATACCATGTTTTAAGACATATTCTGAGCTATATAACTAAAACAGAATAGTACTGAAATAGCAACAGACATACACTGACCACTGTAACAGCATATATATTCCAGAAATGAAGCCCTAAATCAAACTGATCTTGAACAAAAGTGCCAAAAATACATAGTGGAAAAAGGACAGTCTTTTCAATAAATGGTATTGAGGAAACTGGAAATTGACATACAGAAGATTTAAACTTGAGCCCTACCTCTCACCCTAGACACAAATCAACTCAAAATGAATGAAAGATCAAAATGTGATACCTTGAAACTGCAACTACTAGAAGAACACATGGGAGAAACACGGTAAGACATTAATATAGGCAATAATTTTTTTTGTATTAGACCTGGAAGAACAAGTATTAAAAGCAAAAATGGGCATATGGAACTATATAAAACAAGGAGGCTTTTGCATTATGAAGGAAACACTTATGGAGTGAATAAAGTGAAATTCTGTCACTTGCAACAAAAGAAGTAGAGCTGGAGATCATAATGTTTAGTAAAATAAACCAGACATAGAAAGGCAACGATCACATTTTCTCTCTTGTATATAGAAATTTATTAAAAAAATAATAAATCTGAACTTAGAAATGATTGCTAGAGACTTAGAAGGGTAGACAAGCTGGGTTGAAGGAGGTTAGATAACAAACCAAGCAACAGTCAGAAATAACAAGTTTGAGTGTTCCATATCATAGTAGAATGACTGTAGTTCACTGTAACATATTATATACTGTAACAAGAACTGGAAGATGGGAGCTAGTGAGCCCTAGACACAAAGAAATAGAAGAAAATGAAAATTTATGTTTCAGGCTTAACCAGTTTATGTGTTGAAAAAGTGCATTATATTCCATAAACATGTTCAAGTATTACATGTTAACCAAAAGCTTTAGATAATAAATGATATTTAAAAGTGACTGCTAGATGTTAGTGGCATTACTGTCCATACAGATCCCACAAGTATTTTTCTGAGTAGGTGAATGGAAAGGAAGGAGAAAACAATACTCATGAAAATGTCTGGGAAAGGGAGTTCCTAGCAGGACAAGCAAGGGAATAGGCATTAAGGTGGGAAAGGAAAGTCAGTAACACTGGAACTTTATATCAAAAATTGGAGGGCAATGAAGCTGAAAAAGTACACAGAGACCAAATTAAAGGGAGTCATGTAAGTCACTGTATACAGTTTAGTCTGTAAGTTTATTAGGAAGCTATTGGAGGATTTGGAGCAGGTGAATAATATCTTATTTTGCCTTTAGGAAGGTTTTGCTAATGAAATTCCTCTTATTCAAAACTCCTCATATTCACTGCTTTGCTAGGGATTGTCAATTGTATCTCTTTAATTGTCCTGTTTCTCATCTACTGCTCTGCATTTCCATTGTCATTGTTTTAGCTTAGGCCTTGATTTTTATTTGTCTGGGATATTACTGTGGACTGCTAGCTTTGCTCCCTGCTCTACTATCTTTCCTTGGATATATTCTTAATTCTTCTATCAGATTCCTTTGACTTAAAATTCATCAGACCTCCTACATTTCCATGAAAATAGGTTCTACCATCCCAGTGTAGAAGACTTCCAGACAGAAATCCTGTGCTTCTAGCTCACATACCTGGAAGTGTGGCAGGGTTGGTATAGCATTCTTATGTTTATTTGAGGAACTGAGTTTTTAAAGGAAGAGATTCACTTTTCAAAAGATAATTCCATCTCACTGGCTCGATCATAAAATAAGTGGCCAAAATCAAAAAAGAAGGATGTTTTTGAATGTAGCATATGCATGCCACTCAGATTTCCCATTAATTCAGTTTTCTGGATTACACATGACTTCTAGGGAGAGCTGATGCTATAGAGATTACTGAAAAGAAAATGAAAAACACAGTAGAGCAACACTTAATGTCCTCATAGAAGGTATATAATGAGTTACTCCCTTATTTAGAAGACGTGTGAATACCAAAGACAATCCTGATGCAGCACCCTCTACTGCATTCTGGCAGCAGATGAAGGCTTGAGTGCTTGGACCCCTGCCAACCGTGTGGGAGAGTCAGATGGAATTCTGGACTCCAGGTTTTGGCCTGGCCCAGTTTTGGCTTTTGTGGGCATTTGGGGAATAAACCTGTGAATGGGATATCTGACGGTCTTTCTCTCTGTCTGTCTTCCTATGACTCTGCCTTTAGAGTAGATGAAAATTAAAAATTAACATTAAAAAAGGTCAGTAGTTTTAGTGTTTTTCATTAGAATGTTGGGTTTCAAGTATGGCAAGATAGAAGTTTTGTTTTCTGAAGTTTTGTTCTATTAGGACCCTCCTTTCACTCCTGGTTGTACTACTGAGGAAAGCTAAAGCATGACTAGCATGGGATTGTAATTGTGGAACTGATATATTCAGCTGCACAGAGATTATTGTTGGCATAATAATTGGCACAGGGGTAAAGAATATGAGATCTTGGATTTCCATGTGCAGAATCATGAAGCAAGACCCCTACCTTTCACCTTACACAAAAATCCACTCAACATGGATTAAAGACTTAAATCTACGACCTGACACCATCAAATTATTAGAGAGCATTGGAAAAACCCTGCAAGATATAGGTACCGGCAATGACTTCTTGGAAAACACCCCAGAAGCACAGGCAGTCAAAGCCAAAATTAACATTTGGGATTGCATCAAATTGAGAAGTTTCTGTACTGCAAAAGAAACAGTCAGGAAAGTGAAGAGACAACCGACAGAATGGGAAAATATATTTGCAAACTATGCAACTGATAAAGGGTTGATAACCAGAATCTACAAAGAAATCAAGAAAGTCCACAAGACCAAAACAAACAACCCACATAAGAGATGGGCCAAGGACCTCAATAGACATTTTTCAAAAGAGGAAATCCAAATGGCCAACAGGCACATGAAAAAATGTTCAAGATCACTAGCAATCAGGGAAATGCAAATCAAAACCACAATGAGGTTTCACCTCACCCCAGTTAGAATGGCTCACATGCAGAAATCTACCAACAACAGATGCTGGCGAGGATGTGGGGAAAAAGGGACACTAACCCACTGTTGGTGGGAATGCAAACTGGTTAAGCCACTATGGAAGTCAGTCTGGAGATTCCTCAGAAACCTGAATATAACCCTACCATTCAACCCAGCCATCCCACTCCTTGGAATTTAAACAAAGGAAATTAAATTGGCAAACAAACAAGCTGTCTGCACATTAATGTTTATTGCAGCTCAATTCACAATAGCTAAGACCTGGAACCAACCCAAATGCCCATCAACAGTAGACTGGATAAAGAAATTATGGGACATGTACTCTATCGAATACTATACAGCAGTCAAAAACAACGAAACCCAGTCATTTGCAACAAGATGGAGGAATTTGGAAAACATCATGCTGAGTGAATTGAGCCAGTACCAAAGGGACAAATATCATATGTTCTCCCTGATTGGCGACAACTAACTGAGCACCAAAGGGGAAACTTGTTGAAGTGAAATGGACACTATGAGAAACAGTGACTTGATCAGCTCTTGTCCTGACGGTTGATGTACAATGTAATACTTTATCCATTTTAGTATTATTTTTGTTTTAGTATCATTGGTTGGACTCTGTAATTAACACACAATTATTCTTAGGTGTTTCAATTTTAACTGAAAAGTGATCCCTGTTAGGAATTTGGAAAACATTATGTTGAGTGAAATAAGCCAATCCCAAAGGGACAAATACCACTTGTTCTCCTTGATAGGTGACAACTAACTGAGCACCAAAAAGGAAACCTGTTAAAGTGAAATGAACACTATGAGAAACGGTGACTTGATCAGCCCTCACCCTGACTGTTGATGAGCAACCTAATATGTTATCCCTCTTAGTATTTTTTTTTGTTTGTTCTACTTAATACTTTTGGTTGAATACTGTAATCAATACACAATTCTTCTTAAGTGCTGAAACTTAACTGAAAAGTGTTTGCTGTTAAATATGAGTGGGAATAAGAGAGGGAAGAGATGTGCAATTCGGGTCATGCTCAAGCTGACTTACCTCAAACAGTAGAGTTAGAAACATACCAGGGGATTCGAATTCAATCCCATCGAGGTGGCATGTACCAATGCCATCTCACTAGTCCCAGTGATCAATTTCTGTTCACAATTGATCGTAATGATAGGACTAAGAACCAAAGGGATCACATAAACAAGAATAGTGTCTGCAAATACTAGCTGATAGAATCAAAAAGGGAGAGAATGATCCAACATGGGAAGTGAGATACACAGCAGACCCATAGAATGACAAATGTCCTAACAACACTCTGGCCTCATAATCAGCCCTTAAGGCATGCGGATCCGGCTGAAATGCCCATGAGAGTATTTCAGGCATGGAAAGCCAAGACACTCTGGGGGAAAAAAAACCTAAATGAAAGATCTCTGTGAGTGAGATCCCAGTGGAAAGAATGGGTCATCAAAGAAAGAGGTACCTTTCTCTGAAGGGAGGAGAGAACTTCCACTTTGACCATGGCCTTGTCTAAATATGATCAGAGTCAGTGAACTCAGGGGGCTTCCATAGCCTTAGCAGCTCATGACAAGAGCCTAGGGTGATTACTGACGCCATAAACAAGAGTGTCAATTTGTTAAGTCAACAACAGGAGTCACTGTGCACTTACTCCTCATGTAGGATCTTTGTCCTTAGTGTGCTGTACATTGAGATTTAATGCTATAACTAGTACTCAAACAGTATTTTTCACTTTATGTTTCTGTGTGGGAGCAAACTGTGGAAATCTTTACTTAATGTATGCTAAACTGATCTTCTGTATATGAAGAGAAAGGAAAATGAATCTTGATATGAATGGAAGGGGAGAGGGAGTGGATAAGGGGAGGGTTGCGGTTGGAGGGACGTTATGGGGGGTAAGTCATTGTAATCAATATTCTGTACTTTGGAAATTTATATTCATTAAATAAAAGTTAAAAAAAAAAGAACATGAGATCTTGAGCTAGAACCTGTGTCATAACTTCTGGATATTTAGCAGTCTTATGTATCATTGAGACTACATTTTTTTTTTACCGTGGTTTAAAAAACCTTACATAATTTAAAATTTAACATTTAACTGTGTTTAAGTGTGTAGTTCAGTAGTGTTAAGTATATTCACATTGTTGTGCAATGGTTCTCCAAAACTCTTTCACACTGCAAAACTGAGGCTCTATATGCACTTTCTTTCTTGCCTCCATTCTACAGTCTGCTTCTATGAGTTTAACTACTTTAGGTACCTCACATAAGCGGGATATTATAACATTTGTGCTTTTGGACTGGGTTATTACACGTAGCACCATGTCCTCAAGTTTCATCCATCATGTAGTGAATGAAAAAATTTACTCTTTTAAGACTGAGTAATGTTTTATTGTATGTATGTACCGTATTTTGTTTATCCACTGAAATTATATTTTGGTATCTGCAAAATGGAGGAAAAGAAATCGTTTTTACTTTAAAGAATCATTGTTATCATCTGGTAAGCCCTTCATGTTTGTTACTATTATATTGGAAATTTATGTCTCTCTTCAGAGAGAGAGCCAGAGCACATTTCCATCTGCTTGTTTATTCCTCAAATGCCTTCAGTGGCCAAGCCACAGATGGGATTATGGAACTAAATCCTGTGTTCCATATGGGTGGCAGGGACTCAATTTCTTAAGCAGCCACTGCTGCCCCCCTACCTCCTCCCCCCTCCAGGGTGCACAGTAGCAGAAAGCTCAAGTCAGGAGCTGGGACCAGCTGTTGAACTCAGGCACTCTGGTATGCAGGCATGTAAACTACTAGGCTTCCTGCTTGCTACCATCTTTATGTTTTATGTCCTCTTCAATACTATTTTGACATTTAAAAAATTGCATGTGACTAAAAACAAAGTACTGTATAACTTTAGAATCTGCTTTTTCAAAACTATATTCTAACCAGTCTCTCCCTTTTCTTGTCAAAGTTTAACAGCCACATGGACACTGCTTGCCTTGTACTCTCAAAAAACTCACACTGATGAGTACTAAGGCCTATCTGAGAATTCTGTAATCTTTGAACAACAAAAGAACACATATGAACTTAGTTTACCATTGCATTGGTTCTTCTGGTGAATGCTGAATCTGTACCAAATGATAGGCTGGCCTTTCCACCAAGTTCTTTTAACAATGTAACTATCAAGATGACAATGAACTTGGCAGTGATGAAGAGAGATATATATGTTTTGAAGGTCTCTGACTCTGAATAATAAATATGTAATATTAATAAATATATTTATTTTTGTTTAAATAGAGAATAATAAAGCAATTGTGGCAAATTTGAAAAGCACCATTCTGGGAATTATACTACCTAATTAAACATTTGATTATTAAATGATTAGCAATTGGAGGCAAGGATGAGGCTCCACCCCCACCCAAGATGCTACCTGAGCTCACCTACCTTTACCCAAGGTTATCTAAGTCCAGTCTTTGTGTTGGAGATGGAATGGGTTGAGTGAAGGGCTTCAAAGGAATTTGATATGTCAAACTTGGTAGAATAGAAGGAAAACTTTTTGATTACAGTTAGATTTTATTAGGTTGGCTATCAACAAACCAGGAAAACTTGAATTACTCAAGGACAGTGTTTGAGGACTAACTGTCTAGAATAACTTGTTAATTTACATATATAGCATTTGAATTAAATAATACTAAGTATTCCTTTAATAAAAGCTTAATAGTATACAACGTATGAATTATGTCTTTAGTGAATATGTGTTTTGCAAAATAATGACATATAATTATTTACATGTATTACAAATCAAGACCATATAGTAAATCTATTGATAAATTAAGTATTTTTTCACGTTTGGGTATTATTAATTAAAAATGAAACTTTTAAAAACATGGCCTTCTCAGAAATTATACTGACAAAATGAACTAAAGCCAGAACAAATAACTTTAAAAGATATTTTCGGTAAGGCATTTTATTATATCTATATGTACCCTAATTGTGGGGGGAACTGCAGGCTGGCCACTTGTGGGAACTTCCTCACTTTGCTGTTTGCATGGCCTGTTATAACAACTTGTGCAAAACAAGTTAAGGAAGTGCTAGCTGCTGAGAAAAGCAAGTCAAGGAAGTGCTAACCACAGGATGTCCTGAAGACACAAACAACCCCGATGGAGCAAGATGACCTTTCAACCTGAGGCACTATGTGCCCTTCGACTTGATTGGACTGTGCCTGCATGGACTGCATGTGAACAGACTTGCCATTGGCTGGGAGTGTCCTGCTAGGGGAACCTTGGGTATATAATGGGGATAGTATTGTGTAGTGAGGGCTTGGCTTCTTTTCTTTTGCCTTGCATCTGGATGAATAAAGTTCCATGAGAACCGAGTAAGCAGCGATCGTGTCTTTACTACGCTGGACTCTCGCGGGCGAGCGTCCGGCACTAATGAGAGTGATTTCTAAAGCAATTCAACCATAAGTGGTGAGAAAGGCTAAGTTAAATAAGTATAACTGAGTTAAAATTCTATGTATGTAAGATACAAATCCTTATTTTGACCATAGAAAATGATATATACTATTGTTATGAATGGGAAACTAGTTCCTTTCTGTTCTTTTAAAATGTGTATCTCAATAATAAAATTTTGGAGGAATGTCAAACTGTTGGTTGATTCTGAAGGTTAACATGTTTTGCTGGTTATAGGGGTTTTATAATGAAGTTCTTTTGAGTTTGTCCACACATGAGAAGGCTGGCCAGCCAGTTACAAAGCAGCACAGAGCAGCAAGTGATCATTTTACCTGATAGACAAGATGGTAATTGAGAAAAACTCCATAAAAGGCATAATGTTTGAATTTAGTACTGAAGTATGATGTGGTATTCTTCAGACAGAGTGATGTCCATCAAAGAGGATGATGTGTTAGTGCAAGGCATTTAGCTATGTGGTTTGGGAACTTACAATGCTTCTGTGTGGACACAAAGATGGGGCAGCTGAGGACAAAGAAGAACCTCAATGCATGATGAATGATTAGAGATGGGGGAAGGAGAAAATGAAGATAATGCTATGGTTTCAAGTCATGTTCCTTTTCTCTTGAGAACATTTTTGATTGCGATGTACATTGGTATTACAGTGCTTTTGATAAAAAATCTTATAAAATCGTGCAAAGCAGGATATCTTGTTATCAAATATCAGGAGGAAAAAAAGAAGGGATGCTTTTAACAATGATAATGATTATGCTAAATAAAATCTCTTCCTGAAGGAAAAGCAAAAATCAATTTTAAAATAAATAGCAAACCTCATTTAACCTTGTGATTTAATGCAATGTTAGAAAAATGTGCTAGCTATTTAAAAGGATAGCAATTAACAAATCTTCTCTCATGCAGGAAATTTAAAATCAATCTTTAAGCCTTTTAGTGAAATTTACTCCATTATATGTGTTTTTGAGTAGGAAATGGGAAACAGGGATTTTAGCGATTTTCTTTTAAGGACATCAGATGATACACATGATCTACAGAAGGTTATAAACTTCATTGTATCTGGTAATACAATGGTTATTTGATTGGTTGAGCTTAAAGTGACAGAAGTTCATAAACAACTGGATTTATTTAGAGAGTTTTCAGTACAAATAGGTGCCTGTGACATTATGTTGAAGAAAAACGGAGCACTTAAAACACTGTTGTTACTTCAGTGATAGTAGTGTATGTAGCAAAGGTCTCATGATCCTTCACTCTCAATTGCCTGATGAGGAAGTTCAGATTTCACCACCACTCCACATGCAAAGTTAAATGTCCATACCTGGACAGGCAGATGTTAAGATATCAGTTAAGACAGCCATTCCCACATCAGAATGCTGGGGTTTACTTCCCAGCTCTGGCTTCTTATTCCATCTTCCTGCCAGTAGAGACTCTGGAAATCAGCAGATGGGATCTCAGGTGATTGGGTCCCTGCTACCCACATGGGAGACTTGGATTGAGTTTCTGGCTCAAGCCCAAGCCCCCTCTGGCTGTTTGCAGGCATTTTGGGCATGAACCATCTGTTAAGATGAGTTCTCTCTCTCTTTTTCCTCTCCTTCTCTATCCCCACTGTTTCTCCCTCTCCTTCAAATAAATAAATTTTAGAAATTTCTTCAGTTGTTTCTGTAAGTCCCTAGAGAGGATCACATGAGTGTCTTCGAACAGTGCTCTGCCACTGCCTGCAGACACCACACTTCATCCTCTTTTGGACCATGTTTCTTCTGCAGATATCACCAAAGAGATTCACAAAGGCCAGTTCCTCTCTCCCAGGTTCTTCATTTGTCTCATTGCTTCCAGTTAATCGCCATTATGCCAAGATCTCCCTAGATTTAAGTTGTTCTTTTAAAAGGGGAAGATATTCCTGAACCACACACACACATCTATGTGCCATATACCATCAAGAAGGTCACAAACAAATGACAATTGCATTCCCAAAGTTTCCATTAAATGATGTACTAATCATAATTTCAGCATCTGTTAGAACATCTCTCTGGGCATAAATAGGCATTCACGGAGGCTGGCCCAGAAGCTATCTGCCTACTCAACACAGGGCTTGCACTTGGTGCTAAATAATTTTCTTGTCTTTGAAATGAAGTTTAGCATTTGCAAACAAACATTTGGTTTTAAACTTTATAACAAACCCTTTAGGTAAAGAGGATGGATATTATCATGTTCATAGTCCAGAACCCAGAAAATTGTTAAGTTATGTTTCCTTGACAACTGAGTTCCAAAGCTGAAACTCAAATCCAGGTGATCTAGGCCTAAATACAGTGCATCATGCTCAACTAAATACAGTGATCTAGATCCAGGTGATCTAGGCCTAAATACAGTGCATCATGTCTACCAAGTACTATCCTCTAATGGTTAATACCTGCGATCAGTGACGGAACTGCATCCCACTCCTAACCAAGAGTGATTCCCTTCACTGCTCATAAGCACATCCTTTAAAGCCACAATTTCTTTCCCTGGAAAAATGCATGCTAGTGAGTGGCCCCTTGAATGCACAAATGTCACATACTCTTGCTAGTTTATTATTAAGGGTTTCAAACATGTTCTGAACCTCAGACCACTATTTAAAGGGACATCTGTTCTGTAGATGAGGATCTTGTCCTGTAGGGATAGTTTTATAAAAGAGATTTTACCATGTGCTGTTGATTTCTTTTGACTTCAAAATTCTTTACTTAAGGCATATTGCCTTCCAAAAATTGTTTTAAATGCATAAAAGTGGATGTATATGGAAAAGGACAGATTGAATTGAAATGCTCTATTTTTTCTATTTGTAGTTCTATTTTTTCTTTTTTAATTTAAACTGAACAAATTTCATGTATTTCAAAAATACGGCTTAGGAACATAGTGACACTTCCCACCCTACCCTCCCTCCCTCCAATGTTCCCACCCTTCCTCCTTATTCCTCTGTATTCCCTCTCTTAATTTTTACAACGATCTATTTTCAATTTACTTTGTATGTATAATATTAACCCTACACTAAGTAAAAAGTTCAACAAAAGGTAGGAAGAAAAAAACACGGTTCCTTAACAATAGAAGTAAGGGCTGTAAACAATCATCAAATCTCAAAACATAAATTTTACTACCGTACAATACATTTTCGGTACTCTATTAGTTACCACACATCAAGGAAAACATATGATATTTGTCATTTTGGGACTGGATTATTTTTCTAAGTATAATGGTTTCCACTTGCATCCATTTTTTGCAAAGGACAGGATTTCATTTTATATTTTTATAGCTGGGTAGTACTCCATAGTGTTTATACAACACAATTTCTTTATCCAGTCATCATTTGATGGACATCTGGGTTGATTCCATATCTTAGCTATTGTGAACTGAGCTACAATAAACATGGGGGTAAAGATAACACGTTCATATGCTGATTTCATTTCATTTGGGTATATCTCCAGGAGTAGAATTGCTTTGTCATATGGTATATCTATTTTGAGCTTTCTGAGGTATCTCCATATTGTCTTCCACAATGGCTGTACTAGTTTACATTCCCACTAACTGTGGATTAGGGTAGCATTTTCCTCATGTCCACTCTAGTATTTATTGTTTTTTGATTTCCGTATGAGAGCCATTTAAACTGGGGTGATTTGAAACCTCATTGTAGTTTTGATTTTCATTTTCCTGATAGCTAGTAGTCCTGAGTATTTTCTCATGTGTTTGTTGGCCATTTGAATTTCATCTTTTGAAAAATGCCTGTTCTAGTCCTTTGCCCATTTCGTGATCAGTGCCTGAGATTAGCCCACGGTGGTTGCAACACTCACCGGCAATGCTACATGAACCCCACAGTGGATCTGTGCAGCCATCAGTGTGAGCACAGATCCCACTGCAGTGACTGACCCCCTGCAGTCAGGGAACTCTGAACCTTTGGTGCTGCACACTGTGATTCCCCAGACACCCAGCTATATCCTGTACCCTACTGTGCAGAGTTCCCATAGTCTCAGCCCACAAAGCTCCCACTGTCACAGGATGCAGAGGATCTACTCAGCTCCACTCCTGTCTTGTCCATGCAGAGAGCAGAGATGTTCCCAGAGCCAGCTGCCAATGGATGCTCCACTTTGGCAGTTTGAGCCCCAGAGTTTGATATGTTGAGAGGCTGGTGGCACCTCACAGTCCTGTGTAGGTGCCCAGACCCTTTCAATCTTTCCTAGCCTGTGGTGGAATGAGAAGGTCATGTGGCTGCTGGCAAGCAAGCGGCAGTTACTCGGGAATGGCTTTGAAACCCACCTGGCAACAGAGCCTGCCTGGTAACAGGCTGTGATTGGATGGATTTGAAACCCACCTGAAAATGAGGCCTGCCTGGCAACAGGCTGTGATTGGATGGCTTTGGAAACTGCTTGGCAACAGGCTGTGATTGGTTGGGGCATAGACTGCCCCTTGACCGGATTGGCTGGTCTTGGCTATATAAGATGTTGTACCAACTGAAATAAACGAGTTTGCGGGCTGCTTGCCTCAAGCCCGCTTTCACCCGGCTCCCGGGGTCTGTGTGGTGACTCCGCACCTCTTGCCCACACCACTCTCCTCTTCTCAGAAACAAATCCACTGCAGTGGAGGATGGCCCAAGTCCTTGCGCCCTGCACCCCACGGGAGACCAGGAGAAGCACCTGGCTCGGGCCATCGGATCAGCGCGGTGCGCTGGCTGCAGCGCGCCAGCCGCGGCGGCCATTGGAGAGTGAACCAACGGCAAAAAGGAAGACCTTTCTCTCTGTCTCTCTCTCTCTCACTGTCCACTCTGCCTGTCAAAAAAAACAAAAAACAAAAAACAAAACAAAACAAAACAAAACATTGTTGAGAAATCAACTGCAACACTAGCCAGACTCAAAGTCAGTAGGGAATATGGATTTTTCCCTCTGGTAAAATCCCTATATCACATGCATGCACAAGAGCTGCCACAGCCACCGCTAGTGTCAAAATGCTGCCTTCTCCCTACCAGTGTCTAGGTGCCCATCTTGGGGAATGAGAAGAAAGAAATGTGCCCTTTTTTCATTGGGTTCAATGATTACCCTGCACCACATTAGAGCTCCGGGTCATACTCAAAGACAGTGTGGTCTGCAAGGCTCTCCCTCTGGCTGTATCACCAGTGGCACAGGCTGCTGCTGCAGTCTGCTCTCACTTTGCTCTTCAAAGCTGGAATGTGCTCTGGCTTTCGGTTGTGGGGATCTTGTACTGTATTTGCACTCATTGCCGTGCATCCACACTTTCTGTGCTGATCCACAACGTCCCTCTTCCACATGTAGAATTTCCACTGCAGATTTCTCTCCAACTCTCCCCTGGTAATGCACTCCCCCGCCTTTTTTTCTGCTATTTTTCCCTCACCTAAAGCAGTATGCCTTTTTCCTATTAAGGCATCTTGGAATCCCTCTTTTTTTTTTTAAGATTTATTTGAAAGAGCTACAGAGAGAGAGGGAGAGACAGAGAGATGGAGAGATCTTGATCAATGCCTGAGGTCAGGCCACAGTGATTGCACATTCACCCATGCTACCATATGAACCAAACAGAGGATCTGTGCACTCCTAAGTGTGAGCATGGATCCCACTGCAATTACTGTGAGAGGGAGAGAGTGCTTCCTTCTGCTCGTTCACTCCCCAGATGGTTGCAACAGCCAGGGCTGGACCGGGCCTAAACTAGGAGCCAGGAGCTTCATGTGGGTCTCCCATGTGGTGCAGGAGCCCAAGCACGTGGGTCGTCTTCTGCTACTTTTCCCAGGCCATCAGCAAGGAGTTGGTTCAAAGTGGAATAGCCATTAAATAAAAGTTAAAAAAAAAAAGTGGAATAGCCAGGACATGAACAAGGGACATGAACAAGGGCCCATATGGGATATTGGCATTACAGTGGATAGTTTTATCCGTGATGCCACAAGGCCTCCTCAAGTTCTATTTTTTTATAAGCCATCTTAACTGATTGTAATTTATTATGTTTCTAGTAATGGAATGAACTGCCAAATATATTTGACTTATGTACAAATGGAGAATATTAAAAAATTTCACGGAACATGTGTATTGTGAAAAACTATAGATTTCAGCTTTTTTAGATCAAAATAATTTATGCTTTTATTCCATTTTCCACAAACTTTTTGAAATATCCTTGTGTGTGTATATATACATGTTATTTACTTCTTAAAATTTAGAGCAAGTTTGAACAAAACTTACTGAACAGATACTTAATCTTTTTAGTAACTTAAAACTATGCATACAAAACACAAAATAACTTATCCTTTTTGTCAAGTGAGTGACTAACATTAACTGATTCATTTCTGATCAATATCAATAATCTGCTAAGGGCAGTAGCAGTAGAAGACCAAATTTAGTGGTTCTCCTCCTTGGATGTACTTTTGAATCACTTCAAGGACTTTTAAAAAATGACTATGCCGATGTCTAGTTCCAGGAATTTTTATTTAACTGGAGTGGAGTAGGCATATGCAGTGGTATTTTAAAAATGGTGCTCAGCCAGCGCCGTGGCTCACTAGGCTAATCCTCTGCCTTGCGGCGCCGGGACACCGGGTTCTAGTCCCGGTCGGGGCGCTGGATTCTGTTCTGGTTGCCCCTCTTCCAGGCCAGCTCTCTGCTGTGGCCCGGGAGTGCAATGGAGGATGGCCCAAGTCCTTGGGCCCTGCACCCCAAGGGAGACCAGGATAAGCACCTGGCTCCTGCCATCGGATCAGCGCAGCGCACCAGCCGTGGCAGCCATTGGAGGGTGAACCAATGGCAAAAGGAAGACCTTTCTCTCTGTCTCTCTCTCTCACTCTCCACTCTGCCTGTCAAAAAAAAAAAAAAAAAAAAAAAAAAAAAAAAAAAAAAAAAAGGTGCTCTAGTGGTTCTGACTTGCACGTAAAGTTAACAGCCATTTTTCTAATGCACTTGTTTTTTCCCCAAAATGTGATAATTCTCAAAAAACATGAGAAGGGCAGCCATTTGTCTTGTTTGGGTCACCCATATCCTATATCCAGCTCCACTCCTGATTCCAGTTTCCTATTCATTTAGACCCTGGGAGGCTGCGGTTGATGTCTTTAGTACTTTAGCTTTGCCCCTCATGTGGGAGACCCTCATGGTCAGCCTGGCCCAGCCCTAGCTGTTGCAGGAAGTTGGGGATTGAACTTACTTACTCTGTCTTACTGCCTCACAAATGAGTAAAATATTTTAAAAGCATGAGAGAGAACATATTCATTATAACTTATCAAACTGGAAGAAATTGTGATTATTTTTGGATAAGGGGAGCAGAATTTAACAGAATGGTAACTGACCAGAGTAATACATTCAGCCCACCCTTCCATAAGTTATTTTTTCTGCTTCTTACAAGTCACACACAACAGATAAAGTCTAAATTGATAAACATGCAGATATATACTGATTGCCATTTGGTGATTAACCTTTAATGTATGCCTGATGAGTCATAATCCATGATTGTATTTAATCAGTCATGGAACACAGGCACTGCCAGCCTGAGCTGTGTGAAGAGCTCCTTGTTCTGCCCATGTCATGTCTTGTAGACCAGGGGACATTTTTGAGTTACAATTCAATAAATTAATCAAGATCCCCAAACAAACCCTAGAGTATGAGTTTTACCTTTAGAAAATTTCAGTTCCTTGGGCCATATTTGGATGCATTTAGAGACTTGCAGTAGTGGTTAGTGGGGCAGGGAAGAGAAGAAACAGAACTCTAAAGAAGCTTAAGGAAATATATATATTAAAACACACACACATGTATAGAATATATATGTATATATATATAGTTTAATTTTTAACTCTTATTTGTAGTGATGTCTCTTTTTTTTTTTGAAAAGTCTTCCTTCCGTATCCCCATTTGAGTATGGAGAAGAGTAGAGTTGAAAGGATAGTTTGAAGGCTGACTTTTGCTAGATGACTTTGTGCCTACTTTTTGTAGTCCAGCCTTTAGCCTATAAAACTGGCTAGCAGAAGGGTACCTGGAAGAACTGATGGCAAAGAGTTACCTATGGGAAAGATTTAGTTTTTCAATATAGATGATTAGATGTGAGTTGGAATAAATAGCTAAAAATACAAATGTACCTTGGCCATTTATCGTATATTTCCACTATTTTTCATTCTCATTCCATGTTGCCCCATAATGCTAATTTAACAATGAAACTTTTCCTCTGAAATTTGATTTATTTATTTATTTATTTGACAGGTAGAGTTACAGACAGTGAGAGAGAGAGATAGAGAGAAAGGTCTTCCCTCCATTGGTTCACCCCACAAATGGCCGCTACAGCTGGAGCTATGCCCATCCAAAGCCAGGAGCCAGGTGCTTCTTCCTGGTCTCCCATGCGGGTGTAGGGGCCCAAGTACTTGGGCCACCCTCCACTGCTTTCCGGGGCCACAGCAGAGAGCTGGACTGGAAGAGGAACCCATATGGGATGTTTGTTTTAATAATGATGACCAACAAGTATTATCCCTTCCCCCAAATAGTGATATACAAATACCACTATTTGTGAACCACCAGGTGATTAAAAGAGATTAAAAGTGATTAAAAGAGAATAAAAATATCAAAAACTAAAACTACCAGTTATGGTCATATGTCAGTATTCTATCCTAAATATTAGTAGCCATGCCTTTCTTTAAAATAAAATTTACTTATCTATTTAAAAGGCAGAGTTACAGAGAGGCAGAGGTAGAGGCAGAGAAAGGTCTTCCATCTGTTGGTTCACTCCCCAAACAGCCACAACAGCTGGAGCTGTACTGATCCAAAGCCAGGAGCCAGGAGCTTCTTCCAGGTCTCCCGTGCAGGTGCAGGGGCCCAAGGACTTGGACCATCTTCTACTGCTTTCCCAGGCCACAGCAGAGAGCTGGATTGGAAGTGGAGCAGCCGGGACTCAAACCAGTGCCTATATGGGATGTCGGCACTGCAGGCAGCGGCTTTAACCTCTATGCCACTGCACTGGCCCCAGTAACCATGTGTTAATAATAAGAGCTAATGCCTGTCAAACACTTACTGTACTAGACACATTGTTAATATACGCAGGTTCATTTCTATCAAACTCACTCTAACTAAAGAAGTAGGGCTTGTTTTATCTGCATTTCCATGTGTGGAAACTGAGGCTCAGAGAGGGAAGTAAACTGACCAAGGTTGCAGCTGGGATATGTGCTCAAGACATTCAGTTTCTTTAGTCCATACTGCTAATCACAATACAACTTATAGAAAAACAGTTTGATCCAATTTTGAAAATAATGTAGCGATCCACATTTCTGGAAAGAGTAACTCAAGGAAGTTAAGTGGAAGGATCTCTGGAAAATTCCATGAATACCCTTCCTCCATTTAGAAGCAGGGAAAGGATTGGCTTTGTCAACAAAAATATTGAAAAAGATGTTCCCCATTTCCTTAGATAAGCTGGAATGAGGTTGAGGTTGGAAAACTACCTAATGACTTCATTTGAACTAAAAATAATCTCCTAGGAATGACTGCCTCTGCCCAAACTGGCAGCAGTAAACAAAGGGATATGAGTTGGCCACATCAAGTGACAGGGAACTGATCCCTGATGCCGGAGTTTAAACACAGTAAGAGCGAAACAGAGCAGAGACAGTTTCCCAGCACTGGATGCCAGGGCTTTAGAATCTTTCTCAGTCCTTCAGCAATGGTATGAAGAATTCTCTAGTGTTTTTTTTGTTTGTTTGTTTTTGTTTTGTTTGTTTGTTTGTTTTTTTTTGAAAGGCATTGAATTGTACACAGGTAAGTAGGAATTGAACTGAGGAGAATTTGCCTGCATATTTAAAAGATTTATTCATACATTTGAAAGCAAGAGAGAGATAGAGATTTTCCATTTCCTGGTTCACTCCCCAAATGGCTATAACAAACAGAGCCAAGACCAGGCTGAAGACAGGCCATTTCATAGGTCAAAAAGTAAAACATGGATAGCACCACAAAAGCGTTCATTGGACTGACTCCTTGTTACTTCTAGCCTCATATGTTTGTTTTAGTTTCCTCATTTTTGGATTAGATATAAGTGGAGCATGAAGTTTATGCAATATTCATTTGTGACTTGCTTATTTGTGACTTGCCTTATCTGTAAGGTTCATGTCGCTCCCCCTCTTCGTGGAGGAACGACACAGGACCCTGCGCTGTTCTTTTGTCTGCTCGGCCCTTCCCGGGTTAGCTGCTGGTTCTTCCCGGGTTGGCTACCGACCCTTCCACCTCCGTGGAAGGGCGGTTCCCCCTGCCACTTTCCCCACTTCTGCGGGGGAGCGGCACACCACCGGCCGGCTCTCTCGGGGGCTGCACAGGTGTTCCTTCAGATAGATGTTCCTGGTGCATGTTGTCTCTCTCCTCCTTTATAGTCCTCTTCCACCAATCCCAACTCTGCTACCCACACGCCGAGCACGCTGCTCTCCTCCAGTCAGGAGCAGGATCAGCTCCTGCAGGTCATCACTCAAGTTGGCGAGAGGCAGCTGCGTAGAAGTTGTTACTCCCTTCTCAGCGCCATATTGTGGGAGAGCAGATGCATAGAATAAGTCTTAATTCCAGTAACAGTCTAGTCCGAGTTGCTCCCCACAGTTCATCTCTTCTGTTGTTGTATGGAGCAGTAATTGGTTCATTGTCATTGTCATATATTGGTTGTGATAGGTTAGTAAAATGATGACACTCAATAAATCATGTATTTTTGTATACACTTCTCTTTGCAATGTGCTATTAATGCCTCTCCTGTCAAAAGATTGAGTCTTTCTTAATTATCTTTAATTTAATCTGGCTTTATGATTGCTTAGGCACCGATTGTGATAGAAACAATACTCTCTCAAGTTGTGGGTCTTCATGCTTGGAATTCCCAGAATTTTCTTTCTTCTCTCTTGCACACTTTGAACTCCAAAACCCCAATTTAGCCTACTGAATATTAAAGGCTCTTAGGGTGAGATAAAAATGGATGTACTCTAGTAACAGCTAGCACTGTTTTCCAAATGCCATCTTGCATCTGCAGACTCAAGTAAGGTTTAAGATAATTGGAGCCATACGAGTGATTTTAGACAAAATTTGTAGAAGAAACTTTCTATCAACTCATAGAATTTTAGAAAATCATAAATTTGATTTTAACTCACAACATTTGGAGTAGCTTTATATGCAACCATAGATGAACTGAAATAGCACATTTGAATTTTATGATTCTACTATACTTGTGTTGTTTCCAGCTTTTGGTCATTGTGCAGTTTTGATATGATGTTTTAGTAAGCATACATATGACTTTTTATTAGAATTAAGCCTAGAAGTACAATTGCTGAGTCATAATTAGTACACACTGCCAATTTCCTAAAGTGGCTGTACCATTGTATACTCTCAACCTTATTTTAGGAGAGTTCTACTTCTTGATGGCCTCACTAGTTCTTGTTAATGAATGCTATTTTCCTTTTAGTCATTCTGGCATATGAGTACTATTATCTCAGTGTGGATTAGTTTGCTATGATTTTGTTCAAGTGTGAAGTTAACCTAAAAATAACCTCAAATATGCAGAATATATTAATCATACATTTTATATAAGAAACTTAACAAGGAACCTATACACACACACATACAAAGATAATTCTTTTTTGTTTTGTTTAGTGCTCTGCATTTTTTTTTATATTTTTGCCCGATATTGACATTGCACTATTTGTTCTCTTTTTGTTTGAATACTGTTGGCTTTCTTTTGTCTATCGTTTAATAGTCAACCTGTGAATTATATCTTCTTAGATGTCATCTTAGACTCATAGATGTAGTTGGGATCTTTTGGTTCTTTCCCATCTACCCAATTTAGGAGTCAATTTCTTCTCCAAAGTGTTTTTTAAATCTTATTTACCAAAACAAACAAACAAACAAACAAAAAAACAAAGGCCGGCGCCGGGGCTCAATAGGCTAATCCTCCACCTGCGGCGCCAGCACCCCGGGTTCTGGTCCTGGTTGGTGTGCCGGATTCTGTCCCTGTTGCTCCTCTTCCAGTCCAGCTCTTGGGCCCTGCACCCGCATGGGAGACCAGGAGAGGAACCTGGCTCCTGGCTTCGGATCAGTGTGGTGTGCTGGCTGCAGCATGCTGGCTGCAGCGTCCACTGCGGGGTGAAACAACAGAAAAAGGAAGACCTTTCTCTTTGTCTCTCTCTCTCTCACTGTCCACTCTGCCTGTCAAAAAAAAATCTTATTTATCTTCATTTCCAAGATAGATGTGTGGACTTAATTCCCTTGTATATATGTTTATGTGTTTGTAGTCCTATTTTTGGTGTCTTGTATTCCATTTCCTTTGTGTTGATATATAATCTCTGTTTCTTTTGTGGCCCGTCAGCTCCTCCATCATACCCTATCAATTTGAAAGTATTACTGCAGCATATTTTAGATGTGTTGGTAACCATCTCTATTAATTGAATTACTCTCATTCTGCAGTTGCAGAAATGTAAGGATGGAGCTGGTGATGTGGTACAGCAGGTTAAGCAGCCACTTGTGAATTTCATGCATTATTGTAGTGTCAATTTGAGTCCTAGCTGCTTTGCTTCCAATCTAGGTATCTGCCAGTGCACCTGGAAAAGCATCAGAGAATGGCCCAAGTACTTGGGTCTTTGCCAAGAGAGGGGATCAAGATGGAGTTCCTGGTTCCTGGCTTCAATCTGTTTCAGCCGAGGCTATTTTGACAATTTCGGTAGTGAACCAGTGGATGGAAGACCTCTCCCTCACTCTCTCTTTCTGTGCCCAATCCCCCTGTTTCTCTGCCCTTCAAATAAATAAATCTTTATTTAAAAGAAAGAAATGAAATGACATATAATGACCCCTTATTAAAAGAGAAGTCATTTGGGGCTGGCATTGTGATGGAGCAGGTTAAGCCACCACTTACAATATTGGCAGCCCATGTGGTGCCAATTTTTGGGCCCCTTCTAACCATATGGGGGGCCTGGGCTTCAGTCTGGCCCATCCCCCATCTTTTTAGCTATCTGGGGAGTGAGCCAGCAGATGGAGTATCTCTATCTATCTCTCCCTCCCTTTGTAATTCTGACTTTCAAATAAATAAATCTTAAAAATAAAATGAAAAGAAGTGTCTACTTTCTTTTTTTATTCATCAATTTTTTAACACACCATTAATTTGTTTTTGTCTTTATCTTATATAGCATTTGTTTAAATAATTATAACAGATATTTTCTCATTTATAAAGAGATATATTGCCTCAGTAATTAGGGCTTGGCAGAGTAAAAATACAAAAAAATACAAAATTAATTTGAAGAATTATATAAAATACAATTTATTAACAGGCTGTATCATACTGCTCTTCAAATCAAACTAAATAGGGATTTTTGAGTGCTTTGAAATATTTACAGATATGACTACATATTAGTATTCTTAATAAATATGTTAAATAGGAATGAATATAACTATCTGCTGATAACAATGCACTATAAATTTGAAGTCCATAAAAAGATGGAATACATAGTAAATATTATTTCAAACATTTGGAAAGTAAAGTAAGTGAACAAACACAATTTTTATAAAACTTCTCTGAAAGAAGTCTTAGGTGAGATAAGAAACAATGGCAATCATGGATACCTAGAAATTAATGAATATGAGAACAGTTTATTTTCTGAGTAAAGATGCACTCAGAGAACATATTAATAACTTTGGATAACTTACAATACATTTAAAACTAATGAAAAAAATTTTATTAAGCATTGTATTTAAGAAGTTAAAAGTGAATGAAAATCAAAGAGGGAATAAGTTAATAAGGGGAAACTCAGAAAAACAATGAATAAACTAAAGACAGTGGGAGAAAATATATCGAAAAAGTATTTTTCCAGGAAAATGCAAATTAAGCCCATGATAAAATGGTACTTCATGCCTGTTAGGATGGCTATTGTCAAAAAGACACACAAGAGCAAGTGTTGGTAAGGATGTTGAGAAAGGAGAATCTTTTTTTTTTAACATTTATTTAATGAATATAAATTTCCAAAGTACGATTTATGGATTACAATGGCTTCCCCCCCATACCGTCCCTCCCACCCACAACCCTCCCCTTTCCCACTCCCTCTCCCCTTCCATTCACATCAAGATTCATTTTCGATTATCTTAATATACAGAAGATCAGCTTAGTATACATTAAGTAAGGATTTCAACAGTTTGCTCCCACACAGAAACATAAAGTGAAAAATAATAGATGATTTTTTTTTAAATGATGATGAAATCAGATCAGACCTATTGTCATGTTTAATCCCGGTGAGAGTCAAGTTGGGAGTTGATAATTTCTTTTTTTTTTTTTTTTTTTTTTTTACAGAGGATCAGTTTAGCATACATTAAGTAAAGATTTCAACAGTTTGCACCCCCATAGAAACACAAAGTGAAATATATTGTTTGAGTACTCGTTATAGCATTAAATCTCAATGCACAGCACATTAAGGACAGAGAAAGGGGAATCTTATACACTATTGATAGAAATGTAAAATTGGTGTAGTAGCCATTATGGAAAATGGGATAGAGGTTTCTTAAAACATTAAAAATAGAGCTACCATATAATCCAAAAGTCCAATTTGTGAGCATGTAGCTAAAGGAAATGAAATCAGTATGTTGAAAAGATCTGTAGTCAAGGGGCTGGCAGTGTGGTATAGCAGATAAAGTTGCCACCTGCAGTGCCAGCATCCCATATGAGCGGCTGTTCGAGTCCTTGCTGCTCTACTTACGATCCAGCTCTCTGCTATGGCCTGGGAGAGCAGTGGAAGATGGCCCAAGTCCTTGGGTCCTTGCAGCCATATGGGAGATCTGGAGGAGGCTCCAGGCTCCTGGCTTCAGATCAGCCCAGCTCTATTATTGCAGCTGCTTGTAGAGAGAAGATAGAAGATGGATCTCTCCCCTCCCCCCTTCCCTCCCTCTCTCCTCCCTGCCTCTGCTTCTGCCTATGCCTCTTTTATCTCCACCTTTCAAATAAATAAATAGATCTTAGGAAAGATCTGTATGCCCATGTTTATTTAAGCACTGTTCACAATAGCCAAAATATAAAATCAACCCAATAGAACATGTATGGATGAGTGGGTAAAGCAACCGTAGTGCCCTACATAATAGAATACTATTCAGAATATAAAACAATTGATGTCACCAAAGAGGAGAGTAAAATGATCATTAACAGGGTCTGGGAATATGGCAGGATGGAGTCAAAGGACACATTTCAGTTAGATAGGAGGAATGATTTCAAGAGATCTATTGTATAAAGTGATGACTAGAATTAATAATATAGTGCATTCTTGGAAAATGTTGAGTATACATTTTATGTGTTCTCACTACAAAAATTATAAGTATTTTAGGTGATGTAAATATCAGTTAGATCAATTTAACCATTCCATAGTATGTATAGGTATGTATGTGTGTGTGTATATATATATATTTCAAAACATCATTATGTATCTGTTAAATACATACAATTTTGTCAACTTAAAGTAAAATAAGATACAAAATGAATAAAAACACATTATAAGGCAAAAGGTAGATTAATTGACAGTAAAGTTAATAAATAATTATAAAGTTGGTCTAACAAACTTATGATAAACAAGCAATTAGGTAGAAAAACTAACATGAGAAGAGAAATAATTCCATAAATAGGCAATTTTAAAAATGCACAAAAACCATTTGATTAATCATCCACCTGCAGTGCCAGCATCCCATATAGGTGCTGGTTCTAGTCCTGGCTGTTCCTCTTCCAGTCCAGCTCTCTGCTGTGGCCCCAGGAAGGCAGTGGAGGATGGCCCAAGTGCTTGGGCCCATGCACCGGCATGGGAGACCAGGAAGAGGCACCTGGCTCCTGGCTTCGGATCAGCATAGTTCCGGCCACAGTGGCCATTTTCGGGGGTGAACCAACTTAGGGAAGACTTTTCTCTCTGTCTCTTCCTCTCACTATCTGTAACTCTACCTTTCAAATAAATAAATAAAATATTTAAAATAATTAAAAAATAAAGAGGAAATGATAAGATATATAAGATACATTTTTTGGCCTATTAACCTTTTATTTAAGGTATACAAACTTCATTTATTTCATATAAACAAATTTAAGAACATAATGATAATCCCACCCTACACTCTCCTGCCCACATTCCAACCACTCTTCCTCCTCCCTTTCCTATTCACATGCTTATTTTTTCTTTTATTTTTATTGATTTCTTTTTTTTATTTATTTGACAGGTAGAGTTATGGACAGTTAGAGAGAGAGACAGAGAGAAAAGTCTTCACCCCCTAAATGGTCTCTACAGCCGGAACTATGTTGATCCAAAGCCAGGAGCCAGGTGTCTCTTCCTGGTCTCCCATGCAGGTGCAGGGGCCCAAGCATTTGGGTCATCCTCCACTACCTTCCCGGGCCACAGCAGAGAGCTGGACTGGAAGAGGAGCAGCCCGGACTAGAACCCAGCGTCCACATGGGATGCTGGCGCCACAGGCAGAATATTAAACAAGTGAGCCACAGCGCCGGCCCCCTCCCATTATTATTTTTTACAAAGACATATTTTCAATTAACTTTATACACCTACAATTAACCCTACACCAAGTAAAGAGTTCACCAAATAGTATTAAAAAAAAACAAAACAAAACTGTTCCTCACCTGTGGAGACAAGGGCAGTAAACAAACATTGTATCTCAAAGTGTCAATTTCACTTCCAAAGATTACCTTTTAGGTGCTCTATTAGTGACCACAGATCAGGTAGAATATAGGATATTTGTCTTTTTGGGACTGGCTTATTTCACTAAATATAATGGTTTCTACTTGCATCCATTTTGTTGCAATAAAGGATTTCATTTTTTATCACTCTGTAGCATTCCATGATGTACATATAACATAATTTCTTTATCCAGTCTTCAGTTGATGGACATCTGGGTTGATTCCACATCTTAGCTATAGTGAATTGAGCTGCCATAAACATGGAGGTACAGATAATTGTTTGATGTGCTGATTTCATTTGGGTGAATTCCCAGGAATGGGATGGCTAGGTCATGTGGTAGGTCTGTATTCAGATTTCTGAGGTATCTCCATACTGGCTTGCATAGTTCCTGAACCAGTTTACATTCATACAAGTAGTGGATTAAGGTACCTTTTTCCCCAAAACCTCACCAGCATTTGTGGTTTGTTGATTTCTGTATGTAAGCCATTTAAACTGGGGTGAGTTGAAACCTCATTGTAGTTTTGATTTGCATTTCCCTGATGGCTAGTGATCTTTCATATGTCTGTTGGTGATTTGAATTTCCAATTTTGAAAAATGCCTGTTGAAGTCCTTTGCCCATTTCCTAACAGGATTGTTCGTTTTGTTGAATTTCTTGAGCTCTTTATAGATTCTGGATATTAATCCTTTATCAGCTGCATAGTTTGCAAATATTTTCTCCTGTTGATTGCCTCTTCACTTTGCTGACTGTTTCTTTTGCAATGCAGAAGCTATTGAATTTGATATAATCCCAACTGTCAATTTTGGCTTTGATTGCCTATGCTTCTGGGGTCTTTTCTAAGAAGTATTTGCCTATGCCAATGTCTTGAAGGGTTTCCCCAATGTTCTCTAATAGCTTGATGGTATCAGGTCATAGATTTAGGTCTTTATTCCATTTTGAATGGATTTTTTGTGAGATGCAAGATAGGGTCTTGTTTCATACTTCTGCATATGGAGATTAAGGTAAAATTTTTAACTGCATAACTTTGAAAATATTAATGAAATATACAAAGATATAAAATAAAGTATATAGATTGGTTTAAGAAAAGAACAAATTACAAACATATTAAGAAATATGGACAATTGGGATAATTTATCCAAAACTATACTTCAGAAATAATAGACTGAGATGGTTTTATGAATGATTTATTTTAATTATTTAATAAAAATATAACTCTAAATATGTATTATTTAAACCTGTGAACATGGAAGTAGGAAAAATCTTCTGACTAGTTTCTATTATTTTTTTAAAAACTGTTATTAGTTTACCTGAGAGAGAGACAGAGAACAATAGCTTCCATCTGCTAGTTCGTTTTCTTAATTTCTGCAGTGGCCAGGGCTGGACTGTGCTGAAGTCCGGAGCTGGGAATTCAGTCCAGGTCTCCTACACAGGCGGCAGGAACCCAAACCCTTGAGTCATCACTGCTGCCTCCTAGAGTCTGGAGGAAGGAGACCTCAGAATGAAATCTAGGCACATGGGCAGATTGCACAATTGCTAGATTGAATGCTTGTTCCCTGACCCTGACCTGTTTCAAAACCATCATAATTTGCTACCTATAGTTGACTTTCCTAACACAAAAAGGAAATATGCTGCCTAATTTCAGTCTCACTTGGGAATATTTACATTTTTAAGTCATTATTTCTCATTAACAATCAGAGAAATCTGATTATTCACTTCACATTTCTGTATAGACGAGAAACGCACTCTTACCCTGGTTTACTCCCTAAATGCCTGAAAGGCTGGGACAGGGCTGGGGCCAAAGCCAGGAGCTGGGAACTGAGTCTGAGGTTCCCATGTGGGTGGCAGGGACTCAGTTACTTGAGCTATCGTATCTGCCTTCTTGGGTTTGCATTTGCAGGAACCTGGAGTCTAGAACTGAAGCTGGGTAATGAATATACATAGTCTGATATGTGATGTGGGAGTCTTAACTAGCATCTTAACTTCTGGATTAAATGCCCAACCCTCAGGAATATAGATGCAATAGTAGTTATAAACAAATTATTAAATAAAATGCACTAGTTTAGTAGAATATACATCATTATTAGATACCATTGTGTTATGAATGCAAATGTGACTCTTCAGAAGTCTGCTACTACAATTCACCTAGATAAAAGAATTGTTTAAGGAATGAATATTTCCTTTATTTTTACTTATGTGCAAGGGAGGGAAGGAGGAAAGGAGCAGGAGGAAGAGTAAGAGAGAGGGAGTGGGAGAGAGAGAGAAATCGTCCAATTACTGTTTAACTCAAATGCCTGCAACAGTTGGGGCTGGGCCAGGCTAAAGAATGCAGCGTAAAACTCAGTCTGCATCTCCCATATGGGTGGCAGGGACCCAGGTACTTGAGACATCACTTACTGCCTCCCAGGTCCCGCCAATAAGGATACCAGGAGGCAGCAGCTGGCAGCTTGTGTGACTGGGTTCCTGCCCCTTACATTGGAGACCTGGATTGAGTTTCTGGCTCCCAGTCTTGGCGTGGCTCAGCAGCAGCCTTTATTTGTATTTGAGGAGTGAGCCAGTAGATGGGAGCTCTCTCATTCTCTTTCTGCCTCATAAATGTATTTTTATTAAATCAAACATCCAAATGGCAGACTCACTTCTTTGAACCACCTTACCACATCACCCTGTCCTTTAGGGGGTAGAAGTGTCAGGCCTTTCTATCTTCCAACTCAATTTATCCAAAAATTTATTTACTGAGATCCATATCTGTACACGGCACCATGAAGTCTCTGCAGTTGATAAACACATGGATAGGACATTTTTCCCTAGAAACGTTTTTCCCAGTGGAGGTGATAGTTGTGAGGATAAGCAAACTACACTTCCAGCCTAGGTGTCAGATGATTGGCTGTGGTTGTGAGTGGGTCAGGGCTCCTCAGATTACATTCTGGGGGTATGATACCAGAGGACCTCTTTTAGATTATCAGTGTTTTGGAATACTTGTTTTATATTTAAAGGAAAAAGTCCATTGGGATTCCTCTGACATACAGATTGATTTCAGAACCGCTAAGGATACTAAAATCAGTAGATGCTCAAGTTCTTTGTATAAAATGATACCATGTTTGCATATAACCCACACTTATCCTTGCATGTGCTTTAAATCCTAACTGGACTACTCATTATACCCAATACAATGTAAGTGCCCTGTAAATAATGGTCATGCTTCATTTTTAAGGGAATAATGCCAAGAAAAAATCTGTGCATATTCAGTAAATATGCAAATGTTTTTTGGATGTTTTCCATGTGCACTTGATTGACTCTGTGGATACAGAACCCGTGGCTCTTGAGGGCTGACTGTAGTTGGTGAGTTCTGTACAGATTAATTTCCAGTTATTTTATTATTGATAAAAGAATTATTATTGCCAAATATATTTTATTTTATAAATATTTATTTTATAAATATTGCCAAATATTATTGCCAAAGAATTTTTTGAGAGAAACTTACTAAATAATAAATATAACAAAGTAACATGTGACTTCCAACCCACTCTCCTCTTAGAAAAGGAATCAAATAATATCATCATAACTTATACTTAACTTATTCTCTAATTTGGATAATCCACTGTGAAACCCTTGAGATACATAGATAGGAGGGTGAGAGAAAATCAGTTCTGATAGAGCTGTTCTTTAAGTTATAAGCACAATTTAATGAAATGCCAAGTCTTTTCATGCCAAATCCTGATGGAAACCTCTGGGTACCAATTGATGAAATGATTTCACTCCCAAATGACATCTAAACTCAAAGAAAACCTCTTCCATTTTTGCAGAGCACAGCATTCTGCAAGTTCAAAAGGTAAGACTACGTTTGGTGTGGATCAACTGCGGAGTACATTTGAAAATAAAATTTTTAATTATGTTTGACATCTCAGGCCCAGCGCTGTCATCCTGTAGGAAAGTAGCATCTGTTTTGACATCTCCAAGGCTAGAGACTTTAAATCACTTTCCATGTTGCTTATCTGCCAGCTAATCAGAGTGGATGCCACATTCTTCCTACCAATTCATTCCTAAGGAGGAAAGGAATAACATACAGAGAATTAAGTCTGTCAAAGCTGATATGATGAATGTTTTTCAGATAAAAAACACATATAAATGCCTTTGAATATACTACATCTAACTTTTAACTCAATACAAAACAATTAAAAATTTTTATTTAATTCCGAAAGAGGTGTTTTTGTTCTTATTGCCAATATATGCCTTTTGCTTTCACTCAGAACTTATAGGAGAGTAAAACATTATTTTAATTCTCAAACTAGTTTGATCTCAAGCTCAAGGTTTTAGTTGAAGAGAGTTGATACGCTATTTTCAATGAGATGTGCTATAAAAGTGGTTGAAAGAGACTTTTTATTTTTTTCAAATTCATATTATATTGTTTCCTTGATAAATGTAATCTTAAGACTTCATGAGTTATCACAAATGTTATATTTAAAAGTAGTGAATGTCTTCCATGTTTTTTAAACATTTTTAAAGCTACAACAACACAATTTTAGGTATTCCATTTTTAATTATTCGTTGGAAAGGCAGAGTGATGATAGATAGATAGATAGATAGATAGATAGATAGATAGATAGATAGATATAGCTATAAGTAAACAGATGAAAGTAATTCCAGCTGCTGGTTCACTCCTAAACAGCCAGGGCTTGGCAAGGCTGATAGTAGGAGCCAAGAACTCCGTATGCGTCTCCCACGTGGTGGTAGGGGCTCACGTACCTGGGCCATCATCTGCTGTCTTTAAGGAGCATTATCAGGAAACTGGATCAGGCCTTCAAGTATGGGATGCAAGCAACCCAAGCAGTGTAACCCACTGTGCCACAATGTCGTAGGTATTTCTTATAAAGAAAAACATACTTCCACTTCAATACTTCAGTACTCCCTCAAAATTTAACCAGCATTATTTGTGTAATAATGGAGTTACCATGATTCTTTCTTTTTATATATGTAGAGGCTTAGACTTCATATTTCTACTTGAACACCAACCTGTTAATTATAAAATGTTTGTTTGGTGGGGATATAAAAAAGTAAAACCCAACAAATTATTCAGCCCAGTTAAGCCATTTTGTTGGCATAAGTACAGCTTCAGTTGAAAGAGAAGTCTAGCAAAACTTAGAGGATTTTATTAGTAAATGGGAAGGTCCTCTAAACTGGATTACTACTACAAGGAACTTGTGTGTTTTTAAAAAAGAAGACAGAGTTTAAGGAAGCTAAAAGTAATTGAAATGTTTTTCACGTTAAGTGTATATTTGTTGGAAAAGATACCTAAATGGGTAGAAATATGCCACATTTTAAAGTCTAATTTACAGCATAAACAGCATGATTAAAATTACTAATCACCACCAATAACAAAATAAAGGTCTATTATTTTTTCTTTGTGTTTTTTTTTTTTTTTACTCTGTTTACTGGATGCAGTAGTGAACACAATGCAGATTCTCTTATTTATAAAAATGTTATTTTTGGAATATTAGTAAATAATTTCTCTTCTTTCTTGCCATCTTATCATAAAATTCTATACTATTTCTTAAAAATACAGAAAATAATATATACATTATTGATAATTGCATAAATTACTGTTAAATTTTTAATAGACTTATATTGCATGCACATTGTTACAACTGTTTCTTATTCAAAAACTATTTAAAATTCAGTGAAATAAGCCAGTCTCAAGAAGACAAATGTCATATGTTTTCTCCAATATTCAATAGTACAGAATACAAAACAACAAAAACAATGTATAAGAATGAAACTGACATCTTCCAGTCCAGCTCTCTGCTGTGGCCTGGGAGTACAGTGGAGGATGGCCAATGTCCTTGGGCCCTTCACCCGCATGGGAGACCAGGAGGAAGCTCCTGACTCCTGGCTTTGGATTGGCGTAGCATGCTGGCTGCAACATGCCAGCCGTAGCGGCCACTTGGAGGGTGAACCAATTGAAAAAGGAAGACCTTTCTCTCTGTCTCTTTCTCTCTCACTGTCTAACTCTGCCTGTCCAAAAAAAAAAAAAAAAGAAAGAAATAAAGAAAGAAAAGAAAAAAAAGAATGAAACTGACATCTTATGATCTGATTATTGTTTTTGTCGCTCCCTGTCTTCGTGGAGGAACGACACAGGACCCTGCGCTATTCTTTTGTCTGCTCGGCCCTCCCCGGGTTTGCTGCTGGTTCTTCCCGGGTTGGCTACTGTCCCTTCCACCTCCGTGGAAGGGCGGTTCCCCCTGCCACTTTCCCCACTTCCGCGGGGGAGTGGCACACCGCCGGCCGGCTCTCTCAGGGGCTGCACAGGTGTTCCTTCAGATAGATGTTCCTGGTGCATGTTGTCTCTCTCCTCCTTTATAGTCCTTTTCCACCAATCCCAACTCTGCTACCCACACTCCGAGTACACTGCTCTCCTCCAATCAGGAGCAGGTCCTACAGTTTATTGGTTGAACTGGAGGCAGCTGTGTAGAAGCTGTTTCCTCCTCTCCCAGCACCATATTGTGGGAGAGCAGATGCATAGAATAAGTCTTAATTCCAGTAACTTAGTCTAGTTCGAGTTGCTCCCAGTTGCTCCCCACAGATCCCCCTTTCTTTTTATTTTTGGCGTTGATACGCACCTGTCTTCGGTGCCCCGTGGCACACACTCTGCTCTGCTTGCTAGAGTTGCCCACAGGTGCTTACAAGCCCTATCAGTCAGGCAAACCGAATCCGGGTCCTCTCTTCGCCATGTTGTGGGGAGGATTTTAGGCGCTGATGCATGCCTGTGTTCGGTGCCCTGCAGCGCATGCTCTGCTCTGCTAGAACTGCCTGCAGGTGCTTACAAGCCCTATCAGGCAAACCGAATCCAAGCCTTCTCATTGCCGTATTGTGGGGAGACTTATGTTGATAACGTGCCTGTCTTCGGTGACCTGCAGCCGCCCACAGGTGCTTATCGTCTTACTAATCAGGCAGACCGAATCCAAGCTCTCTCATTGCCATGTTGTGGGGAGGCCTTATTTTTCTCTATTTCTCTGTCTCCGGGCATTCCAATTTCCTATTTTACTTCTATCTTCTGTTTCTCTTATCCCCGCGGCTTCCCGGCGCCCACCCCGAGGCTGCTTCTCGGCGCCTCGCCCCGCGGCGGCGGCTTTCTGGCTCTGCGCCGCTTCAGCCTGCGCTTTTCATCTGCGCGGCTTCCCTGGCTTCGCGCACGCTCCGCGGTCTCCGCGCCCCTTTGCGCCCGCACCACGGCCTTCGCGCTAGCCCTGCGTTCTCTCTACTGGCGCCTCATGCGCTCTCCCCGTTTGTGCCCCGCGCGCTCTCTCTGCGCACGGCGGCTTCCGCGAGTCACACAGCCCAGCTCACGTTTCCGCCACCGGCATTCAGTCCAAGTTCCCCGGGCTAACCTGGCGAATTCAACCTAGCTCACATCTGCGCCCCCCAGTTTGGCTTCCCGTCTTTTGCTCCCCGGGCTAATCTGACGGATTCCAACATAGCTCATGCGTCTCTGCCTCTGGTTTTAGATTTTCGCCCCTTGTTCCCCAGGCTGACTCAACGAATCCCAAGGCTAGCTTTCATCCCCGCTTTGGCCTGCCCCCGCGGCTTCATCCTCCCTAACATTTTTCTCTACCCGGTATGTTTCCTAACTTTTTTCTTCCAACAATATTCCCCTCTCACTTCTCCTGGCTTCTCCCCACAGTCTGTATCCGAGTCTAAGTTTCTTCTAGGTTTCACTTTCACTTTCAACCTGCAGTCCGTATCTGAGTCTAAGTTTCTTCTTGCTTTCACTTTAAATCCTAACTTCTTTCCCACAGTCCGTATCCGAGTCTATGCCTAGGCTTTCAATAGCTTCTTCCGGCACCTTTTCCGTCCGGCTTTTCCCTAGGCTCTTAGCTAGTCTCTCTCTCCAGTATTTTCCCGCTTCTTCCCGTTTCTTCCCTCCTAGGTTTCCTATCCGAGTCACGGCACCATTATGTCACTCCCCCTCCTCGCGGAGGAATGACACTAAACCCTGCCTAGGCTTCATATCCGAGTCACGGCACCATTATGTCGCTCCCCGTCTTCATGGAGGAACGACACAGGACCCTGCGCTGTTCTTTTGTCTGCTCGGCCCTCCCCGGGTTTGCGGCTGGTTCTTCCCGGGTTGGCTAACGTCCCTTCCACCTCCGTGGAAGGGCGGTTCCCCCTGCCACTTTCCCCACTTCCGTGGGGGAGCGGCACACCGCCAGCCGGCTCTCTCGGGGGCTGCACAGGTGTTCCTTCAGATAGATGTTCCTGGTGCATGTTGTCTCTCTCCTCCTTTATAGTCCTTTTCCACCAATCCCAACTCTGCTACCCACACGCCGAGTACGCTGCTCTCCTCCAATCAGGAGCAGGTCCTACAGTTTATTGGTTGAACTGGAGGCAGCTGTGTAGAAGCTGTTTCCTCCTCTCCCAGCACCATATTGTGGGAGAGCAGATGCATAGAATAAGTCTTAATTCCAGTAACTTAGTCTAGTCCGAGTTGCTCCCAGTTGTTCCCCACAGTTTTCACTCCTTATCTATATGCTGTGGAACAGTAGTTTTTCTACTTTTTACTTGTTGAACATTGTGGCTAGTGGTGCATTAAGTCTGTGATTATACATAAATTCAAAATATGTTACCCCCAAAATTATAGGATAAAAAAATAGAAAGGAAGGAGGAGGGATTGAGAGAGAGGGAAGTATGCTTATCTTTTTATAATTATATCTGTGAAATACATGAAATATGTTCTTTTTCTATTAATGAAAATTTAAAAGTAAATTCAAAAGCCACATTGAATGAATAAATATTTATATTGAAACTATTATTTTTGGTTGATAAATATAAAACACATCAATTTTTTTAAAGAATGCATTGACATAGTTTAATTTCCAAGACACTCAGTTCTTTTTTTTTTTAAAGATGTATGCATTTATTTATTTAATTTTTTAAAAGATTTTTATTTATTCTTTATCCAGTCTACCGTTGATGGGCATTTAGGTTGGTTCCAGGTCTTAGCAATTGTGAATTGAGCTGCAATAAACATTAGGGTGCAGACCGCATTTTTGTTTGCCAATTTAAATTCCTTTGGGTAAATTCCAAGGAGTGGGATGGCTGGGTCGAACGGTAGGGTTATATTCAGGTTTCTGAGGAATCTCCAGACTGACTTCCATAGTGGCTTGACCAGTTTGCATTCCAACCAACAGTGGGTTAGTGTCCCTTTTTCCCCACATCCTCGCCAGCATCTGCTGTTGGTAGATTTCTGCATGTGAGCCATTCTCACCAGGGTGAGGTGAAACCTCATTGTGGTTTTGATTTGCATTTCCCTGATTGCTAATGACCTTGAACATTTTTTCATGTGGCTGTTGGCCATTTGGATTTCCTCTTTTGAAAAATGTCTATTGAGGTCCTTGGCCCATCTCTTAAGTGGGTTGTTGGTTTTGTTTTTGTGGACTTTCTTGATCTCTTTGTAGATTCTGTTATTAACCCTTTATCTGTTGCATAGTTTGCAAATATTTTTTCCCATTCTGTCGGTTGTCTCTTCACTCTCCTGACTGTTTCTTTTGCAGTACAGAAACTTCTCAATTTGATGCAATCCCAATAGTTGATTTTGGCTTTGACTGCCTGTGCCTCCCGGGTCTTTTCCAGAAACTCTTTGCCTGTGCCAATATCTTGAAGGGTTTCTCCAATGTTCTCTAGTAACTTGATGGTGTCAGGTCATAGATTTAGGTCTTTAATCCATGTTGAGTGGATTTTTGTGTAAGGTGTAAGGTAGGGGTCTTGCTTCATGATTCTGCATGTGGAAATCCAATTTTCCCAGCACCATTTGGTGAATAGACTGTCCTTGCTTCAGGAATTAGTTTTAGATCCTTAGCTGTAGATGTTTGGGTTGATTTCTGGTGTTTCAATTCTGTTCCATTGGTCTATCCATCTGTTTCTGTACCAGTACCATGCTGTTTTAATTACAACTGCCCTGTAGTATGTCCTGAAATCTGGTATTGTGATGCCTCCGGCTTTGTTTTTGTTGTACAAGATTGCTTTAGCTATTCGAGGTCTCTTGTGCCTCCATATAAATTTCAGCACCATTTTTTCCAGATCTGAGAAGAAGGTCTTCAGTATCTTGATTGGTATTGCATTGAATGTATAAATTGCTTTTGGGAGAATGGACATTTTGATGATATTGATTCTTCTAATCCTTGAGCATGGAAGATTTTTCCATTTCTTGGTATCCTCTTCTATTTCTTTCTTTAAGGTTTTGTAATTTTCATCGTAGAGATCTTCAACGTCCTTGGTTAAGTTTATTCCAAGGTATTTGATTGTTTTTGTAGCTATTGTGAATGGGATTGATCTTAGAAGTTCTTCCTCAACCTAAATGCCCATCAACGGTAGACTGGATAAAGAAATTATGGGATATGTACTCTTTAGAATACTATACCGCAGTAAGAAACAACGAAATCCAGTCATTTGCAACAAAATGGAGGAATCTGGAACACATCATGCTGAGTGAAATAAGCCAGTCCCAAAGGGACAAATACCATATGTTCTCCCTGATCGGTGACAACTGACTGAACACCAAAAAGGAAACCTCCGGAAGTGAAACGGACACTATGGGAAATGGTGACTTGATCAGCATAGCCCTGACTGTTAATGAACAACTTAATACATTATCCCTCTTAGTAGTTTTTTTGTCTGTTCTACTTAATATGACTGGTTTAATTCTGTAATTAATACACAGTTATTCTTAAGTGTTGAAAATTAACTGAAATGTGATCCCTGTTAAACATAAGAGTGGGAATAAGAGAGGGAAGAGATGTATAATTTGGGACATGCTCAAGCTGACTTGCCCCAAATGGTAGAGTTAAAAACATACCAGGGGATTCCAATTCAATCCCATCAAGGTGGCATGTACCAATGCCATCTCACTATTCCAAGTGATCAATTTCAGTTCACAATTGATCATAATGAAAGGACTAAGAGTCAAAGGGAGCACATAAACAAGTCTAGTACCTGCTAACACTAACCGATAGAATAAATAAAGGGGAGAGTGATCCAACATGGGAAGTGAGATACTCAGCATACTGATAGAATGGCAGATGTCCTAAATAGCACTCTGGCCTCAGAATCAGCCCTAAAGGCATTCGGATCTGGCTGAAAAGCCCATGAGAGTATTTCAGGCATGGAAAGCCAAGACACTCTGGCAAAAGATCTCTGCGAGTGAGATCCCAGTGGAACGAACAGGTCATCAAAGAAGGAGGTACCTTTCTCTGAAGGGAGGAGAGAACCTCCACTTTGACTATGACCTCGTCTAAACAAGATAAGAGTCGGGGCCGGCGCCGTGGCTCACTAGGCTAATCCTCCGCCTAGCGGCGCCGGCACACTGGGTTCTAGTCCCGGTTGGGGCGCCGGATTCTGTCCTGGTTGCCCCTCTTCCAGGCCAGCTCTCTGCTGTGGCCTGGGAGTGCAGTGGAGGATGGCCCAGGTGCTTGGGCCCTGCATCCCATGGGAGACCAGGAAAAGCACCTGGCTCCTGGCTCCTGCCATCGGATCAGCGCAGTGCGCCGGCCGCAGCGCGCCGGCCGCGGCGGCCATTGGAGGGTGAACCAACAGCAAAGGAAGACCTTTCTCTCTGTCTCTCTCTCTCACTCTGCACTCTGCCTGTTTAAAAAAAAAGAAAGATAAGAGTCGGAGAATTCAGAGGGCTTCCATAGCCTTGGAAACTCATGACTGGAGCATAGGGCGATTACTGATGCCATAGACAAGAGTGTCAATTGGTAAAGTCAACAACAGGAGTCACTGTGCACTTACTCCTCATGTAGGATCTCTGTCCTTAATGTGCTGTGCATTGAGATTTAATGCTATAACGAGTACTCAAACAATGTATTTCACTTTGTGTTTCTATGGGGGTGCAAACTGTTGAAATCTTTACTTAATGCATACTAAACTGATCTTCTGTAAAAAAAAAAAAAAAAAAAAAAAAAAGAAAGAAATTATCAATTCCCAACTTGACTCTCACCGGGATTAAACATGACAATAGGTCTGATCTGATTTCATCATCATTTAAAAAAAATCATCTATTAGGCCGGCGCCGTGGCTCAATAGGCTAATCCTCCACCTTGCGGCGCCGGCACACCGGGTTCTAGTCCCGGTTGGGGCGCCGGATTCTGTCCCGGTTGCCCCTCTTCCAGGCCAGCTCTCTGCTATGGCCAGGGAGTGCAGTGGAGGATGGCCCAGGTGCTTGGGCCCTGCACCCCATGGGAGACCAGGAAAAGCACCTGGCTCCTGGATCCTGCCATCGGATCAGCGCGGTGTGCCGGCTGCAGCGGCGGCCATTGGAGGGTGATCCAACGGCAAAGGAAGACCTTTCTCTCTGTCTCTCTCTCTCACTGTCCACTCTGCCTGTCAAAAAAAAAAAAAATCATCTATTATTTTTCACTTTATGTTTCTGTGTGGGAGCAAACTGTTGAAATCCTTACTTAATGTATGCTAAGCTGATCTTCTGTATATTAAGATAATCGAAAATGAATCTTGATGTGAATGGAAGGGGAGAGGGAGTGGGAAAGGGGAGGGTTGTTGGTGGGAGGGACGGTATGGGGGGGAAGCCATTGTAATCCATAAGTCGTACTTTGGAAATTTATATTCATTAAATAAAAGTTAAAAAAAATAATAAAGGCAAAAAAAAAGATTTTTATTTATTTATTTGAGAAGTAGTTACAGACAGTGAGAGGGAGAGAATGAGAAAGGTCTTCCTTCCATTGGTTCATTCCCCAAATGGCTGCAATGGCTGGAACTGCACTGATCCGAAGCCAGGAGCCAGGTGCTTCTTCCCGGTCTCCCATGCAGGTGCAGAGGCCCAAGGACTTGGGCCATCTTCTACTGTTTTCGCAGGCCACAGCAGAGAGCTCGATTGGAAGAGGAGCAGCTGGGTCTTGAACCAGAAACCATATGGGATTCTGGCGCTGGAGGCAGAGGATTAACCTACTGCACCACAGCGCTGGCTCCTATTTATTTATTTGAAAGAGAGATTTACACAGAGAAAGAAGGAGAGAGAGAGAGAGAGAGAATCTTCCATCTGCTGGTTCACTTTCATGTACCGGTGCCCATATGGGATGGCTCCAACACGTCGATTTAAATGGGAAAAGAACTAGTGGGCTGGCACTGTGGCATGGCAGGTTAAGCCACCACCTGCAGTGCCAGCATTCCATATGGGCTCCAGTTTGAGTCCAGGCTGCTCCACTTCTAAGCCAGCTCTCTGCTATGGCCTGGGAAAGCAGTGGAAGGCGGCCCAAGTCCTTGAGCCCCTGCACCTGCATGGTAGACTAGGAAAAAGCTCTTGGCCCCTGGCTTCAGATCGGCACAGCTCTGACCATTGCAGCCATCTGAAGAGTGAACCAGAAGATGGAAGACATCTCTCTCCCTCTCCCTCTCTCTCTGCATTTGCCTCTCCGTAACTCTGCCTTTCAAATAAATACATAAATATTTTTAACTCTGCCTTTCAAATAAATATTTTTTTAAAAAAGAACTGACAAAAAAAGAACTAATATTCTCTTACATATAAATTCTTTTTAATGTCATCAAGTAAAAAGCTTTAATGCTAATGGTTAGTGGAATGGAGCAGGTGTAAAGGAACATTTAGATTTACGGCATTCTAGGTAGGAGAGAATTCTGTTCCACACATCATGCTTTCTCAAAACCATTGTCATCTGAGTGGTGGGTTCTGGCAAGTCAAAGTCAAGGTGATGTCCAGCAGAGAAGATGCGCTGTTCACGTACCTTCAGGATTGCTTTTCAGGTGACCCCAAGTAATTGTGGTTGCAGACAGTGTTCCTATAATACTTCAGTTAGTTAAAATAAGATGTAAGCAATGTGTAACTCTCATGCACATCACTGCGAAACATGAATATAAGTTTTAGGCATATTTTAGTCTTTTGTGTGTCCCTTCATAAGAAAACTGTATCTCCTCTGCCTTGTGGCGCCGGCACACCAGGTTCTAGTCGTGGTCAGGGCGCTGGATTCTGTCCTGGTTGCCCCTCTTCCAGGCCAGCTCTCTGCTGTGGCCAGGGAGTGCAGTGGAGGATGGCCCAAGTGCTTGGGCCCTGCACCCCATGGGAGACCAGGATAAGTACCTGGCTCCTGCCATCCATCGGATCAGTGCAGTGCGCCTGCTGCGGCGGCCATTGGAGGGTGAACCAACGGCAAAAGGAAGACCTTTCTCTCTGTCTCTCTCTCTCTCTCACTGTCCACTCTGCCTGTCAAAAAAAAAAAAAAAAAAAAAGAAAAAAAAAGTGTATCTCATCTATAATTTTTATTCAACATGTAATATTATTTAGTAGATAGTTAGAAATTATGTCTTCCCAGATCTTTGGTATTTTAATGATAAAAGAGACTCAGGTTAGTATTAGAAGCTTAAGAAGGTCAAAAGAATAATTATTTCACTAACATAATTTCAAATTCTGAGTCAAGGCAGTTTTTTGTTTTTAAAGATTTTCTCCTTAGGAAATATAATTACATACTGCAATTGTTACAGTACAAATACAAAATATGATTGTATTGTTAAAATACAATTTGCATTAATCTGTATCATTGTATTCTACAATATGTGTTTGTCCTTGATATATATGAACTTTCTTGACAATAATATAATATTTTTAAGTTTTCTATGAGTTATTTTAGTATTCTGCTTGATATAGTTTTACTTTTCTGAATCAGTGCGATTTTTATTTAACTGTGCTAAAATATAATCTGGTCTATTATACTATGTTTAAATATATCTTAATTAACTATCACTCAGTTAACTTGATCAAAAATAAGCAAAGCCCACATCCCAGTTATAATTGGAGTTGCCAGATAATTTTTAAATTTCCAGTTTGGTTTATATAGCTTATCTGTGTTCACTTCCTTACTATATTTCAGCAGTATTAAATAGCAGCAAAAATATTTCTTCTGAGTTAATTTGAAATTAGTCTTGCCTTAAAATGCCTCAAAATTTTCTTCTAATGTTTTAAAATTAAACTTCCTAGTGATAACTCTTTGTTTTTCTCAAGGATAACTTTTAATTTTAAAATGCCAAGTCACTCTCATGAAAATCATAGTATAAAAATTGTATTTATATGCATGGGTCCATACTAATATAAATCAATGCTTGAATAAATACTTAAAAAAAGAGATAGTGTAGAAGAATCCCAAAAGAGAAAAAAAGCCTTAGAAAAAAATGTGATCCAGGAAAATTCTACAAAATACCTGTCCAGTAAGCCTCACAGTTGTCAAGGTCATCAAAAACAAGTGTCTCAGCCAAGAGCAGCCTAAAGAGAGATGACAATTAAATGTAGTGAAGTATCTTGGATGGGATCCTGGAACGGAAAAGGAACATTAGGTAAAAACTAAGGAAATTTGAATAAAAGTATGGTCTTTCATTAATTGAAAAAAGTGCATTTGCTAGGCAGTCTCTGCTATGGTACATTAAAATTTATTCCTAGACTATTCATAATATTTTCTCAAGCACTGAATTTAATTCAACATTGCAGCAGAACAAATAAATTGACACTGTTCTCAAGTAAAAGGTATTCTATAACAAATACCAGTATGTTTTTCTTTCTCTTAGTTTCATATGTCAAAGAAAAGCAATCAAAATACTGTTTAATATACTGGAACAAGAAAGGATAAACTATCTTAGGATTTTACTAATGGAAGAAAACTAAATAAAATCATCTGTCAATTGAAAAGAGCAGTGCATAAATTTATAACAGTATTGGACATAGCTACTTAGAATATATGTTACTGGAGATTCTGTCTGTGACATCTGCCTCCAAGACAATCTACATTTGAAGATATGTCTAAGACTTGTGTTTTTATGGAATCACACATAGTTTTAGAAATAATGCCTTTAGTGATCAAAGACCATTATTAGTGGTGTCTGTAATCAAGGTAAAAGTGTAGCAAATGTGTAAGATATTTTCCTGCTATATTTTCAAGATTTATTAGAAATGTGATTAAATTTTTTCATTGTCATGTGATAGATGGAAACGTTTGCACCCTCTATTTTACATCACTAGTGCTTTCCTTTTAAGTAGAATAACACCTTCTGTAGGAACCTTAGAACTGAGTGTAATTATTTTTATTCTCTGTAGATTGTAGTGCATATGTTAGTAAGCATACTCTCTGGTGAATGGCAGCATAATGTAGAGGAACAGGACTCTGGAGAACCATATGGAAGCTGAGTGTTCCCATAGCAACTTGAGCATACATTGAATGGACTATTTCAATGACTCTCCTTCTCTGTAACACATAGGACTTAGTACAGGGACAATATCCTGCATTTCTTTTTTTTTAACTTTTATTTAATGAATATAAATTTCCAAAGTACAGCTTATGGATTACAATGGCTTCCCCCCCATAACGTCCCTCCCACCAGCAACCCTCCCCTTTCCCACTCCCTCTCCCCTTCCATTCACATCTAGATTCATTTTCGATTCTCTTTATATACAGAAGATCAGTTCAGCATACATTAAGTAAAGATTTCAACAGTTTGCTCCCACACAGAAACATAAAGTGAAAAATACTGTTTGAGTACTCGTTATAGCATTAAATCTCAATGTACAGCACACTAAGGATAGAGATCCTACATGAGGAGTAAGTGCACAGTGACTCCTGTTGTTGACTTAACAAATTGACACTCTTGTTTATGGCATCAGTAATCACCCTAGACTCTTGTCATGAGCTGCCAAGGCTATGGAAGCCCCCTGAGTTCACTGACTCTGATCATATGTAGACAAGGCCGTGGTCAAAGTGGAAGTTCTCTCCTCCCTTCAGAGAAAGGTACCTCCTTCTTTGATGACCTGTTTTTTCCACTGGGATCTCACTCGTGGAGATCTTCCATTTAGGTTTTTTTTTTTTTTTTCCCCCAGAGTGTCTTGGCTTTCCATGCCTGAAATGCTCTCATGGGCTTTTCAGCCGGCATTTCTTTTTTCTTTTTTTTAAACTTTCATTTAGTAAATATAAATTTCCAAAGTACAGTTTATGGGTTACAATGGCTTTCCCTCCAATAACTTCCCTCCCACTCACACCCCTCCCATCTCCCGCTCCCTGTCCCATTCCATTCACATCAAGATTCATTTTCAATTATCTTTATATACAGAAGATCCATTTAGTATATATTAAGTGAAGATTTCATTAGTTTGCACCCACACAGAAACACAAAGTGTAAAATACTGTTTCAGTACTAGTTATAGCATTACTTCACATTGGACAACACATTAAGGACAGATCCCACATGAGGAGTAAGTACACAGTGACTCCTGTTGTTGACTTAATAATTTGACACTGTTGTTTATGGCATCAGTAATCTCCCTAGGCTCTAGTCATGAGTTGAGTTGCCAAGGCTGTGGAAGGCTTTTGAGTTCGCTGACTTCGATCTTATTCCGACAGGGTCATAGTCAAAGTGGAAGTTCTCTCCTCCCTTCAGAGGAAGGTACCTCCTTCTTTGATGACCTGTTTTTTCCACTGGGATCTCACTTGCGGAGATCTTCCATTTAGGTTTTTTTTTTTTCAAGTGTCTTGGCTTTACATGCCTAAAATATTCTCATGGGCTCTTCAGCCATATCCGACTGCCTTAAGGGCTGATTCTGAGGCCAAAGTGCTATTTAGGACATCTGCCATTCTATGAGTCTGCTGTGTATCCCACTTCCCATGTTGGATTGTTCTCTCCTGTGGGGAGCAACTCGGACTAGACTAAGTTACTGGAATTAAGACTTATTCTATGCATCTGCTCTCCCACAATATGGCGCTGGGAGAGGAGGAAACAGCTTCTATGCAGCTGCCTCTGGTTCAACCAATAAACTGCAGGACCTGCTCCTGATTGGAGGAGAGTAGCGTACTCGGCGTGTGGGTAGCAGAGTTGGGATTGGTGGAAAAGGACTATAAAGGAGGAGAGAGACAACATGCACCAGGAACATCTATGAGGAACATCTGAGCAGTCCCAGAGAGAGCCGGCCGGCGGTGTGCCGCTCCCCCGCGGAAGTGGGGAAAGTGGCGGGGGGCCCGCCCCTCCACGGAGGTGGAGGGACGGCAGCCAACCTGGGAAGAACCAGCAGCAAACCCGGGAAGGGCCGAGCAGACAAAAGAATAGCGCAGGGTTCAGTGTCGCTCCTCCACGAAGAGGGGGAGCGACACTCTCCCTTTTTGATTCTATCAGTTTTTATTAGCAGACACTAGTCTTGTTTGTATGATCCCTTTGACTCTTAGACCTATCAGTGTGATCAATTGTGAACTGAAATTGATCACTTGGACTAGTGAGATGGCATTGGTACATGCATTTATGTTTTCAGTGTCTGCACAATGATTTAAGAGGAGCATTTTAATCTTAATTGATTTTAGAGTTTGATAGGTGGACTTAACATAATATATATAGTTCCAACTCTGCTTCTTAATATCAGTATGGTAGTAGAAAAATTCCATTTCCTAGTTCTTAGACATGGAGATCATCTGTTTCTAATAGTTTGACCTAGATTAGATGTTAAGTAAATATTTGAATCCCTGCAAATGAATTTAGGATGTAAACTTTTTAGATACCATTTCATGCTTTGTTTTTTAAATTTATTATTTTTAAAAAATTGTTCTGCTTCTGTTATCGTTTGAATCAAACCTTAATTTGAAAGGACAACTGATGGCCTTTGGGGCACAGAAGTATTCTGAATGGTTTATAATTTAGCCTTAACAGGAAGAAGTGGTTATATTTTTTTGCATGTTATTTTCCTGGTTGTAACTGAGTTAAGCTAATGTTTTTAATTCATAACTTTATAGAAATGTGAATTCCTTTTATTTTTCTTTTGATTTATTATTGTAATGAATACAAGTAAGAAAGATAAAATACAATTAATGTAAAGTACGTAAGTTATGTATACAACTGCCATGGTTTAAATAAACATGGGGAGTTTTATTTAAGGCAGAATTTGTAATGTTAAAATAATAGACATTAAAGTTTTTCAATATTATCATATATCACTGTACTATTATAAGTTAAAACACTTAAAATATTTTGTGTAATTTTATGTCTAAGAAAGAAATGAAAGAGAAAGATTAGTTGTCTCTTCAGTCAATAAATTTTGGAACTACTGTTCAACCTTTTGCCCTTAATATTGTTCTATGTGTATTTTCTCAGTTTTTTTTCCCAATTTTATTTGAAAAGCAGAGAGGCAAAGAGAGATCTTATATCTACTGGCTAATTCACCAAATGCCTATGAGAGCGAGGACTGGGCAAGGCCTAACTCAGAAGCCTGAAACCCCATCTGCATCTCTCACATGTGTTGCAGAGGTCAGACAATTTGTGCCATTACCTTCTGCCTCCCAGGGTGCCATTAGCAGAAATCTGGATGGGAAGTGGAATAGGTAGGACTCAAATTATGTTCCACAATATGGAATGTGGGCATCCTAAGCAGAGACTTAATGGCTGCTCCAAATACCACCAGTACTCTGTTGTATGAGGCTAAGGCTACTTCTATTATTATTGGAAACCATTGCTTCTTGGGTACCATATTATTCTTCTGGAATAGAATATCACTGTCAAATCTGAAGCATGAGGGGACAAGGCAAAGAAGACATTCTATAACAGAGGGAGCAGTGGCACAGACACTGGAGTATAGAAGACCTAGGTAGGAACATTAAAAAGGGATTTTCTTGGGGCCAGCACCTCTGCCTGTGGCACTGGCATTCCATATGGGCACTGGTTCTAGTCCCGGTTGCTCCTCTTCCAGTCCAGCTCTCTGCTGTGGCCACAGTGGAGGATGGCCCAAGTCTTGGGCCCCTGTGCCCACATGGGAGATCAGGAGGAAGCTCCTGGCTTTGGATCGGCACAGTTCCAGCCGTTGTGGCCATTTGGGGAGTGAACCAACAGAAGGAAGACCTTTCTCTTTGTCTCTCTCATTGTAACTCTACCTGTCAAATAAATAAATAAATAAATAAGAAATATTGATCTAAAAAATGGATTTTCTTTTTAACATACTGGTACATTCGAATGTCCAAAGAAGAAAATTTCTAGTTTAAATTTTTTTATTGGCTGATTTTCCTTTTCCTGTTCTTTCTAGATCAGATTCTTTACTGAGTTCAAAGACAGATTTATAAAAAAGTATTTTTTTACTCTAACTGAAATTTAGTATTTAATTATGAAAGACGTTAATCAACCACAGTAATATTAGCAATAATTATGATTTTGTTTATTGCAAATCATAGATGTTTCCACATCACATTAGAGTTGGTGCAAATATCTCACAATATTGTTGTGTTCGCTACTACTTCAAAGAGCACAATTTATTAAACCCATTGCTACCAGGTCTTGTTCCTGAAAACCTTAATAAAATGGATGTTAAATGAGGTTGCTTTGAAATGTTCATTGAAAATGGAATTCAATACTGTCATTGCCATGCCATGTTTCCTTAAATAGTCCTGTTTATGTATTTTGGATTTTATTTGTCCTTTTGTTGGGTCATTTTCTGCGTTCATCTTCTTTTGTAGTGATGTTCCTGTTTCTGTGTTTCTATATGTAGGACATCCTTGATCATCTTTTGTAAGGCTTGGTGAGTAATTACAAATTCTTTCAATTTCTGTTTGTTGTGGAATATCCTTATTTCTTCTTCATTCTTAAATGAGAGTTTTGCAGGATACAGTATTCTGGATTGACAGTTTTTTTCTCTTGTGGCTTGGAATATGTCTCTCCATTGTCTCCTTGCCTGTGGTATTTGTATTAAGAAGTTCAGAGTGAGTCTAATTGGGTTTCCTCTGAATACGATTTGTCATTTCTCTCGTGCATATTTTCTTTTATTTGATAGGTAGAGTTATAGACAGTGAGAGAGACAGAGAGAAAAGTCTTCCTTCTGTTGGTTCACTCTCCAAATGGCCACCATGGCCGGCGCTGTGCCAGTCCAAAGCAAGGAGCCAGATGCCCCTTCCTGGTCTCCTATGCGGGTGCAGCGGCCCAAGCACTTGGGCCAACCTCCACTGCCTTCAGGCCACAGCAGAGAGCTGGACTGGAAGAGGAGCAACCAGGACTAGAACCTGGGATGCTGGCGCCGCAGGCGGAGGATTAACCAAGTGAGCCACAGCGCCAGCCCCAATCTCTTGTGCACATTTTAAGATCTGATCTTTGTGTTTCACTGAGGTGAGTTTTTTTTTTCTTTCTTTCTGTTTTAATTTATTTGACAGGTAGAGAGACAGGCAGTGAGAGAGAAACAGAGAGAAAGGTCTTCCTTCCGTTGGTTCACTCCCCAAATGGCCACAACGGCCGGTACTGCGCTGATCCGAAGCCAGGAGCCAGGTGCTTCCTTCTGGTCTCCCATGCCGGTGCAGGGGCCCAAGCACTTGGGCCATCCTCCCCTTCCCTCCTAGGTCACAGCAGAGAGCTGGACTGGACGAGGAGCAACCAGGACTAGAACCTGGCACCCATATGGGATGTCAGCGCTGCAGGCGGAGGATTAAGCGAGTGAGCCACAGCACCGGCCCATGAGGTGAGTTTTTCTACAGTGTGTCGTGAAGAAGTTCTTATCTGATCATGTCTATTGGGAGTTCTTGTACTTCTTGTACTTGGGTGTCTTTTTAGTATTTCATTAAGAAGGCCTTCCAATCCTTTCTCTGTTTCCATGCCTCTAATATTCCTAGGCTCCGTAAGTTGGGTCATTTGATAAAATCTTATAAATCTTCAACCGTGATTTCTAATTTTCTAATTTCTTTTTCTAGCATTTGGTCTGACTATTATTTCTGGAAATTTGTCTTCTAATTCTGATATTCTTTCTTCTGTCTCATCTGTTTTATTGCTAAAACTTTCCACTGCATTTTTTATTTGGTCTATTGAATTCTTCACTTCCATTATTTCATTCTGGCTTCTCTTTAAAAATCTCAGTTTCTTGGGAGCATTTTTCATTTAGATCATGAATTTATTTCTAATTGCTTCTATGTAATCTATTAATTTTCTGAATTCCTTTTCTGCCATATCATTGATTTCTTCTTCATCCTCCAGTTTTGAAGAATTGTATTGTTCCTTTGTGGAGTTCATAGAGTCTTCCTCATTCTTATTCAGGCTTTTTCTTTTGTTCTTCGGAATTTCTGGTTGATTTAACCTTTAAATTGTGACTTTGAGCCTGTATTGTGATTTCCCTCTGCTATAAGCTGCTACGTGTCTGCATTGCAAGTGGAAGCATGCAGCCTCGCCTCTTGGAATCCTGTTTACTTCTAGATCATGATGGTGGTGGGTACCTGGGCTTTGGTGCACTAAGCCCTGACTACTGGGGGCTGGGGTCGCTCAGGTTTTCCTAAAGGACTGCTCCTTGCTGTATGGTTTCATGGTGGGGAAGAATTCACTCGGAACTGTTGTGATCCTCATTCCTGGGGTGGGGGGTGTTTTTAGGTGGCCCCCTCAATTGATGGGTGTGTGCATGGGAGGCAAATGCAGCAGGCCCCTGCTTACACTCAAAAATGTAAACAGTCATATGGCTTCTTCCTGCTGGCTGTAGGTCCAGTTGAGGGTAGGGGTGAGTCATAGATGGACCGTGGCATGCCCAACCCATCTGCATGTTCCCCTATAATTTCTCCTACTTCCCACTTTGAGCTTCAAAGGCAGTTTGCCAAGATTCTACCTGCTGCTATCTGCTATCTGTGGACTCGTGACCTCTCACCTGATTCACTGAGTAGGGTAGGGTGGGGCGCCAATCTCCTTGTTCAGTCTTTCCACTGTATCTTTGCCACTTCTCCTTCCTCTTTGCTCCCTTAGTGTGGACCTGAGCAGTCTCTGGTAGACTCCTGGGCTATTCTGCGCGAACTTCTCATGATTCTGTCGCCAGCTTGTATCCCCTCTTCTTTTTGACTACCTATATTTCCCTGCACAACTCAGAACGTCCTGTTGCTATACTGATATCTTGGCCCCTTGTCCATATTAAATATTAATACACCATTGTATAATGGATGGAAAAGGAAATAACAGTCTAATATTGATCAAAAGCAAGCCAGCACAATTACATCACTATCAGACAAAATTTAAAACAAAAAGCATGATAGTCACAAAGAGATTATTCAGTGGTTAATTTTTCAGTTCTTCAGAAAATATCAATATTATGAGCAAATGTGCAAGAAGTAATTCAAAGTACATAACACAGAAATTGAGAGAACTAAAAGGATAAGCTGAAAGATATACCATAATAAATAGAAATTTGTCTTGTTGATGCCAGCATTTGGAAGATTCACCAAGAAATAAATGCTTAAAAATTAGAAAGCATATATACATTTAAACAAGGTTATGTTTCATCAGTTGAGTTTATATGCTAACCTAGCGACAAAAGTGACCAAACTACTGTACACAATATTTTCATGCCTATATGAAATTTTCAGGAAAATGTACTGTGTCCTATGCCTTATGATAAGTCTCAGTATATTTCAAAGGTTGACTATACAAATCATACTCTGATACCAGAGCAATTAAATTAAACCAATACTTAAAAAAATAGCCAAAAGTATCTCTATATTTGAAACTTTAAAAAGGTACTAACAGCAAAGAATAGATTCTAATGGAATGTTTTCAGATCGGAATGTTATATAACTGATTTGGTTATTGCCCCAAGTTTTGATAAATTTTCCTTATACAGCTGAGGAAAGAATCAGTAAACTTGTAGAGAGGTCATTAGAAATTATCTGAACAGAAACACGAGAAACAAGAATTTAAAAATAGAAACAAGAACTCTGAGAAATATCAACATATCTAATATACATGAAAGTTTGGTTTCTGAAAGAGAAACGACAGTTCAAAGTCGGCAGAGTATGTGAGGAGATAAGTAGCTGATGATTTTCAAAACTAATTGATCAGAAGCACACACAGATCAAAGAGGTCTAGGGAACACAGGGCTAGAAAGAGAAAAAAAGAAAGGAAGAAAGACATCTAGAAGAAATGCTAAAACGATAGATAAAACTACATATGGAAGGCAGCAAGAAGTAAAATACATATTCTGTACAGTTACCTTTTGACATTATGCACTCTCAAAGAATGTCATCTGTGAAGCACTCTCAAGCTAAATTCTGCACTCAAGAGACAATGACTTTCAGAAGTCAAAGCAAAATCCTTCAGACAAATAAAAGCTGAGAAAATTAATTGCTGATAGAATTGACCAATATGAAATATTAAAGAAAGTTCTTCAGGCAGAAGAAGTATGATATCAGAAATTTGGATCTATGTTAAAAGATGACAAGTACTGGAAATGGCAAAAATAAAGATTAATGCAGATACCATTACTCTTACTTTTCTCCTTTAAAGGAGCAGCAATGTATTATTGCAAGATTCAGAAAAGGTCCAATTCAGTCGAGAAATTTACCATGTTTATGGGTAAAAGATTCAATAATACGGTGTTGGTAATTCTCTGTAATTTATTTATTTTTTATTTTTATTTTTTTTTTGACAGGCAGAGTGGACAGTGAGAGAGAGAGAGAGACAGAGAGAAAGGTCTTCCTTTTGTCGTTGGTTCACACTCCAATGGCCGCCGCAGCCGGCGCGCTGCAGCCAGCGCACCGCGCTGATCCGATGGCAGGAGCCAGGTACTTCTCCTGGTCTCCCATGGGGTGCAGGGCCCAAGCACTTGGGCCATCCTCCACTGCACTCCCTGGCCACAGCAGAGAGCTGGCCTGGAAGAGGGGCAACCAGGACAGAATCTGGCTCCCCGACCGGGACTAGAACCCGGTGTCCTTGCGCCGCAAGGCGGAGGATTAGCCTAGTGAGCCGCGGCGCCGGCCACTGTAATTTATTTTTTAAATATTGTATTTATTTATTTGAGAGGTGTAATTACAGACAGAGAGAGGGAGAGACAGAATTTTTCTCAAGTCTTCCATTGACTGGTTCACTTCCCAAATGGCTGCAATGTCTGGAGCTGAGCCAGTCTGAAGCCAGAAGCCAGGAGACTCTTCTGGGTCTACCATACGGGCTCAGGGGCCCAAGCACTTGGGCCATCTTTCATTGCTTTCCCAGGCTCTTAGCAGAGAGCTAGATTGGAAGAGTAGCAGCTGGGACAGAAACTGGGACCCATGTGGCATGCCAGCACCATGGTCAGAGGCTTAGCCTACTATTCCACAGTGCTTATCCCTGTAATTTATTTTTAAAAGTTCAAAAAGTTAAATCAAAATCCAAGCTTTTTAATGATTTTTAAACAATATTATTTTGACCTTTAAATAAAAGAGATAAGCTTAAGACTTAATAAGACTACAAAGAAAATGAATCAGTTTTGGAGACTTGCTTTGACAAATAGCTTGGTTTATAACACAACAACAATAATTGATGAAATGTGGTATTTTTCTCAAGAATCAACACATTGAAATGAAGACAATGAAATAACTAGAAAAGTCAGAAACACAAGTGTGCGTGTGTGTGTGTGTGTGTGTGTGTGTATGAGGGATACATGATGAAAGTGGGTGTACACATCAGTGGGGAAAAAGGGCAACTCAAGAAATGGTTCTGGGTCACATATAAAAATAATATTTTTGTCTACTTCATACCACATGCAAAAATCCAATTAAGCTACAAAAATATTTTAATATGAAATGAATGTAAAAAATCTTTTAGAAGACAGCACAGAATTTCTTAAAACACAAAAACAAAATTGATATAAATACTGTTGAATTTGACATATTAAGAACTTATGTTGGAGATCTAATAAACAATGTGTGACTGCAGTTAGTAATACTGTATACTGGAACCTTGCTAAGAGAGTATTCCCACCACACACACACACACACACACACGAAAAATACGTGAGGTGGTACATGTATATTTAACCTGAGTGTAGTAAATATTCCGCAATATACATACAAGAAAACATTGCATTACATATTGTAAATACATGGAATTTTATTTGTCAATTATATCTCATAAGGCTGGAAAAAATATACTGGAAGACAGTCCACAACTGTAAGAATGTTTTTCCATTCCATTCCTATAACCAGCAAAAATGTGTATATAGAATACATTGAACTCTATGTTAATAAAAACAATCTAGTAGAAAAAGCCACCAAGAAAAACTGAAAAGCATATGAACAGACATTTAAGGAAAAATAAATGTAATTAACCAGTAAGGGCATGACCTGATCACTAACGTAGGAAATTCTCAATTTAAAAAAAAAAATATTTTAAAAAAATATTTTAAAAAAATAACAACTCTAAGTGACTTTAGCAAAATCAAAGTATATGAGATCATGCTACACAAATTAATTATATCCTGTGTACTAGCGATGAACAATTGGAATAAAAATGCTACTTAAAATAGCATTGACATGTGAAAAATTAGAGAAAACATTAAGAAATGCAAGTTTGATACTAAGAACTACCAAAATGTTGACAAAAATTGAAGAAACATAAATGAGGAGGTACTATTTTCATGGATCATAGAACCTTTTATCATTAAAATGTCAGTTTTTCCTAACAATCTAAAGATTCATAATAATCTCAATAATCTCAGTATGATTTTTTAATAAAACTTGATAGGCTGACTCTAAAATTTATGTAGAAAAACAAAAGATCTATACAAGCCTGTGGGGAGCAACCCGGACTGGACTGAGTTACTGGAATTAAGACTTATTCTATGCATCTGCTCTCCCACAATATGGCGCTGGGAGAGGAGAAAACAGCTTCTACGCAGCTGCCTCTTGCCAACTTGAGTGATGACCTCCAGGAGCTGATCTTGCAGCGTACTCGGCGTGCGGGTAGCAGAGTTGGGATTGGTGGAAGAGGACTATAAAGGAGGAGAGAGACAACATGCACCAGGAACATCTAAGAGGAACATCTGAGGGAACACCTGTGCAGCCCCCAAGAGAGCCGGCCGGCGGTGTGCCGCTCCCCTGCGGAAGTGGGGAAAGTGGCCAGGGGGAGCCTCCCTTCCACGGAGGTGGAAGGGATGGTAGCCAACCCGGGAAGAACCAGCAGCTAACCCGGGGAGGGCCGAGCAGACGAAAGAACAGCGCAGGGTCCTGTGTCGTTCCTCCACGAAGACGGGGAGCGACACAAGCCAAAACTGTTTTTAAAAATATATACAAGCAGTACAGTGTGGTATTGTCTTAAAAGTAGACATCTAGACAAATGGAGCTAAAGAGAAAATATAGAAATATGCTCCCACATGTTAATGAATTACTAACAAAGGGGCAAAAATCACTCAATGGAGAAAAGATAGTCTTTCCTTTCTTTCTTTGGTAAAGACTTATTTTATTTACTTGAAAGGCAAAGTTAGAGAGGAAGAGACAGAGAGAAATTTTCCATCTGCTAGTTCACTTCCCAAATGGCTACAATGGCCAGGGCTGGGCCAGACCAAATCCAGGAGCCAGAAGCTGCTTGTGGGTCTCCCACATAGGTGCAGGGTGCCAAGTACTTGGGCCATCTTCCACCACTTTCCCAGGCACATTGTCAGGGAGCAGGATTAGAAGTAGAACAGCAAGGCCCATATGGGATGCTAGTGCTACAGGTGACAGCTTAACCCGCTAATCCAGAAGGCTGGCCCCAGATAGTCTTTTAAATAAGTACTCCTGGAAATGAGCTGAATGTTTTTGTATCCATAAATTTGTATGTTGAAACCTAAACCCCTAGTGTAATGGTATTTAGTGGTGGGGCTTTGAGGATGTAATTAGGTCATGAGAGAGGAACTCTTAGGAGTGGATTAGCTTTCTTACAAGAAAGGATAGCAGAGAGAGATGATCTTATGAGAAAATGATTGTCTGCAATCCAGGAAGAGTGATCTTCTCAGATGACAGATACTCGTGTGATCTTCCATCTGTTGGCTTGCTCCCCAAATGGCTGCAACTTTCTGGGCTGGGCCAGGCTGAAGCCAGTAGTCAAAAGTTTCCTCCAGGTCTCCCAAGTGTGTGCAGGGGCCCAAGCACTTGCACAATCTGTGCTGCCCTCCCAGGCACATCAGCAGGGAGCTGGATTTGAAATGGAGCAGTTGGGACTCAAACAGTGCCTATATGGGATGTCGGTGCTGCAGGCACCCCATACAGCACAATGCCAGCCCTGAAAGTTAATTTTTAATACAGCTTTAAGTGCAATGAATTTCAGCTGTACAGACATTTTTACCTCCACTTGATCTAATCTGAATGTTTCTCTCCCAGTGAAAATACTTTCTTTGGATGTTGTAATTTTATGTTGTATGTGGGTTCTGATTATTATTCAGCTCATGTATTTTGACATACAATCTGCAAATTTCACTGCCTCAATGAAAAATAAGCATAATGAAATAGGTACACCAAGTGAGTAGCAATCAATTCCAATCTTCTGAAAAACTGTTATTGAAGAATTCATATATTTGAGAAGTACAGTGACCAGGCATATTGTCTGGCAGACCAAGGGAAGATGGCAGAATTGCAAATCATATGTGAGAAGTACAGTGACCAGGCATATTGTCTGGCAGACCAAGGGAAGATGGCAGAATTGCAAATCAAGGACAAAGACATTCTATAAATTGGCAGAGAGTTACTCAGCATTGATCATTGTTATATCATTAAGGAAAAAAAGAACCGAGGAACTCAGTTGCTCGATCATTGCAGAAACAATTCTCTAATGAGAATTAGCAATCAAACAAAGGAAACTAAACTCCAGGAAAACCAGCTTCTATTGAAATAAAACTGGATGAAAATCTTGCTTGTGGAATATTGTTATACTTTTTCTCTATTGGAACATATAAACTCATTATACATTAACATTGCAGAATGTGTTCGCATAGACAGTATAATAAATAATAAATTTCAGGAAATATTTTGTAAAGGAATGCTGGATCTTAAAAACGTATGGAGTACTTATTGCACAAATTATGTACCATCCCTCAAAATTCATACATTGAGATATTTACTCCAGGTTCTTTATAATTTGACTTGATTTGGAACCAATACCATTAAAAAAGTAATTAGTTTAAAATGAAGCTTTTATATGGAATCTAATTGAAACTAATTGGTATGTATATAAAAGGAGGTATGGATGCACAAAGAGACAGTAGGGTCATGAGTTTAGGAAGAAAATATCCTATGAGGACAGAGGGAAGGCAACCATCTGCAAGCCAAGGGAAAGCCTCAGAAGAGGCCAAAACTGATGACACTTGGATATTTGACTTTCAGCCTCCACATTTGTGAGAAATAAATTATTATTATGTAAGTCTATGATATTTTGTTAAAGCAGCTTTAGCAAAATAATGCATTCTATTTTATGTAAAATATTGAAAAAGGTTGATTTTTAAAATTTTATTTATACAAATTAAATGTATTTCATACATACAGATTTAGGAACATAATGACACGTCTCCCCCATTCTCCCTCCCACCCACACTCTAACCCTTCATCCTCCTCCCTCTCACATTCTCACTTGTTATTTTTACAAAGATATGTTTTCAGTTTACTTAATGATCATATATTTAACCCTGCACTAGGTGAAATAATTCTACAAATAGAATGAAGAAAAAAAAAACAACCACTGTTCCTCAACAGAAGATACAAGGGCTGTAAACAATCATTGAATCTCAAAATATATATTTCACACTAATACATCACATTTCAGTACTATATTAAGTTACTTTGGATCAGGAAAATATTAGATATCTGTCTTTTTGGGACTTTCTTATTTCACTAAGTATAATAGTTTCCAATCGTATCCATTTTTTTCAAAAGACAGGACTTTTTTTTTTTTTACATCTAAGTGGTACTCCATAGTGTATATATACCATGATTTCTTTATCCAGCCAATAGTTGAGCGCATTGAGAGTTCTACTGCAATGAACATGGGGTAGAGATAACTCTCAGATGCTGATTTCTTTTGCTCTGGGTAAATTCCCAGGAGTGGGATGGCTGGCTCATATGGTAGGTCTGTATTCAGATTCCTGAGGTATCTCCATACTGTGTTCCACAGTGCCTTCACCAACAGTGGACCAGGGTACCGTTTTCCCCCACATCCTTGCCAGCATTTGTCATTTTTTTTATTTCTGTATGAGAGCCATTCTAGCTAGAGTGAGGTGACACCTCACCATGGTTTTGATTTACATTTTCATGGTGGCTAGTGATCCTGAGTGTTTTTGCAAGTGTATGTCGGCCATTTGAATTTCCACTCTTGAAAAATACCTATTAAAGTCCTTTGCCCGTTTCTTTTTTTTTAATATTTATTTAATTATTTGAAAGTCTGAGTTACACACACACACACACAGAGAGAGAGAGAGAGAGAGAGGTCTTCTATCCAATTGGTTCACTCCCCAATTGGCTGCAACGGCCAGAGCTGTGCCGATCTGAATCCAGGAGCCAGGAGTTTCTTCCAGGCCTCCCATGTAGGTGCAGGGCTCAAGGACTTGGGCTGTCTTCTGCTTCTCTCTCAGGCCATACCAGAGAGCTGGATCAGAAGTGGAGTAGCTGGGATTCAAACTGGTGCCCATATGGGATGCTGGCGCTTCAGGCCAGGGTGTTAACCCACTGTGCCACAGCGCTGGCCCCTGCTCATCTCTTAACAGGATTGTTACTTCTATACCCAATTTGCTTAAGGTTTTCATAATGAAAGGATGTTGTATTTTATCAAATGATTTCTATACATCCATTGAGATAATTATATGATTTTTTATTCAGTTTATTAATGTATTGCATCACATTTATTATTTTGCAAATGTTGAACCATCCCTGCATACCAGCAAGAAATCCCACTTCGTCCGGGTAAATGATCTTTCTGATGTGGATTTGATTTCCTAGTGCTTTGATGAGGATTTTTGCATTTGTGTTCATCAGGAAAATTGGTCTATACTTCTCTTTTCTGTTGCATCTTTTTATGGCTTAGGAATTAAGGTGATGCAGACTGCATAAAAGGAGTTTGGGAGGATTTCCTCCCTTTAAATTGTTTTGAATAACTTGAGAAGAATTGGAATTAGTTCTTTAAATGTCTGGTAGAACTTAGCAGTGAAACCATCTGCTCCTAAGCTTTTCCTTGTTGGGAGGATCTTTATTACTTATTCAGTTTCCATCATGGTTATTTGTCTGTTTATGTTTTAAGAGGTTGATTCCATGTCAGCTTTCAAATGTGCTCATCCATTGCCAGCATTTTGAATCATCATGGCATTGTAGAAAAGTCAACACCAATTCAGATTCAATGGCCCATCAGTAATCTAAGCACAAATAAAGTCAATTATAGCACATCAACCTTCATTTAAATGAAACTTATTTTACTGAGACATTTTTAAGTTAAAACATGCATTTCATAACACTTGATGTTAATGACCATTGGTTCATAAATTTAAGGAGAAAAGTAACAAGTTTATTTGACAAGGAAATTTTCTGATGCCACCAGAATGTATTCCATCATTTTATGGACTGAGTTCAGAGTAATAAAACCTATTATAGAATATTAAATTATGTCATATTTGAGTTCAAACTGGTAATCAATTTTTTTTGCTGACCTCAGTTTGAGACTGCTTTATTTTAAATGCATAGGAAGCATTATTTTTGTCATATCTTAATTCTAGGTAGAAGTGATTTATTTAATTGATTCGACAGGTATTTTTGATACGAGACATTTAAATGATGGAAGACCATCATCTTAATGGAAATATCTTTTATTTTCCACTGCAAAAGTAAAATTTGGTGTAGTTTTGCTTACCTAGGTTATGGACAGTTCATCAGTCAAGGCAATAGTCAAATTATTTAATAGTAAACTCAGTAAAATCCCTATCCTACTTAGCTACTCTACATGATTTATTTTTCACTTACTTGAGAGGCATAGAGAGGGAGACACACACAGATAGAACTCTGACTAATTCACTCCCAAGGTGCCTCCAGTGGGCGGGGCCAAAGTTGAAGCCAGGAACTCAATACACTAACTTCCATTTTGGTGACAGGACCCAACAACCAGAGGCATCACTTGCTGCCTGCCAGGGTGTGTGTTAGCGGGAAGCTGGATTTAGGAGTCAAGTAATGAGCTAGGCACTCTGATATTGGACATTGTTTCTTAACTGATATCTTAACTGCTATTGGTAGACCAAATGCCTACCCTCCTTACATATTGTTTGATGTGTAGATGTAAGTTAATCTTAAGTGTCAAACAGTTTCTATCTACATAGTGAGATTTTGAATACTTTCTAATGCATTGTAAATACTTCTCAAGAAAAATGGTTCGCAATCTGTATTCAGTATTTTCCTTTAATGAGTAAAGCTGTTGATCTTTGAGAAGAATGTGATATTCAGGAAAATATTACCCTAGAAATAAATAGTTTGTTAATAAATATAGTTCTATATGTAAATCAATTTTTAATTAGAGCCAGTTAATGAATCAGTATAGAGAGTATTCTGCTTCCTTATTTCTCTTCCATTCATCTCTCAGTTCAGATATAACCTCTAATAGTGGACAAGGAAGGAAAGTTTCACTAGAATATTCCGAAACTTCAATGTAGTTGTGGTAAAACACATTATTGGAGGTTTTGATTACAGAATGATATTAAATTTATAAATTATTTCTGAAATAAATGATCTCTATTGTACCATAAAATAATTTATAAGCTTTACAAATTCAAATAATTTTTATAATTTTATTTATTTTAAAAATTTTACTTATTTTTATTTGAAAGAGAATGAGAGAGAGACACACAGATCTTCCATCTACTGGTTCACTCCTCAGATACCTGCAACAGCTAGGGATGAACCAGACTAAAGTGAGAAGCCAGGAACTTAATGCAGATGTGTCACAACGGTGACAGAGACCCAAGTACTTGAGACATCATCTGCTGTCTCCCCGTGTGCATGTTAGCAGGAAGTTAGCATCCGGTGTGGAGATGAGGCTCAAACAAGGTTAAAGTGAGAAGCCAGGAACTTAATATAGGTCTCTCACATGAGTGGCAGGGACCCAAGTACCTGAAACTTCATCTGCTGTCTTCCATTATGCACGTTATCAGGAAGCTAGAATCAGGGCTGGATTTGAGACTCAGGCACTCTGATGCAAGCACTGTGCCAACACTCATTCCTCAAGTAATTTCTAAAAATCATTATAGTGTTTTGTTATTTACAGAAGGAAAAAAAAAAAACTCCTGAAGCATGGAGGTATAAAATAGCAATTGTAATTAATTAAGTAGGGCTAAATTAGACCTATTGAGAGGCCATCAAATGAGCAGGGCTGAGTCAGTTGACTCCTGTCTTCCTGGTATGTGGACAGCAAGCCAAAGCTCCACTCTCTTGAGCCTGTCTGCTTCTGTAGGAGGCTGACACCTGTCTGCCTCACTTGCCTATTCTCCAGCCACAAATTCTAAATCCTATCAGGTGCCTTTCTGATCAGCTGGGACAGCTCCACTAGATGCCATTGGGGCCATTCCTGAAGAATAGTAAAGGAATACTGTAACAGGAGTTCTAACCACAGCTCCCCACTAATATGTCAAGAGTAAAAGCCTTGCCTCCTCCAAACCATTCTGTATGGAATAAGTGGAATGAGTAAGGTTTGCAGCAGCTGTGTATGAACCAGCCACTGCCCTGGTCTGCCCCATTCTTTATGGAAATTTCCCTAACAAGCTCTTTTATTCTTTTTATTCTTCCCTCTTTGTGTTTTAGTCCCAGAATTCCTGTTAAGTGGGAACAGAGAGTGACAGTGTGTTCTATGCTCTGAGCCATCAACGCTATACTCAGCCTGTAGATCACACCAACCACTACGAACATTCCTTCTTTTAAAGCAATCAAAACTTTCTTCAAAAACTCATGCCAAAATCCCAGTTTCCTATTATTTTCCTATCTGTTGTAAATGGATTATATACAAAATGCTTGTTATTTCTCTGATAACTGAGGTAGGTAAAGAACTCATGCAGCTTTTTTTTTTACAGTGTATCCTGAAAATAAGATAAAATAAAAGATATTGCTATAACCTCTCCATTTTAAATCTGATTGTCAAACCCACATGATATGGGACTAATGTGTCCATTTCTTCTCTCATTCTATTTATAGACTTAAAGAAAAAAGTGGCATGGCTTGTATAAGAAAAATGTCAAAAGGTTATACAGTACTGAAGAGAACATGTTTCTAATGAGTCTTGCAGAATCCTGAAATAAAAAAGTTCCTACATAATGGTATTGTAATGAAATAAGGTAAGGAAACTAGTGAGCAAAACATGTTTTCTGGTATTATTTTTACCTCTCAGTACTACATAACTAGTGATAAGCAAACTAGGTGGTAAACTTTGAGAAAAACAATGTATTTTCCAACTCTGACACCTAGCTCTTCTGTAGCCAGCTGGGAATGTTTTCCAGAAATAGAAGAGACTGTAACAAATAATAAAATATAGGCTATGGGGCCCCCAAGGGTCTCTTGATCACATCTGTCAACACTGTGCTTGCTGACAGATTTATGAGAGCACCAGGCCATCTGAGATGATGTGTCACCATCCGTGGTAAAGATGGTTCCCAGAGGATTAATGGCTTCATTGGGAAATAAGAGAACTCAAAATAAAAATTAAAAATGAAATTATATTCTGCAAACAATTAGATTGAGATTTTGAATTCTATAATTAACATGTGCTTCAATAGCAGGAATTTACTTATGCCTCTCCCTCTTTCTCCTCAGCCCCCTCTTTTTTAAAAGTTGCTCTTTAGTTTCTTATTAGTCAGGAACACAGAGGCTTGACTCTGTGGATTTAATTGTATGATGATATTGAAAATCTCAAAATCCAAACTATGTCTCTTCTCATCAAGTCAGGAAAGTAAGCCACATGTCTGTACCGTTCAAGCCTGAGGTATTATCCTGTCATGTGGATTAATTATATGACTTTAGGCCTAAAGAGGAGTATGTCAAAAGGGCTTTGGTAATGGCCAGAAACGTTGAGTTTCAGTTCAGCTCATGGGAACTATGGGACCTGTATTTCACCTCAGGATGTTGTTGTGAGACCAAGTCAAACAATGCCTTAGTGTTTACCCAATGTAAAGAATAGGGATGTATTAATTATGGCCACAAAATATTCCCAATGCAAAGTCTTGAACTAGAGTTAGGGCTTTGGGTCTTTAGGCTCAATAGTATATGTTCAATACATTATTATAGTTGCATGCTATTGTGACTGACATCAGATTTGCTGGAATTAGATTTTGGAAATATAAGACTGATTTTCTGAAGATCGGCTAGTATTCTGTCTTTAATTTCTAAAGGCTCTACCTATATGATTTTGGGTTAGTCACTTTACCTCTCTGGGATGCCCATTTACTTTATAGAAACATAAAGAAAGTAGAGAGTAAATGATTATAAATTGGCATTCCCATCTTACAGTGGTCCACATTCACCCTGTTCATTCTTTGTATGGAATCTGGGAAGGCAGGTATAGAAAAGACCTTCGGACTCAGCATTTCCTGTCTACATGACTGAGTAGAATTAATGTTGTTTCCATTATTGACTCCCCTCTCCAGCTTATCTTCACCTTATAAATTCTGTTACAAAGTCCTCTCCACCTTGGTGATCAGGATTCTGGCTTGTTTGTGCCTGGGGCTTACAGAGATGTGAGTAAATATTTCATCAGACGAACTGGCATCTAAGCTTCTCTTTTTTTGCTTTGTTTTCCTGTTTTCTTTAAACGCCTGTCACAGAAACACCTACACACTAATGTCATAGACATGGACCACCAGCACCACATGAATTTCCCTGAAGGTAAAATTTAGAAAAATTCTAAGGAACAGCCATTCTGCATTTGAAATGATCTTGATTCCTGAATTATCTCAACCCTCTTCTCCATTAATGTTACTGTTCAGGAAACAAAGCCCCCATCCTTTATTCTTTTTGATGTAGATTTTATCAGACCCCAGTCTTTCTCCCTTAACTTGCAGCTCCTCTGTCTTCACTATGATGAGTGTAGGTCATTTCTTTATTGAAAACTAACTGACTATATTTAGAGAGTGGTACAAGGTCAAGCTGGCCCTGTGGGACTTTGTAACACCCAGAATTCAATTATCATCTCTATGATAACATCCTACCCCTAGATTATTATTTTGTTGTCTTACAGGAGCATCAGGCTCTGATCAAATAATAACAAGTCTACCCCTAGACACTAGACTAGTCGGAGCCCACTTTAACCATCACAGCCTCTTCAGAAGAACATGGCAGCCTCCTGTTCATCCAGTTGAAATGATTATGGATTTTGGATTTGACTACATTTCAGAATGATTTACCACATCTTGGCATCCTTCCCCTTTGCAAGAAGGAGCAGTGCTTCTCATTTAGAACATAGTCTCTCATGAAAATAGATTAAAATTTGTGGAAGCTCCATGAAAACCCTTTTGTAGTTTAATGAATAAGTTTTACCATGGGAATAATTATTCCTGTAAGGAGCACCATCTTGAAATTGAGAAATTTGCCATTTAAAAAAAAAAAACATTTATTTATTTATTTGACAGGCAGAGTGACATAGGGAGGGGAAGGCAGAGTGATAGAGACAGGGAAAGATAGAGACAGAGATTTCCACCTGTAGGTTCACTCTCTAATCCAAGGAGGGCTTTGAGCACTGTGGATCAACCAGAAACCCATACCCCATACACAAACTGATTACACACTGCTCACTACTAATTGTAGTCTGTAAGGTTCACTTCCCTCAACCCCCTGGGGAGTCTGGGATTGAGTGATGGCTACCTGACTCCTTGTTCTACATATTTCAAATAAACTCTGTTTTCTAAGTGGACTAACTTTTGGGGATGCTGTAGCATTCCTCCAGCCAGTTTGTGGAGTGTTCCATAACATTCATGCCTTCTGTAATGTCTTACAGCCTTGAAGATCATGCAGATTTACATTACATGGTAAAAAAGTAGTAAAAGTTTAAGATATTTAAGGATAAATATTAAATGAAAATTTATTTTAGAATGGCCACAGTTAATTAATTGTCAATATTTTGCATTTTATATTCTGGCTCTTTTGTGATATGAGATAATATTAAATCAATTATACCTTTTCCATTCTTTAGTGTTATATCTGCAACACACACACACACACACACACGTTAGTGGGCCTTATGTAGGTTGAGAGAATTAGCAATGACTAAGGTCAAAATCATGCCAAGGAGTTAGTAAGGTGCAGTTGGACAGTAAGGAAACAAGAGTAATCTAGACAGAGGAAACCTGTGCAAAGACCCTGACACAGGACAGAATGCGAGCTGCTAATGCTGCCTGAGTCAGCAGCTTTTATCATTACACTGGTCCTAGGATATAAGTGTTAAGATTAAATATCATTTTTTGGAACATTGTAGGGGCTCAACAAATGTTTGTTACATAAATGAATAAAATGTATTTTAACTGTGGAAACTGATTGCAAAGATTACATTAGGAGCTGAGGTTCCCTCATGATAAAGCAGCAGAGTGAGGACTCTCTCCTCTGAAACAGGCACAAAGATGAGAGCTGCTGTCTCTAGTCATCTCATGACCAGTCCATTAGTAAGACAAGAAACATCATCAGATCCCTAAATAATTGGTAAATCTTAGGAAAGCAGTGAAGGATTTTCTGAGTTGCCAGACCAAAAACATTTTTCCCAGGGTTTGGTTTGTGTCTCAGTAGCTGGAATGTATACAGATTAAATAACCCTAGAGATTGATTAAATGATTCAGATTTTGTTCTGCTCTTAATTAATCTCAGCATTTGCTTATTGCTTTGTTTACTGAAAGCAATAATAACTTTTAAAAATATGCCAAAATATTTGTTTTAATCTCACCCAAATGAAATGATTTTGAATTTCAGCTTTGTCTACATTTCAGAATGAATTTCCTGTATCTTCCCACCCTCCTGCTTTGCAGGAAGGAGCAATGCTTCTGATTTAGAACATAGTCTCCGATAAAAATAAAATGTGTGGGGTTCCATGGTGTCACCATAGGAAGAATTAGTATTTCAACGAGGAGAGGCATCTTGTATTTAGAAATTTGCATTTTTTAAAAGAATTTATTTGAAAGGCAGAATGCCAGAGAGAGAGTAAGAAGGAAGGACAACGAGATCTTCCATCTGCTGGTTTTACTACCCAAATGGCTACAACAACTGCGGCTGGGCCAAGCCTAAGCTAGGAAACAAGAATTCTGTCTGAGTCTGCCACGTGTGTCAAAGGGGCCGAAGCACTTGGGCAACATTCTGCTGCTCCTCCAGTAGCATCAATAAGGAGCTGGAATGGAAGTGGAGCAGCTGGAACTTGTACTGGTGCTCCGATATGGGATGTCAGCAAGCAGTGACTTAACCAACCATGCCACAGTGCTGGTCTCAAAAATTTGTCACTGTTCATATCCATTTGGTAGAACTGGTGCCAATTTACTAACTGCAACATTACAGAGCCGACTTTAGACAGAAACGTTCACTGCAGTGGAGATCAGAGGAGTTCTGCTTCTCTGTGGTAACTACGCTTCAACTTTTTGCCCTGAAGCTTCTGGCCCCACTACTCCAGTGTCTCAGAGATATGCTGGTTGTTGTATCAGTATGCAATCAATCAGTAGTATTTGATAAAGGGAAAACTCTTTTTTCCTTTTCTCAATTATTAGGACATCAGCTACTTGTGGTTTTCTTTATTCCTTTTCTTCTGGCACTTTCACCAACTTTATTTACTTATGTATATTATGTATTTAAATAGACCATACTTCATGTCTTTCTTAGATACTATTCTAAGAATATAATGATCCTTTCTCCCTTCCTGTCTTCCTCCCCTCCTCTTTCCTTTCTTCCATTTTTCCTCTCTTCCTTCCTACCTTCCTGTGGGGAGCAGCCCGGACTGGACTGAGTTACTGGAATTAAGACTTATTCTATGCATCTGCTCTCCCACAATATGGCGCTGGGAGAGAAGTAAACAGCTTCCGCACAGCTGCCTCCAGTTCAACCAATAAACTGTAGGACTTGCTCCTGATTGGAGGAGAGCAGCGTACTCGGCGTGTGGGCAGCCGAGTTGGGATTGGCAGAGGAGGACTATAAAGGAGGAGAGAGACGGCATGCACCGGGAACATCTAAGGGGAACATCTGAGGGAACACCTGTGCAGCCCCCGAAGAGAGCCGGCCGGCGGTGTGCCGCTCCCCTGCGGAAGTGGGGAAAGCGGCCAGGGGGAATCGCCCTTCCACGGAGGTGGAAGGGACAGTAGCCAACCCGGGAAGAACCAGCAGCAAACCCGGGGAGGGCCGAGCAGACCAAAGAACAGCGCAGGGTCCTGTGTTGTTCCTCCACGAAGAGGGGGAGCGACACCTTCCTTCATATTTTTCTTTATTTTTTGTGATAACATTTGTCAATTTACTTAATGCTCTTCTAAATAAAGAATTCCGCAAGTAAAATTTAGAAAGACAGTTGTTCCACAAGAATATAGATGAGACATAAACAATAACCAAAGCAGAAGATGTCAGTTTCCCTTGTGTGCATTGTTTGTTTTTGTACTCTCTATATTAGCTATCACAAATCAGAGAAAATATATGAAATGTTTTCTTTTTGGTTCTAGCTTATTTCACTAAGCATAATGGTCTCCAGTTGCATCCACTTTTTTGCAAAAGGCACATTTTCTTTATATAGTCATCAGTTGATGGATATCTGGTTGATTCCATATCTTACCTGTTGCAAATTGAGCTATTACAAACATGGGAGTATAGATAACTCTTTCTTATGCTGATTTTGTTTCCTTTGGGAAAACAAAATTTCTAGGAATGGGATGGCTGGGTCATGTAGTAGATCTATTTTCAGATTCCTGAGTAATCTCCATACTGTATTTCATAATGGTTGTACTAGTTTACATCCCCATCAGCAGTGTATTAGAGTGACTGTTTCTCCACATCCTCACCAGTATTTGTTATTTTTTGATTTTTGGATGATAGCCAATATAACTGGCTTAAGGTGAAACCTCATTGTGGTTTTTATTTTCAATTCTCTGATGGATAGTGATCCTAAGGATTGTTTTATATATCTGCTGGCCATTTGTAGTTCATATTTTAGAAAATTCTTGTTCATACCCTTGCCTAATTTTTTAACTGCAATGTTTATTTTGTTATTATTTTCTTGAGCTCCTTATATATTCTAGATATTAATCCTTTATCAAATGCACAATTTGCAAATATTTTCTCACATTCTGTTGCCTCCTCACCTTGTTGAGGTTTTCTTTGCTGTGCAGAAGCTTCTTAGTTTGATGTAATCCATTTGTCTATTATTGCTTTTATTGCCTGTGCTTCTGTGGTCTTTTCCAAGAATTCTCTGTCTATGCCAATGTCTTGCAGTTTTCCCATTGTTTTTCTCTGGTAACTTGATAGTATCTGGTAATAGATTTAGATCCTTGATCCATTTTGAACTGATTTCAGTATAAAATGTAAGGTAGGGGTCTTTTTTCATACTTCTGAATGTGGAGATTCAGTTTCCTAGCACCATTGTTGAACAAACTGTCCTTTCTTCAGGGAGTGATTTTAGCCCCTTTGTCAAAGATTAGTTGGTTGTAGATGTCTGGATTAATTTCAGGAGTTTCAATTCTGTTCCATTTGTCTGCATGTCTATATTTGTTCCAGTTATAGGCTGTTTTGATTATAACTGCCCTAAAGTAAGAAATCTGGTATTGTCATGCCTCTGGCTTTATTATTTTTTTCTTGTTGTTTAAGATTGTTTTATGGCCGGTGCTGTGGCTCAATAGGCTAATCCTCCGCCTAGTGGCGCCGGCACACCGGGTTCTAGTCCTGATCAGGGCACCGGATTCTGTCCCGGTTGCCCCTCTTCCAGGCCAGCTCTCTGCTGTGGCCAGGGAATGCAGTGGAGGATGGCCCAAGTGCTTGGGCCCTGAACCCCATGGGAGACCAGGAGGAGCACCTGGCTCCTGCCTTCGGATCAGCGCGGTGTGCCGGCTGCAGCGCGCTGGCCGCGGCGGCCATTGGAGGGTGAACCAATGGCAAAAGGAAGACCTTTCTCTCTGTCTCTCTCTCTCACTGTCCGCTCTGCCTGTCAAAAAAATAAATTTTTTTTTTAAAAAAGATTGTTTTATATATTCAGAGTCTCCTGTATTTATAGATGAATTTTAGGATCATCTTTTTCTAGAAATGAGATGAATATCCTTTCGAATTTGATTAGCATTGCACTGAATCTGTAAATTTGAGTAGTATGTACATTTTGATGAGATTAATCCTTCTAATCCATGAGCATAAAAACATTTCTATTTTTTCTGTCTTCCTCTATTTCTTATGTTAATGTTTTATAATTTTCATTGTAGAGATCTTTCATATCCTTGGTTAAGTTTCTCCCAAGGTATTTAATTTTTTGTAGCTATTATGAATTGGATTGATCTTACAATTTCTTTGACAATCAAGGCATTATTATGTATGCAAGTGCTATTGATTTTTATGTGTTGATTTTATATTCTGCATTTTTGCCAAAATCTCTTATGAGTTCCAGCAGTCTCTTAGTAGAGTCTTTCTTGGTTTCCTATGTATAAGATCATGTCATCTGCAAACAGAGATAATTTGACTTCTCTTTTATAATTTGTATCTTTTTTATTTCTTTTTCTTGCCTGATGGCTCTGGCTAAAACTTCTGGATGTATATTGAATAGTAATGGTGACCCTGGGCATCCTTGTCTGGTTCTGGATCTTAGTGGAAATGATTCCAGCTTTTTTTCAGTTCAATATGATGCTGGCTTTGGGTTTTTTATATATTGCTTTAATTGTTTTGAGATATGTTTTTTCCATGGCCAGTTTACTTGAGGTTTTTATCATAAAAGGTGTTGTGATTTATCAAGTGTTGTTTCTGTATTTATTGAGAGAATCATATAGTTTTTTATTCTTTGATTTTTAATATGATGTATCACATCTATTGATTTGTGTGTGTTGTACCATACCCACATTCCTGGGATAAATCCCACTTTTTCTGGGTGGACGATCTTCTTAATGTGTTGTTGGATTTGATTGTATTTTGTTGAGAATTTTTGTATCTATCTTTATCAGTGATCCTGGTCTATATTTCTCTTTCTTTGCTGTTGCATCTTTTTATGGTTTTGGAATTAAGATGATTTTGACCTCATAGAAGCAGTTTATAAGGATTCTCTTTCTTTCAACTGTTTTGAATAGTTTAAGAAGAGTAGGGATTAGTTCTTTCAAAGCTCAGTAGAATTCAGCAGTGAAGCCATCTGATCCTCAGGTTCTCTCATTTGGGAGGATCTTTATTACTGGTTCAAACTGTATCTTGTTATTGCTCTTTTTAGGTTTTCTGTCTTCATGCCTCAATTTTAGTAAATAGTATGTGTCCAGAAATCTATTCATTTCTTCTTGATTTTCCAGTTTGTTGACCTATAGCTGTCTGTAATAATTCCAAATGATTCTTTTAATTTTTGTAGCATCAGTTATAACATCTCCCTTTTAACATGATTTTGTTAATTTGAGTCACCTTTTTTTTGGTTAACTGGGCCCATGGTTTATCAATTTTGTTTATGTTTTACAAAAAGCCAGCTCATCATTCACTGATTTTTTTTTCAATTTTATACATGTCTAATGTTTATTATTTCTTAATGCCTCCTAATTTTGAGCTTGGTTTGTTCTTGTTTTTCTAGGTACTTTATACATTTTTAGATCATGGGATTCCTCTTTACTAGATTTTCAAATTCTGTAATATTACAGATAGATATCATCCTGGTTTTACTTCTAAAATGACATGTTTTTCCTAGGTGATCACATTCATCACCATTACCTTATTATTCTCTTAAATTTTTGTTTATTTAATTGAAGAAATGAGTCTGTGTATGTGTGTGTGTGTGTGTGTGTGTGTGAGTAAGAGAGAGAGGGAGAAAGAAAGGGAGAGAGAGAATTGTTCTTTCATCTGCTGGTTCACTCCTCCAAGTGCCACAATAGCTAAGGCTGGGCCAGGTGATTATCAGGAGCCTAGAATTCAATCTGGGTTTCCCATGTGGGTAGCAGAGATATGAAGTACTGAAGCCCTCATCTGGTGACTCCACGGAACTTTAACAGGAATCTGGGATCACAAGCAAAGCTGGAACTCAAACCCAGGCACACTGATATGGGATGCAGGTGTTCCAGGCAGTCTCCTAACAATGGCATCAAATGCCTGCCTCCATCATTACTTTAAATATCTTCTATATGCCAGAGGATTCTTGTCTTTCAGTGAAAGTTTGTCTTCAGATACCCAGCATTGTTTGTTCCACAACCTCCTTGATATTTCCATTTGGATTTCTCTTAAGTTTTAAACTTAGTATGATTTAAACTGAACTGCTCATTACCCATTACTCTCAAACCTTCTCACTTCATTGTCTTCCCAGTTCAGTGTAAAGTACAACCATCTCTCCAATAGACTGCCCTTCTTTATTTAACCCTTTCTTTTCCACTAAGACTCATTAATCTCCTCTCCAATATATTTTAAGTATTTTCACTTCACAGCTACCAATCTCACAAAAGATAATATCACCTTTTGCCTGGACTCCTTCTATAGCCTTATAACTTGTCTCCTTGGTTTAAATCCTGTCTTTAGTTTGTTCTCAATATAGAGATCATTTAGAAATACAGGTCAGCATTTCATGCCCTTGCTCAAAACCCTTTTTATTTCACTTAATATATACATGAATATTACCATGTTTCCAATGCTCTATACCACTGGCTTTGTCCATGTCTCCCTGTCATCATGTGAATCTCTTTTCCTTGCTCACTGTACTCCATCCTTGCTGACTGGCTTGCTTAAGATTCCCAAAACATGAGAAGGTCATTTTTGTTATTAAATATGCAAGATCTTTCTAGATTTGTGGTTTTGTTTTTGTGGTCTATTCCTAAAAATATTGTTCTATGCCATCAAATTTTATTATATATTTTTCTTTTTTACAATGGTGAACTTTTTTTTCCTATAGGAGATTTACTGATAATTTCCTTCTCGTGGAGATATTTACAGACTGCTCAAAGTGCTCCTAGTCCCAGTCATACTCTTCACATGATTTTGTTTAGTTCCTTCTCATTACTAACTCCACTTTTAAATTGTCTTACTCGTTTATTGCCTTTTCCCTATAGCTAAATTCTAAGCTCATTGATGTTAGAGTCCTTAACTATCTTTATTCCTATTGTATCAGTATTTCCTAAAAGAGGTTCTGGTACCTAGAAGCCAAATTAAAAATATTTTTGAAAAAGTGAATTAACACTATCTCTAATCAAAACATGAGATGTTATGTGGTAATGTTTACTATTAATAATGAACTGAGACCCAGCCAGTTAAGTCCTTCCTCGTGGCACTGTGATTAAAAATCTGTGCTCTTTAAATAGAGTTTTATCACTGAGGAAAATCATGATACTTATCAGGTTCTTTTGCTTTGGTCAGATTAAAATCACAGAGTTCCCCATAGCATATTTTTTCTTTTTAAAATATAATTGAAAGGTTGTGTGTGTATGTGTGTCTGTGTGTGTGTATGGAGATGGAGAGAGAGAGAGAGAGAGAGAGAGAAAATCTTCCATCTACTGGTTCAATCCCCAAATGGCTGAAACATCTGGGGCTGTGTGGGGGCTGAGCCAGACTGAAGCCAGGAGTCTGAAACTCCATTTGGATCTCCAGTGGGTGGGCAAGGGCCCAAACACTTGTGTTATCCTCTGGTGCTTTTAGCACGGAGCTGGCATGGAGGTGCAGTAGCCTGAACTGGAATTGGCTTTGCAGATGGAACCTTAACATGCTGCACTGTGGTGCCACCATTGTCCTTCCACTCCACCCCCATTGAATCTTAATACAAATTTATGAGCAAGAGAGAACTCTTATGGCTAATATAACTATTGTTTGCTTACTATTTAATATTGGAGGGTCCTCTGATAACTGGTCTATATAATTTCTACAACAAGCTTATGTTTTCATTTTATAGAGGAGAAAATATAGTTAAATAATTTGTGAAGGTAATTTAATTCTTATGCCTCAGAACCAGGATTCATCCTCGTGTTGAACAGTCATATGGTTTGAGCTCAGGTGGACATTATAAATTGGGGTAGGATAACTCTTTTCAGTGGAGTTTAGTTATTGGAGAGAGTCTTGCCTGAGAACTTTTGGCCAACAACAAACCACTAAATGGGGAAATGAATGCTTTAGCCCCAGAGGAGGATTTGATTGGTGTATGCTGCAGAAACTATAGTCTCTAAGGGTGCTACTGTTCTTGCCTCCTTTAAACCAAGGCAAATGGAAAAATGAATGAGGCAATATAATGTGACCCAACAAATACTGAAACTGACAAAAATAGCATTCTGTAATAAAGATCATGAAGTTACTCTATACACTCTCACTCTGATCATTTTTAGAGCTACTTCCATCTGGAAATATCAAGCTTCCATCCTTTTTTTTTCTCTAAAATATGAGAGTATTTCAAAAGTTTGTAGAAATGGAATTAAAAGCTAAATTCATTTGATGTAAAAATTTTTTGAAATTCCTACATATGTCTTCTTTGGACTTGAGAGGAGGGAGGGGGAGAAGAAGAGAGAAATCTGATGTACTGGTTTACTCCTCAAAAGGTTGACTGTTAGCTACCAGGAACTAGTAACTCAATCCAGGTTTCCCATATGGGTAGCAAGGACCCCATCATTTAGGCTATCATCACTGTCTTTCAGAATCTGCATTTTCAAGAAGCTGCAGTGTGGGGAGCAATTGAGACTAGACTAAATTACTGGAACTAGGACTAATTCTATGCATCTGATCTCCCACAATATGGTGCTGGGGAGGAGTAAACAACTTCTATGCAGCTGCCTCGCCAATTTGACTGATAAGCTACAGGAGCTGATCCTGCTCCTGATTGGAGGAGAGCAGCGTGCTCGGCGTGTGGGTAGCAGAGCATGGATTGGTAGAAGAGGACTATAAAGAAGGAGAGAGACAACATGCACCAGGAACATCTGAGGGAAACATCTGAGGAACCCCTGAGAGCCGGCCGGCGGTGTGCTGCTCCTCCGCAGAAGCAGGGAAAGTGGCAGGGGTGCCGCCCCTCCGCGGAGGCGGAGCGGGGGACAGCTAACCCGGGTCGGCGTCGTTCCTCCGCGAGTAGGGGAACGGCAGCTAACCCGGGAAGGGCTGGGCAAAAAGGAACAGCGCAGGGTCCAGTGTCATTCCTCCACGAATGGGGGAGCGACACTGCAGTCAGAAACTAGAGACAGGGATCAGATTTAGGCACTTCAATATAGAACCTGGGTGTCTTAACTGGTGGGTGTCTTATCATATCTTAATACACGTGCAAAGGTTTTGTTTACAAATAAAGCTACATTCTCAAACACTGGGGGTTAGGATTTCAACATACTTTTTTTGAGAATGCAATTCAAGTCATAACCCCTTGCAAGCAAGAAGAGATATGAACTGTTTTAAATGCTGAAACAAACAGATGAAAGAATTTATTGTCTGTAGTTCATCTTCATATAAAATTTTTTAGGGAGAAGGGAAATTATACAGGTCAGAGAGACACACACACACACACACACACACGGAGATTGGAGAAGGAATAAGATATTTGATATGATTGCTGTATTAGAGGACTGGGATCTTTCCTTCTCTGTTAAATTCTGTTGATATTGAGATGACATCTTGAAAATCTGTCTCTTCTGGGTCTCTTGTACATCTGCTGGTCTGGCTTAGTGTAGTAAAACTGTAAGGCTTGGGGTGATAGTACACCTGAGTGTCTTCACAGAACTTTAAGTGGAAGACAGTCTTGAAAAGTGAGAGAAATATAACTGTTCTTGTATCATGCCAGATATTTCTATGGACAAGGAACAGTCATACTTAACTTCTTGCTCCAAAAGCAATGGATTCTCCCAGGCCTTCCTTCGACAGCACAAACGGTCTCCAGCCAGCTCTCCATGTTGCTCTATAGATTTGTAGATCAATAAACCAAAGCAACTTTGATGATAATAATATAATAAAAGTCTTTATCCATGACCCAGCAGTCCTGTGTCTTCTGTCAGTTTCTGTGGGAGCGAGGAAGGCTAGTTTTTATATTCTTATTATTATAGTCCTCCTCCACACCATCAAAGTAATTTGAGTAGCATAAAATGTCAATAATAGTGTCAATTTCCAATTCTTTCATTTCCTTTGAAACTCTGATTAAACATGTATTTGCTTTTCTCTTTGTGTGCTTTAGTTCCTCTAACTTTTGATTGTCTGTCTCACATTATCTCATTTACTGTGTGTTTGATTTTTAACAATTATGATTTTGCTATAATTTTCTTTTTTTCACCAAAACAAGTTTTATTAAGGTGTAATTTACACACATAAAAATCACTTAAGTTTCACAGTTTAACAGGTTTTGGCAATGAATATAGCTATAATATATTTGATAAATCAATGATATATTTTAATCACCTGAAAGCTCTTTATCTTGTCCCTTCTTATTTAATCCTCTACTCCTGCTCTCCTGGCCTCTCAGAGCACTAATTTTTATCACTGTAATTCTGCTTTTCCATAATGCCACATGAGTTGAGTTGTACAATATGTAGTCATCTTTTTTATCAAATCTTCCAAAAATTGAGACTCTTTATTCTTATTCATGTTTTTAAATTTCATTCTTTACTTTTAAACAAACTTTTGAATGTATTTTAAAAATTTATTTCTTTTTAGGCCGGCGCCGTGGCTCATTGGCTAATCCTCTGCCTGTGGCGCCGGCACCCCAGGTTCTAGTCCCGGTCGGGGCGCCGGATTCTGTCCCAGTTGCTCCTCTTCCAGGCCAGCTCTCTGCTGTGGCCTGGGAAGGCAGTGGAGGATGGCCCAAGTGCTTGGGTCCCTGCATCCACATGGGAGACCAGGAGGAAGCACCTGGCTCCTGCCTTTGGATCGGTGCAGCGTCGGCTGTGGCAGCCATTAGGGGAGTGAACCAACTGAAGGAAGACCTTTCTCTCTGTCTCTCTCTCTCTCACTGTCTGTAACTCTCTCTCTGTCTTTCTCGCTCACTGTCCAACTAAAAAAATTATTTCTTTTTTTTTTAAAGATTTATTCATTTATTTGAAAGACAGAGTTACAGAGAGGCAGAGGCAGAGAGAGAGAGAGGTTTTCCACCTGCTGGTTCACTCCCCAGTTGGCTACAACGGCCAGAGCTGCGCCAATCAGAAGCCAGGAGCCTGGAGCGTCTCATGGGTCAACCACATGGGTGCAGGGGCCCAAGGTCTTGGGCCATCTTCTACTGCTTTCCCAGGCCATAGCAGAGAGTTGTATCAGAAGGAGAGCAGCCGGGACTCGAACCACCGCCCATATGGGATGCCGGCACTGCAGGTGGCAGCTTTACCCGCTACACCACAAATGCACTGGGTTCTGAATCTGGGCCTGCTTGACTGCCAGGCATCAGAGCGTGCAATTTCAAGCAAACAGTAACTCTGGAGCATGCAGAACATCTGGTTTCTTTTTTTTTTTAACTTTTATTTAATGAATATAAATTTCCAAAGTACAGCTTATGGATTACAATGGCTTCCCCCATAACGTCCCTCCCACCCGCAACCCTCCCCTTTCCCACTCCCTCTCCCCTTCCATTCACATCAAGATTCATTTTCGTTTCTCTTTATATACAGAAGATCAGTTTAGCATACATTAAGTAAAGATTTCCACAGTTTGCTCCCACACAGAAACATAAAGTGAAAAATACTGTTTGAGTACTAGTTATAGCATTAAATCTCAATGTACAGCACACTAAGGACAAAGATCCTACATGAGGAGTAAGTGCACAGTGACTCCTGTTGTTGACTTAACAAATTGACACTCTTGTTTATGGCATCAGTAATCATCCTAGACTCTTGTCATGAGCTGCCAAGGCTATGGAAGCCCCCTGAGTTCACTGACTCTGATCATATTTAGACAAGGCCATGGTCAAAGTGGAGTTCTCTCCTCCCTTCAGAGAAAGGTACCTCCTTCTTTGATGACCCATTCTTTCCACTGGGATCTCACTCGCAGAGATCTTTCATTTAGTTTTTTTTTTTTTTTTCCCCAGAGTGTCTTGGCTTTCCATGCCTGAAATACTCTCATGGGCTTTTCAGCCGGATCCGCATGCCTTAATGCTGATTCTGAGACCAGAGTGCTGTTTAGGACATTTGCCATTCTATGGGTCTGCTGTGTATCTCACTTCCCATGTTGGATCATTCTCTCCCTTTTTGATTCTATCAGCTAGTATTTGCAGACACTATTCTTGTTTATGTGATCCCTTTGGTTCTTAGTCCTATCATTATGATCAATTGTGAACAGAAATTGATCATTGGGACTAGTGAGATGGCATTGGTACATGCCACCTTGATGGGATTGAATTGGAATCCCTTGGTATGTTTCTAACTATTTATTGACTTGAAAGTCAGAGTTACACAGAGAGAGAAGGAAAGGCAGAGAGAGAGGTCTGGTTCACTCCCCAATTGGCCTCGGCAGCCAGAGCTTCGCTGATCCAAAGCCAGGAGCCAGGAGCTTCTTCTGAGTTTCCCATGCAACTGCAAGGGCCCAAAGACCTGGTCCATCTTCTATTGCTTTCCTAGGCCACAGCAGAGAGCTGGATCGGAAGTGGAGCAACAGGGTCTTGAACCGGTACCCATATGGGATGCCAGCCCTGCAGGCAGAGGCTTTACCCACTATGCCACAGAGCAGGCCACAAAAAAATTTATTTCTGATTATTCCAGTATCTGAATTCTTTGAGATTTTGTAGTATGTTTTCCCTGCTGTCTCTTCCTCATGGTGCCTCATTTCTTTGTGTATTCTGTAACTTGGGAATGTAAGAACATGTTTAAGTAGGCCTGAGTCAAGACCTAGCTTGAGATTATTCCTTGGAAATATTTGCATTTGTGAAAATCAGGTGTCCTGGAATATTACCAATATGGGGCCTTTTAAACAAATTGCCACTAACTAAAGATGAAACTTTTGCTGAAATTCTCAAAAGAGATTTCCCCACCTTTGCTTTGAGCCCAGTACATATTTTTTCAAGTTCACTGTTTCATTGAGATTGCAGCTTTGAGAGTTTCTACCTTATGTTTGCTTAAATCATTGTTTCCTGTTTTCTTACAGGCTGTTGTATTGCAATTTTCTGTTTTCTGTCTATTGTACAAATTTTTTTTTCTCATCATTAATTCTACAGTCCTTGCTCAAAATTTTTACATTCTATCTTCTGTTACTACTGTTATGCTAACATTTTTATAGGCCTATGTGGCAATATCTAAAAAAGCTGGTCAGTTTCTGTGCTCATTTTGACTGACACAAACACATCAGAAGAGTATTACTTTAAATATTTACCTCCTATCCTTCATGTATTAATTTTTAACATTTTAATTGCAGCATTTGTCTTAAACATTTAATTGAAATATAACATACATAGAAAAAAATAAACTTACCAGTTTCCAGATTCATGAAATTTTGGAGTTTTACAATGTTAACACATCAGTGTAATCATTTCTTAGATTAAAAGTATAATGTTTCTGAAATAGATTATTTATAGTACACCAGAATCCACTTGATTGCCTGTCTCAAAGGTAAACCCCATTGTAGCCATTGATTAATTTGACTTAGTTTTGGTTTTGAAATTTGTGTAAATAGAACAAATCAATTAGTAAACACACCATTGTTTTTGCAGTGATTCAAATGTGGTATTACATTGTGAGGCTTTCGCATATTGTTGTTTATGGCCACAGATTTTTAATTTTATTTGCTATAAGGAATTCCAGTGTTTGGATTTGTAAACACTTATTTATTCATCTCCATACTGTGGGTTTTATTTGGATTGCCTCCAGTTTTTCACTGATACTGATAATAATGCTATGAAAATGTTTATATGTCTTTGTTTGCATCTGTGTGTACATTGCTGTTAGAGGAGAATTACTGGAATAGGGAAGCATATGTTCAAGTTACCAAACATTGCCAAACAGTTTTCCAAAGGGGATTATTCCAGTTTACACTGCCACATAAACTATTTGAGAAGGTAAGTTGTTCTACATCTTTGCCAGTATTTGGAATTAACAGTCTTTTTCATGTTAGCCATTATGGTGAGTGTCTGGTTGTATTCCGTTGTGCTCCTAATTTACACACACCTGATGACTAATGACATTGAATACTCTTCAAATGCTTATTAAATATTTATCTTTTCTCAATCTTTTTTCAAGTGTTTTTTCTCTTTTAAACATTTTGTGCTTAATCATTTTTTGTCATCGTTCCATATATACTCTGGATATAAATCTGTTTTCAGATAAATTTATTCTCCTAGTTAGTGACTTGTTTTTTAGTATTATCTTTTTAATGGAAATTCTTAATTTAATGTAGTCTAACATATAATTTTGTCCTGTTTTAAAAGTCTTTGCGGAGCCAGTGCTGTGGTGTAATGAGTTAAAGCCCTTGCCTGAAGCATCCGCATCCCATATGGGTGCCGGTTCTAGTCCCGGCTGCTCCTCTTTCGATCCAGCGCTCTGCTGTCCTCTGGGAAAGCAGTAGAGGATGGCCCAAGTCCTTGGGCCCCTGCACCCATGTGGGAGACCCAGAAGAAGCTCCTGGCTTCTGGCTTCAGATGGGCGCAGCTCCGGCCGTTGTGGCCATCTGGGGAGTGAACCAGTGGATGGGAGACCTCTCTGTCTCTACCTCTCTCTGTAACTCTTTCAAATAAATAAAATAAATAATTTTTTAAAAAAGAAGTCTTTGCCTACACAAAATGTTGAAGATATTCTCATGCTGTTACCTCTATATACAAAGGCTTTAAATTTCACACCTCAATCTATAATCCAAAAAAGTGATTTTTTTCATGGATGGTGTACAACCTGAGTCTATTTGTTTTTTTCCCTTGTGAATATCCAATTTATCACCAGTTTTTGAGAAGATTATCCTGTTCCTCACAGTACAGCAGTGCTAGCTTTTCATAAATCAATGTCTGTTTAAATATATATCTGCTTTTGAACTGTCTATTCTGTTCTGTTGGTCTTTTTGTCTAATCTTGCACCAGTACCACAATGCCTTATTTACTGTAGCATATGACAAGTCTTGATACCTGGCTGATCCTCTGATTTTGTCCTATGTATTTGATAAAATTGCCTTGGTTATTCTTGCCCCTTGTATTTCCACATTAATTTTTAAATTTTGTTGCCAATTAAAAATGTTGTCTTGATTGGAATGTCATTAAATTTGTAGATCAGTGTGAGAAGACTTGAAATCTTTTCAGTATTGGGTTTTATATTTCATGAACATGATGTATTTGTCAGTTTAGCAAGGCCATTAGAAGCATGAGTTTGCTGGTGGATTTCTCCTTCCATATTCCAGCAGAATAGAAATTGGATTAAAGTCTAATTGATTGAAATCGTTTAAAAAATGAAAAATAATAACTAGTTATTTCCAACCTTTGTTCCAAGGAAATATAAAGTAAATAGTAATTTGAGAACATGTAGAAAAAAAAAAAAAACATTGTTACGCTTTATGTATTTTTTTTTTACCTTTCCAATGGCTTGAAAGATATTAAAGTTTTAAGTCATGAAAATAATGTAAAAAAGTTTTTTTTACAACTTGAGGAAATTGGGAAAACATCCACATAATTGAGAAGCTAAATGCAGAGAAATTTTTTATGACTTGACATTTTGGATAAATAAGAAGAAAAAGCCATCCTGTTTTCATTAAAAGAAAAAAAAACCTGACTGATAGGCTATTCCTATCATATAGTTTTGTGTATTTTAAGTACACACACTTAAATATGTTTTTTTCAGACCTTTCCAAGAGAGGCTCCTCTGGGTCTCAGTTGAAGAATTAAAGAGGCTCACTTGTAATTAAGACTATTCATTAATATAAACATTTATTAAAATCTATAAAAAGTGATTGTTAGGTTGTTAATAAATCCAATATATGGAGCCAGCACTATGACGAAAATGGTAAAGCCGCCACCTGCAGGGCTGGCATCTCATATGAGTTCCAGTTCCTGTGCCAGCTGCTCCACTTCAAATCCAGTTCTCTGCTAAGGCCTGGGAAACCAATGGAAGATGGCCCAAGTCCTTGGGCCCCTACACCCACATGGGAGACTTGGAGTAAGCTTCAGGCTCCTGGCTTTGGATGGGTCCAGCTCTAACTGTTGTGGCATTTTGGGGAGTGAACCAGAAATTGGAAGACCTCACTCTCTCTTTGTCTCTGCCTCTCTGTAACTCTTTCTATGAAATAAATAAATATTTAAAAAAAAAAAAAAACAAGAAATCCAATATCTTCCATAATCTTTTCTACATTATTAATTTGATTAACAATTACATTTCACAGAAAATCCTTGGTTCATTTGTCATAAATTTTAAGTTAGTGAAGTCCAAAATAATGAGACCGTATTGTATTTAAAAATAAATATTTTAAAAATAAAAGTGGTTGGGACCAGCACCGTAGCCCACTTGGTTAATCCTCCACCTGCAGCGCCAGCATCCCATATGGGTGCCAGGTTCCAGTCCCTGTTGCTCCTCTTCCAGTCCAGCTCTCTGCTGTGGCCCAGGAGGGCAGTGGAGGATGGCTCAAGTGCTTGGGCCCTGCACCTGCATGGGAGACCAGGATGAAGCACCTGGCTCATGGCTTCGGATCAGCGTAGGGTCAGCCATAGTGGCCATTTAGGGAGTGAACCAATGGAAGGAAGACCTTTCTCTCTGACTCTCTCTCTCTCTCACTGTCTATAACTCTACCTGTCAAATAAAACAAAAATTTAAAAAAACGTTGTTTCCATCTTCAAAAAATGATGAAAGAGAAATCTCTAGAAAAGCCTGTTTTTGGCATAATAGTTATTTTTTTAAGGGAAAGAGTTTATTGGGGGATCCAGACAGACTGGAGGTAAGGGGCGGAAGAGGAAAAGAGGCAGAAGGAGAGCATAAGAGAGGGAGACAGAGAGATCAGGAGACGGAGATGAAGAGAGAGAGGGACCTGTTCAAGAGCAGGTCTTTTTAAAACTTTGCCAAGGGGCGAGCAGGGAAGTAGGAACAACAAATCCCACGAGGGTGGGGGTGGGGCTGACACCCGTGGCTGGGCCATGTAGAGCCTAGGATGGTGTCAGGATGTAGTTCGCACCATAGATAAGACTGCACCATTTTACTAACATTCCCTCCTTTTGTTTTTTATGAAGCAGGAGTTTTATGGGATTACATTAGTCCATTATCACCTGCTGTAAATACTTAAACAGACACTGTAGTATAAAATACAGGGTGAGAATAGCAACCAATGATCCTAAGAGTGGCATTAACCAGGTAATGAAAGGATTTCATAGAGGAGAGGAAATGAAGGGGGTCTCTGGACCCTTGTGAGGACAGTTTGATGGACATAGTTTAAAGCTTATCCCAGTAAAGATCGGAAGAAAAGCCACTCATCTTTTGCGGGTTTGTCTGTAGAGAAATTCTGAAACAAGAATAAGGAAGACAATAGTTCTTAGAGCTATTTTGTCTAGGGTAAACTTCAGAGATAGATTTGTGAGTCTTTGTGACTTAAGCACATCTTTCCTTCCAAGTGTTTGTATATTTATATTCTTTCACCCATTCACTCATTTTCATTAATCAAATATTAATGATGCCTATGAGAGTCACATACAATTCTAAGTAAAAGATACAGAGTGGACACTATTGACACTAAATTTCCTACTTTCATGGAGTCTCTATTCTAATGGGAAGAGATAGATAGTAATAAAGAAGTGGAACTGTTACATTTGATGGTTAAAAGGCAAAGGAAACAAAGTTAGAAAGGTCAGCAGCAAGTGGGTTTAAGCGATTAGAATTTCGATAGGGTCACTAGGAAAGGACTGACCTACACTGTAATATTTGAGTAAATATTTAAGCAAGGTGAGATAATGAAATGTATTAATGTTTCAGGGAAAACAGAAAGTGCCAAGATCTTGAAATAGGAGCCTACAGGAGTTTTAGGGGGATCACCAAGGATGCATTGAACGAAAGAGGAGCACAATAAGAAATGAGATCTGGCAGGAAGCTGAATCAGATCAATAGGAGTTTGTAGACTGCTGTAAGGTCTGTGGTCTGTAGTCTTGAAATAGGGAAATCCTGGAGGGTAGGAGTTGTGGCTTTGAGTCATCCAGTGACATGGTCTTTTGGATTTAGAGAAAGGACTATAATTAATATGCTTTGAATAGGCCATGGGGGAAGAAGGGCAGAATCAGAGAGCTTAGCAGGAAGCTGTTGTGATCAGCAGGAGCAAAAGGATGGGGCAGTTTGATTATAGTGGAAGCATGGACGGCAGGACAATTCATTGAATCCTGGTTATATTTTAAAGGTAGAGAGAACAGGATTTTGCTAAGTTGCATGTGAAATATGAGCATAAGAAAGGAGACATGAATGATTACAACATTTTAAAAATAAACTTTCTATGGCCGGCACCACGGCTCAACAGGCTAATCCTCCGCCTAGCGGCGCCAGCACACCGGGTTCTAGTCCCGGTCGGGGTGCCAGATTCTGTCCCGGTTGCCCCTCTTCCAGGCCAGCTCTCTGCTGTGGCCAGGGTGGAGGATGGCCCAGGTCCTTGGGCCCTGCACCTCATGGGAGACCAGAAGTACCTGGCTCCTGCCATCGGATCAGCGCGGTGCGCCAGCCATGGCGGCCATTGGAGGGTAAACCAACGGCAAAGGAAGACCTTACTTTCTGTCTCTCTCTCTCACTGTCCACTCTGTCAAAAAATAAATAAATAAGTAAACTTTCTATTTTAGAATAGTTTGGGAATTACAGAAAAATTACAAAGAAAATATGAACTTCCTATATATTTCACATTCAATTTTCTGTAATACTAACATGTTTCTGTGAGCATAGTGCATTTGTAACAACTAATGAGTCAGTGTCATGAATAAAATTCCACACTTCCTTCAGATTTTCTTAGTTTTTGCCTGTTGTCCCTGTTCCATGCCAGGACTCCATCGTGGGCACTATATTGCATTTAGTCATTCTGTTTCCTTAGGTTCCTACCAGACACAGTCATTTCTTAGACTTTCTTTATGTTTGATGACGTTGGCAGTTTTGAAGCATACTGATCATTTGAGAAATGTCATTCAGTTGAGATTTTTGGACATATTTCTCCTGATTAGATTGTTATATGTTTTGGGGAGAAAGATCACAGGTATAGTGATTCTCTCTACCTTGTATCTAGGGTGCCTATGATAAACAAAGCTTATTACAGTTGATAATAAACTTGATCAGCTGTCTAGGGTAATGATTATGAAATTTCACCACTCAAGTTACTGCCTTCTGCGTCTTTGGAAGAAAGCCACAAGGTGCACCCCACATTCCTTAAAGGGAGAGCATCTATATAAACTTTTTGGAATTCTTGTATATAGGACATTTGTCTCCCATTACCTGTTTATTATCCAATTATGTGTTTATATCAGTATGAACACAAGACTAATTATTTTTATTTTGTGTTAAAATTCCAATACCACTCTATTTAATTGCTTAATCTATTCCTTCTTAGCTATCTGGGACTTTTAATCAAGTCCTGTGTTCCCTTGATGTACTCCTATCTTTTAATTTTAGTACTTCCTTACTTTTTTTTTTGGCACTACAGATTGCTTTAGGTTTAGCTTTTATATTTCCTACCCCTGCCATATTTCTTTAATTAACTCTAATTTTCCTTTGGTAGAGATCTAGCTGCTAGGCGTGTTCATTACTCCTACTGTGTCCTTGCTTCTAGATCCTGTCATCTGAGAGAGCATCAAAATAAATATGTATAATAAACTGTCTATTTATACAAATCTGTAAATCTTTCTCTTTATAACTATTTGTATCTACATCAAGCTAAACATGATTTCATGCGAGTGACTGCACCTCGGATTTATTATCGTATTCTGCATGAGTCATGCTAGCTATGTCACCTTGCTAGTCAGTTATTTCCTGCTCCAACAATGAAAAATCTGTCTCACAACACCTGCCATCTATTTACTTATTTTTTCAATTCTACTGTACAGTGATTTCAGAATTAACTTATACTACTGTGGAATACAACATTGTTAAATAAAGTACAGGGATTTTATCACTACCTTTTACCTTTAATCTTACAAATTTCACTCATTGGGCTGGTGCTGCGGCTCACTAGGCTAATCCTCCGCCTGCGGCGCTAGCACCCCGGATTCTAGTCCCGGTCGGGGTGCCGGATTCTGTCCCGGTTGCTCCTCTTCCAGTCCAGCTCTCTGCTGTGGCCCGGAAGTGCAGTGGATGATGGCCTAGGTCCTTGGGCCCTGCACCTGCATGGGAGACCAGGAGGAAGCACCTGGCTCCTGGCTTCGGATCAGTGCAGCATGCTGGCTGCAACGCTTTGGCCATAGTGGCCACTTGGGAGTGAACCAAAGGAAAAAGGAAGACCATTCTCTCTGTCTCTCTCTCTCACTGTCTAACTCTGCCTGTCCAAAAAAAAAAAAAAAAAAATTCACTCATTTCTAAGGGTACTTAAGTCAGTACCTATTTGCACATTCCTATTTGTGAAGCTGTTTCATACATTTTTAATGAAATTAGTTACTTTTGTTACATTCTCCATTCCATCTGGGATTCTTTGACCTCTTAAATGTTTTCATTTTTGTATATTTTTGAGAAAATATGCAAACACTTGTTACAAACTTAAGATTTTTGAGCTACAGTGTATAATCCTTTAAAATAATCATCCTTAGTAACTTGTAGTTATCCTAAAAGTAACTTTGTTTAATAAGAAAATAAAGAAGATGAATATGACTGTTAGTGTTCTGTAAACATATTGCTGCCTAAAAAACACCAAAAACTCAGACACTTAAAACCACAATGATTCATTTTTCTTTTCTATTCCCCTAAGAAATTGGAAATTGGTATAAGGCTTGGTAAGGAAGGCTTTTTATCCATTCTTCTATTATATGTTTTCATTTTATCTTTTTGTGGCTAGGTCACTTGCATGAAAATGGAACTTGAAACATCTTGGAGAAATGTATTCAGTATAAGATTTATTGAGTATCAGTTATGTGCAAAGCATTCCGCTAAGCAATATGATGAATATAAAAAATACAAAGATAAAGATGCAATTGCTTCCACCAAGAAATTTATAAATCTAGGAATACTATTTTTATGAAGATTTAGATGTTGTAACAAAGACCAAAATATCAGTAACCTAGGCAAAATAAAATAGTATTTCTTGATTTTCAGGTTACAATCTACGAAGTTGTAAAGGTTTGATACAATTGAGTTACAGTATCAGCAATCCAGCTTTCTGTAAACCTAGCAGACAAATAATTCAAAGCAGCTATTAAAATATGTTAAAATCATTAAAGAAAATTGCATTCAAATAATTAAAGGAAAATTTGATAACTTTGACTTAAGTGAGAAATCTCAATAGAGAAAACTATTTGTTCATTTATTCATTTAATTTTATTTGACAGCAGAGAGACACAGAGAGACAAAGATATTCCATCACAATATAAAGAGCCAAATGGAAATTCTAGATTAAAAAATAGTAACCAAAATGAAAAACTCATTATATTTGCTCAAAAATTGAATCAAAAATGCCAGAAGGAAGAATGATCACCTCAATCAAAGGGTAATGGAAATAATCAATTTGAAGAATATAGATAAGAAGTTTAAAGAAAAAGATTAGAAACTTAGATTTGTCAAACATCAAACACCAAATATAGAGGTGATGAAATTCCCTAAAGAAGAGATGAATGAGCAGGAATGTATTTGAAGGTATAGTAGCTCGAAATCATCTTAGGGAGGGTAAACACTAAGAGCTCCAATATAGACACATTATGCTGAAACTCATGAAAACTGAGGATGAAGTGAATTATCACTAATTTTCAAATATAAGGAAAATATATTAAAAATTCCAGTACCTGACAACAAAGGAGCCAATATAGAAACTGCCTTATTTTTTTCAAGTCCATATCCTCAGTTTTTATAGACAGTGGTTATAGTAATTTATTGATGATGATTTCTGTATATAAATAATAATAAAAGTTGACTGACACTCTGAATTAGTAAAGTAGAAAACTAAATGCTAGGACCATTATTGATTTTTATTAAAACACATTTATTTATTTCAAAGGCAGAGTTATGAGTGAGGGGGAAGAGAGAGAGAAAGAGAGTGAGGACAGTCAATTATCTTTAATTGAAAATAAAAAAAATCTTTTATGATTACCTTCATTTTACCATGTTTGGTGCTACTCATTTCTTTCTGTAATCCAAACATCCATCTGATATTATATTTCTTCTTAAATGATAGTGTTTAACATTTCTTGTATATATGTGCTGACAATGAATTCATGTTTAGCTTATGTGAAAATGGAAGGCTTTATTTTGCTGTCATTTTTGAAAAATACTTTTACTGAAATGAAATTCAGTATCATACCATTGTATTGTGACTTGTTTTAGCCTCTGATAAGTCCATGTAAATTTTATCATGTTTTCCTCTGTGAAGTGTTTCACTTTTTATCTGCCAGCCTTTAAGAATTTCTTTCTTTCTGCTTTCAGCAGTTTGAATATGGCATATCCCATTTTATTTTTTTCTTTTTGGGATGTATGATAGACTGATATTTATCCACAAGACTTCAGTTTTCTTTTATGAATTATCTAGTCTTCTTGTTTCAGTTTACAGTTTATTTTGCTCTATCTACAAACTTACTAATTCTTTCTTTATATGTTTTCACCCTGGTAACAAGGACATCAATGTATTTTTTTTATCTCTGTTACTATGTTTTGTTTTTTAGCATTTTCTATATTTTAATTCCTGTAGTCTCCATCTCTTTGATGGAGCTTCTGTTTGTTTATGCATGTTGTTCTTCTTTTCCTATAGATACTGAAACTATGTATTGCAGTTATTTTTAAGTCTTTAGTAATTCCAGTTTATGTGTCAACTTGTCTAAGTTCTAACTTACTGGTGACACTGTTCTTCTGAGTATTTTATGTCTCTGCAATATATCATTTTCACATTTTTTGTTCATTTTATAATTTTAATTGAACGTTGTTATAATGTATAGAATGGTAGAAATTGTGCTTAATAGTATTTACATTAGAAATGCCTATTATTTTGTCAGAACATTAGTATGAATCAATCAAGTTAGGAATTTATCAGGGTTTAGGTTTTCTTGTTGGGATTGCCTTCAGTGAAACACAGACTTCTAATTTCTCCAGTAGTTGACAGGGATTATTTTTTTCTTTATTGTTTAAAAATATTTATTCATTTGAAAGGCAGAGCAACAGAGAGAGAGGGACACACACACACACACGCACAAACACAAGGAGAGAGAATAACACACTGAGAGACAGAGAGAGTAGAAGAAAAAAAAAAGATTCCATCAGCTGGTTCACTCCTATAATGGTCATAACATCCAAGTCTGGGCGAGGTGACAGCCAGGTCCCAGGAACTCCGTTCTGGTCTCTCACGTGAGTGGCAGTAGCCCACACACTTAAGCCATAATCTATTGCCTTTCCAGACACCTTAGCAGAGTGCTAGATGGGAAGCAGAGCAGCAGGAATTTGAACCGGCAGGCGCTCCCCTATGGGAAGCTCCAGTCACAGCTCATGGCTGAGCTGCTGCCCCACAGCAGCAGCTACTGTCTTGCTTTTTGTTCTTAGTGTTTTTGTTCCGTTTTCAGTTTCAGAAGTTTCTTCACCTGAGCGTACATTGGAGAGTTTTCCCAAGATTTGTCTTTTTCCTAGCAGTGGACTGTTATTGCTTGTTATTTTGTGTTAGTCTCATGTTAAGGATCAGGTATATTCAGCGTTTGGTAGGTTCTAAGTGCTGGGTTTGCAGAGTTGAGGCTTTGCTTACATTCCTTATTCCTACTCATGCATTATGTTTGTGGTTGATTTAGGTCAAGGATGATTTTATCCCCTTATTTATGTTAACTGATCACTACATGATGTGGTATTGAATCCCAAGGTTCAAAAGCTTGCCTATCATCCTTCCACCATGGGCATTTAGCTTTTGCATACATACCTCTCTCAAATGATCTTTGTCTCTGTACTGAGGCCTGGGATAATTCTACCCCAACTGTAATGGCAGTAAATTTTGACTGTTATCCTGTATCAGCACAATGGAATTTTTACCTGAATCATGGTGGAGTTTATTGCTATTGCCCTAGTAGCTTAAAGTTTCCATTCATAGAGTAAAGTCTTCAGGAAGCTTAAGAAATGTCGTGAAATAGCTGTTTATAACCAGAATTTTTTTTTTTTTTTTTGACAGGCAGGGTTAGACAGTGAGAGAGACAGAGAGAAAGGTCTGCCTTCCATTGGTTCACACCCAAAAGGCCTCTGAAGCCAGCGTGCTGCACTGATCCAAAGCCAGGAGCCAGGTTCCTCTCCTGGTCTCCCATGCAGGTGCAGGGCCCAAGCACTTAGGCCATCCTTCACTGCACTCTGGGGGCCACAGCAGAGAGCTAGACTAGAAGAGGAGCAACTGTGACAGAATCTGGCACCCCAACTGGGACTAGAACCCCGGGTGCCGGTGCCGCAGGCGGAGGATTAGCCAAGTGAGCCGCGGCGCTGGCCTTATAACCAGAATTTTAATTGCTTCTCATGGAAAGATTTTCAGGATGCCTTGATAGGAAAACTCCATATCTAAACAATATTGCTAAATATTTAAGGACAGTCACTAGAACATTATAATTAACATAAATGAGGGTATTCAAAATGTTCATGGAAAATATATATGAAAAACCTATGCATGGATTTTTTTTTTTTTTTTTGACAGGCAGAGTGGACAGTGAGAGAGAGAGACAGAGAGAAAGGTCTTCCTTTGCCGTTGGTTCACACTCCAATGGCCGCCGCGGCCGGCGCGCTGCGGCCAGCGCACCGCGCTGATCCGATGGCAGGAGCCAGGAGCCAGGTACTTTTCCTGGTCTCCCATGGGGTGCAGGGCCCAAGCACCTGGGCCATCCTCCACTGCACTCCCTGGCCACAGCAGAGAGCTGGCCTGGAAGAGGGGCAACCAGGACAGAATCTGGCTCCCCGACTGGGACTAGAACCCGGTGTGCCGGTGCTGCTAGGCGGAGGATTAGCCTAGTGAGCCGCGGCGCCGGCCCTATGCATGGATTTTTAAAAAAATTGTACCAAAATAAATTTATCTTTCACTTCCATTTTCCACATTTTGATACTCTCTCCTATAATTTCTGACCTGACAAACTTTTTAAAATACCATAAAATTTGGCTAGTTTACTAAAGACAAAGTACATAATGATGTTATTTTTCATCTAATAACATATAAAAAGGCCTATGCTTGTTATTTGAGAGAGTCCTTTCAAATAGTAATCATTCTGCATGTATTTTAAAAATTTATTTTCTAAATTCAGATTTATCTAGAAAATGATATAAGTAGGTTTTCATTTCTTTTTATGTCTATACTGGTTAAATGAACTTGCATTTAAATTAGTATACTCATTATTAGTGTTCTTATTCATTACTAGTCCCTCAAAGGCATTATACATTAAGGGAAGATTATTCCATCAAATGTGACATTTTCAATATTTTTTCTCCCAGGAAAATATCTTTTATGAGTTTTGCTTTTAAGGACTCTGAAAATGCATTACACTTTCATGTTTGTGCTACATAGCCTAAAAGTGCAGTCAGTGTGCTTTCCATTTTATGAGATCATTTTGTTATGGAAATAATGGAGAACTCTATTGATGTGGCCCAATGAAGCCATCTTTGTATGGGTGGGCTGGTAATTGTGATAATATATTGAAAGACTTAACTAGTTCTCAAACTTTCTCTCAGGGATTTGCATTCATCTCTGCTGCACAAGATACAATTACAAAGTTATCTTCATTTTATTTGGGTTGAATTTCTGAACTGTCTTAACAAAGGAATGTGTGCACTAGAATCTGGTTCTTCTCTCAAAGGGCCTTCTAGCTATAAAATTCAATGATTCCCTTGATGTGAATGGAAGGGGAAAGGGAGTGGGAAAGGGGAGGGTTGCGGGTGGGAGGGACGTTATGGGGGGGAAGCCATTGTAATCCATAAGCTGTACTTTGGAAATTTATATTCATTAAATAAAAGTTAAAAAATAAATGGTACTGGGAAAACTGGAAAAAAATTCAATGATTCCCTACTATTAGTTCTTAAAAATGTTAATATATGAGGAATCTGTCTTAGACTCCCTTGTAGAAGATTTTCTAAGTGAAATGCCACTCCCTGGTGTCCAACCAACAACAGTGAGACATGATAAAGCATCATTGTCTTTCACAGCATGCTTCCTAGAAAAAAAGGAATCATCTCTTTATTGTGTAGTGTGATGAACGATTTAAAATCATACTGTTTGCAAGCTCTCTGGTTGAGAGAATTCTAAGAATTCTAAGCCAAATTCATACCTGTAAATTGCTTTTAATATGTAAATGCCTTGAGGAAACTTTTATACAGTGTTCAATTCAGAGGGTGCATTTAATACATTTTTTAGAATAAAGTTGAGTTTGCTTGAGTTTATTTCTATCCCTCATTGAACAACTAGGATATAAACATTTTTCATCTATCCTATCAAGGAAATTAAGTAACAAAGAGACCTTCATTCATTCATTTGCTCATTCACTGCATTTTCACAGGCCTCCTTTGTTGTAGGCTCTCTGTTAAATATTGATAATATATAAATGAAACCTGATTTACTATTTAATTATTTAGTTTTTTATTTGAAAGAGAGGCAGAGTGATATATTCCATCTGTCAGTTCATTCCTCAAATGCTAACAACAGCCAAGTCTGGGCCAGGCTAAGACCAGGGGCCTGGGGCCAGCACGGTGGCTCACTTGGTTAATCCTCCGCCTGCAGCACCAGCATCCATATGGGTGCGGGGTGTGGGGAGCAACTCGGACTAGACTAAGTTACTGGAATTAAGACTTATTCTATGCATCTGCTCTCCCACAATATGGCACTGGGAGAGGAGTAAACAGCTTCTGCGCAGCTGCCTCCAGTTTAACCAATAAACTGCAGGAGCTGCTCCTGATTGGAGGAGAGCAGCGTACTCGGCGTGTGGGTAGCAGAGTTGGGATTGGAGGAAGAGGACTATAAAGGAGGAGAGAGACAATACGCACCAGGAACATCTGGATAACATCTGAGCAGCCCCCGAGAGAGCCGGCCGGTGGTGTGCCGCTCCCCCGCGGAAGTGGGGAAAGTGGCAGGGGGAGCCGCCCTTCCATGGAGGTGGAAGGATCGGCAGCCAACCCGGGAAGGACCAGCAGCCAACCCGGGAAGGGCCGAGCAGACAAAAGAACAGCGCAGGGTCCTGTGTCGTTCCTCCGCGAAGAGGGGGAGTGACAGCGGGGTTCTAGTTCCAGCTGCTCCTCTTCCAGTCCAGCTCTCTGCTGTGGCCTGGGAAGGCAGTGGAGCATGGCCCAAGTGCTTGGACACCTGCACCTGTGTGGGGGACCAGGAGGAAGCAACTGGCTCCTGGCTTCGGATCGGCACAGCGCTGGCTGTAGCAGCCATTTGGGGGGTGAACCAATGGAAAGAAGACCTTTCTCTGTCTCTCTCTCTCACTGTCTAATTGTATCTGTCAAATAAAAAAAAAAAAGTAAAACAAAACAAAACAAACAAAAAACAACAGGACGGGGCCTCGAACTATCTAGGTCTCCCAAAGGGGTTGTGGGGACCCAAGTGCTTTAGTCATCACCTCCTGCCTCTGAGAATGTGCATAAGCAGAAATTTAGATTGGAAATATTGGAGTCAGGATTCAAACTAGGCACTGGGATATGGGCTGTGGGCATCCCAAGCAGCACCTTAACCACTGTGCCTTGTGCCTGCCTCCAATACCTCCTCTTGATCATAGTTGTTATAGCCTAGTAAGAAAGCAGAAGTTAAACATTCAGTAAGCAATTAGTATAATAATTTTATAATGAAAATATTTGCAAAATGCAGGGAGACCACAGGAAAGGAGCATCTAATTGTATTTGGGAATAATGGGAAAGGTATTACTTAAAATTAACAGAGAAACCTAGAATCCTATTTAAAAAGGAGTTGATATTTACTAGTCACTTTTCAGGGACTAAGTGTTGGATGGAGAGCAGCAATTTCAAGGTGATGGGATACTATGGAAAAAAAATTTGAAAAATTTTAATAAATTTGGAAAATTTGAATGCTGGGAACATTTGGGGGAACTGCCAGTATTTCTGGAAGTATATGGAGCGGAGGTTGAGTGCAGAGATGGGAGAATAGAATCTGGATATGGGTACAGGTCAAATATGAAGAAATTTTCATATTTTCCTGAGTATTTCAAGCTTCAAATTTAGGAATAGGTGGTCATTAAAAGTTTTAAGATTAGAAGATTTGATTTGCATCCTAGAAATACAACTATGACTTTACTGTAGCAGATAGAACAAGAAAGGGCAAGAATTATTTATTTTTTTTCTTTATTCCAAATTCAATGTTAGAGAATGGGCACTGTGTTGAGCACTGAGAGTATGCTAGTAGCAGGACAATCCATTCTTTGCTTATCTCAGTTGTTGAGCCTTGAGAGTGTACTGATAGTAGGATAGCGGATTCCTTACATAGGGGATATAGTTTAGTGGAAGAGATGTGCAAAAATTAAGCAAATATGTATCTTTAGAAACTGCAAACAAATGAAGGGAAGGACTTAATGGTCATAGGAGGACTTTCTGAGAACTTTATTATTATTGTTACATGCTTGTGACAAACTTTACAATTGATTATAACCAACAGATGTCACCTGTAGAGGAGTACTTACTTTTGTAATAAGTATTATCCAAGACTTGGAACAGGGCCACACCTCTGGAAGTTATTGTACTTGCATACATCTTCCATCAGGAAAATAAATAGTTGAAATCTGTATTTAAAGATTTAAGTTTGAGTAATTACAAAGCTGTAGAAAGATACTTCCTAAAGTTAGTATATGAGGTTTCATGTTACAAAATAATCAGTCCTGGAGCCAGTGCTGTGGTATAGCAGATAAAGCCCCTGCTGCCACCTGCAGTGCCGGTATCCCATATGGGCACTGTTTCAAGTCCCAGATGCTACACTTTTTATCCAATGCTCTCCGAATGCTCTTGTGAAAGCAGTGGAATATGGCCTAAGTCGTTGGGCCGCTTCACTCACATGGGATACCGAAAAGAAGCTCCAGGCTCCTGGCTTTGGATTGGTGCAGCTCCAGTTGTTGCAGCCATTTGGGGAGTGAACCAGCGGATGGAACACATATTTCTCACTTTCTGCCTCTCTCTCTCTCTCTCCCCCTCTCTCCATCCCTCCCTCCCTCCCTCTCTCTCACCCCCTCGCCTCTGCCTCTCTGTAACTCTGCCTTTCAAATAAATGTGGTGTGCTGAAGTGGGCCAGGACACTGTGTAGAAATAGCTATCACAAAGTAATCTCCACAGGGGGTAGCAAACTCATTTTATAAGCTTCTTTAGCCATGGATGTGAGATTATGATAGCCTATTTAAAAAATGGTTCTCATGTATGTATGTAGGAGGGTATTTAATACAGTTCATGAAAAATGGAATTTAAAATAAGAGTTTATTTTGCTGCAAAGCACTTTCAAAATCCATGCACACGAAAATGTGCATTAAGAAAAATCTCTGCACAGATTTCAAAACTTTTTTGTACCAAAACTAAATTCATTTTTTGTTTCATTTTCCATTAACTTTTCCAAGTGTTGTTTTGTATATGTATAGTTATATTGTTATACTATATATTATAAATCTATAAAATGCTGATTTTTATAATGTGGGTTCTTTTCTCAATTAAATATCCATCTTTTAAAATGATCTCAAGGACTCTAATACCAATTTGCCTGCATTGGTTATAGTTTATAGTAACTGCATACCCAAAGCTAAGTGACAGCTTTTATACATTGAAATATCAGAAAGTTCTACCACTGTGTGGTATATTGGCAAATAAATGCTGCTTGTGAAATTAAAGTGATGCACACATCTTTTGGGAAATATATTATCATGATTAAGAGTATTGGTTTAGCAATCACATGGCTTGGGCTCCAATCCTGGGTCTGCCATTTGTTAGCTTGAATTCAGTCACGTTTCCTAATCCTACTAAGTCTCAGTTTTTCCACATTTAGAACAGAGAGGGAAATGCCTCCTCCAAATAGGCTGGTTGGAAGAATTCAGTGAGATAATGCACAGTAAGTACTTGGCATAGCTTCTGGCTCATAGTAATTGCTTAATGTTTTAACTTCTGATGTTTCAGCAATAAATATTATACATAAAGTTCCTGAAGAAAAATAATTGACTGGTTAGAATAAAAAGTTTAATCAGAAAAAATGGGATTATTTTGCTCTGAATAAAGTCAATAAATCCATGTACAATAGCAAGATCATTTCATGACTAAAAGGATGAGAAATAATATCTCGCTCTTTACTCAGTGTGAATGTGTATCCAGCATAGTATGCACATGGTATTCACTTTAAACATGTTTATTTTTGACGCCTTGGTAATTATATTAGTGTTAAAACTGAATGGTCGTGAATATCTTGGATAATACTAGAATGCTGTAGAATGTTTTCACTAAAGTGATTTAAAGAAATATTTAAAAAAATCAAAAGCTACATTTACAAATTGTCGTACTAATAAAAGAGGATAAGCTGTTTATCCTCTTTTGGAATGTCATTTGCTGAGGTGAGTTACTGTTTAATGAGGTGTTCCTATGAAAATTAATGTCTTAATTCTGGGAGAGACGTGGTAAAGAGAAAAGGATAGTCAAATACAAACTTTTGCTTTTTCCAATAATTTGAAACTGCCAAAATGTAAAAATGAAGGCAACTATTTTTTTTAAAAAATATTCTATTAATTTATTTGAGAGGTAGAGTTATAGACAGACAGAGAGAGACAGAGAGAAAGATCTTGCATTCACTGTTTCACTCCCTAGATGGATGCAGCAGCTAGAGGTGAGCTGATCTGAAGCCAGGGCAAGGAGCCTGCTCCAGGTCTCCCAAACAAGTCTCACAAGCACCTCGGCCATCTTCCACTGCTTTCCCAGGGCATAGCAGAGAGCTGGATCGGAAGAGGAGCAACTGGGACATGAACTGGCACCCATGTGAGATTCCAGAGCTGTAGGCAGAGACCTTAGTCCACCACACCACAGTACCAGCCCCACGACTTTTATTCCACCCAGGGATTTTTGAAATACATTTGATGTTTGAAATGTATCATGAATATGAGAATACAAAGAAATACTGCTATTGCCACATCTAAGATGTTTAATGAAATGAAAACATTCCAGAGTGAAATTAACATTGTTATTTTAAAAATTATTTGTACTTCCCTTTTGTCTTTAGAACATTTTAGACACCTAAAGAGCAACGCAAACATCTTACTTATTTTGTAGTATCTTCAGATAAAAGCTCACATAAGATATTCAGCAAATGCTTGTTCAATCTGTGTTCATAACAGACATATGCTTAATATGTTCATGACAATTTTTTACCATGTTTCACTATAAATAGAATGTGTCATGATTGGATTCTAATGTAAATAGTTCACCAAAATATCTCCATTTGGAATTTTAGTGAGAAATAGATTTTTCTGTCAATATTAGGGCTTACTGGGAGAATGAAAGGACATTTTTAGCCTGCACTGAAAAGGTTTCTAAACTGATATATTAATTGACCTTTTGCAGATACCACTATTAGAAATGTAGGAAAGGAAAAATATATTTAAAAATTTTATAGTATGGAATGGAAAAAAGACAACTCAGATTAACTTTTGACAGATTTGAGATAGAGAAAGCCAAATTTCTACCATTCAAAATAAGCATTTTTAAAATACAAAAGTAATGAAATGAAACACATTCATTTAAAGGCTTGATTTTTCTATGTAGTCTATAGCATGGTGAGAGTTGGTTCTGATATTGAGCTTGGTGAATAAAAATCTTTTTAATGAGGTTATAAAGGTTTAGATTTAACATTTGCATTGTTTTACATGTGCAAAGTAGAGAAAAATGTATAATTACTTTGGCCATTTTTCCAACTGAAATGTCAAATGCTTTTAAAGATTTATTTATTCATTCATTTTAGTGTCAGAAGTACCTTTACTTTATACTAAAAATAAATATTGCTGGAAACGTCTCCCTAATGTAAATACTAGATATTGTTAACACTAAGAAGTTTGGTTAACCATTTAACTTTTTTTCCTAGGAGCTACTTTTTCCTCCTCATTTTTGAGAGCTAACACTTCATTAAATATCCTGACTCACATACTATTTTTCAGTTTTTCCTTTCCCATCATTTTTCTTTTGTAGTGGATAAAATGATTTTATTTTACTTTTTAAAAAGATTTACTTGTCTATTTGAGAGGCAGAGTAACAAAGAGAAGAACACATATGTATGTGTGTGTGCAGATACACAAATAGATGAACAGGGCATGGGGGTAGGTGAAAGGGAGATGGAGATGGAGAGGGAGAGGGAGAGGGAGAGGGAGAGGGAGAGGGAGAGGGAGAGGGAGAGGGAGAGGGAGAGGGAGAGGGAGAGGGAGAGGGAGAGGGAGAGAGATTTTCGTGCACTGGTTAACTCCTCAGTGGCTGCAACCATCAGATTGGGACAAGCCAAAGCTGGGAGCCAGAAACTCCATCTGGTCCCTCATGTTTTTACAGAAACCCGCATACTTTGATTATCTTCACCTGCTTTCCTATGCGCATTAGCAGAAAAAAAAAGTATTTTCCTTGTATTGGAGTGATTTACTTTACCTTGTGCCCCATTCCATTTTTACTATTTCATCTTTGACTGTGTTCCTACAAAAATTATCAAAATCATTCCTATTTGTGTATTTGTCGATTTCTAGACATTCTATCCCTTCATTTCAGTTTGCCAGTCACCCTTGGTGTAAGAATTGTAGAGACATTGCAGAGGGTCAGCACCATGGACAGTTCCATGCTTGGAAATTGCTGATGTCTGTGTGCTTTTTTTCTTTTTTCTTTAAGATTTATATATTTATTTGCAAGGCAAAGAAGGAGAGAGGGAAGGGGAATGTGAAGGGGAGGGGAAGGAGGAGGGAGAAAAGAGATAGCGATCTTCACTTTCTGGTTCACTCACCAAATGCCCAAAATGTCTGAGGCTGGACCAGGCAGAATCTGGTCTCCCAGTAGGTGACAGGGACCCAAGTACTTGGGTTATCTTCCACTGATTTTCCAGGAACATTAGGATGGAGCTGTGTTGTATGTGGAACAGCTGGAACTTGAGCCGGCACCCTTATGGAATGCTAGTGTCCCAGGCAGTGACTTAACCCACTATTGCATGATTTTGGTTGCCACTGCTATTTTTTTAACATGGAGGCACTATTGTTAACTTTATACCTAAAACATACATAAGACTGAATCCTCTTACTCCCAGGGAATTTCATATTCCATATCATTGAATGTAGATAATGCTAAAATTCTTGAGAAAGACGTGGATATGATCTGTGGTGTCCTTAACTTCCCATTCATTGAAGTTTCTCTTCTCTGAGGTTTTGGATCAATTGAACTCTAGGAAATAAGTGTATGTATACATTAAGATACAAGTCTCATCATTTCATAAATAGCCCTATAAATCTTATAAATAGCTTTATCAGTGGGCTTTCATTATTTAGCATTGTTCTTCTAAAATCAGAGGCTCAAAATGAGGTGATGTTGAGGTATGAGAGGCTTCTTTCAGAAATTAGAACTATGAGCATTTGCCATTTCTCTCCACTCCTTACACATCAGACAATTGGAAGTATCATCACATCCTGAATCTCATAAAAAGAAGAATCGTATATTGCTGACTAAAAATGCAAGGAAGAGACTAGAAAATGCAGTTATGTAATTTAACTTTGTATAGTTTCTCAAGTAAGTTTTAGATCTTTTTCAGCTCTGAGTGTTTCTGTTCAGTCTCTGAAAGATAAGAAATCTCATTCAAGAATGCTTGTATGTCCAGAAGCATCCAGTTTATTTTCTTGTCTTTAACCTGGTTCTAATCCAAGACAGTTGAGGAAATCCTCTTTTTCTTGGTGTTTGCATTCCAGTAGTTCTTCTAAGAAAGTTTTTGTTTTATAAACACATAGAGTGCTCATCTCCATTAAAATATCTATTGTTTTTAAACAGAGATCTACCATTTTCAATATTTATGAATTCATTACAAAAGTACAGCTATCTCTGTGTATGTTTGACAAAACTGGAACAGTTTTTCATGTTTGAAGATGATGAATTTACATAAGCAGTATTTCTCTGCTTTTAAATCTGTGTTTATATCTAATCTGGTCACACTCATTTTTTGTAGTCAGTGTGGTTGACTATACCACTCCTTTATTCTTTCCTTCCAACATACTTATCTATTCTCTATTCTTTCCTATTTTTTACTTTATCCCTTTGATTGGGCCACAGATTCAACCTGGCATACACATATTTTCTATTTTCCCCAGTCATGTTCGCAGTCTCTACAAATTAGAAACAGGTGACATTTAACCTTATCATTACTTTCCTACAGCTAAAATTGAATAGCTAAAATAAAGATTTTAAAAATTCATGCACTTTAAACTAATTACACATTAGCAATATCAATGATGTTAAAGAAATATAAATCATATAATTTATCATTGAGTAATTTGCAAACAAACCAGAAATTTAAAGAAGCAAGCACAGTGATTAGGCAAACAACAATATAAGACAAAATAAACACTGAATATTATTAAGGAATTGCCCCAGCCATGTTGCTAATAGGAAATTTTATCTCTCTTTACTTGATGAAATTTCTAATGCATGTCCTTGCCTGCATGGGATTGATTAAATTAAGAAGGCTTAATATTCAGGCCTTAAAAACCAAGCCTCCATCTAGGGTTTCATCATTCAGAAGGAAAAACTGCTTTTCTATTTTATATAATTTTTTTATAAAAGTAGAACAAATTTCATGTATCTCATATATACAGATTTAGGAGCATAGTAATACTTCTCACATTACCATCCATCCCATGATTGCAACCTCCTCCTCCTTCAATTCTTATTCTTTCTCTTAATTTTTCCAATGACATACTTTCAGTTTATTTTATAAGTTTAAACCTTTGCTATGTAAAGAACTCAACAAATAATAATATAAAAAACACTGCCCCTCAAAAATAGAGGCAAAGCTATAAACAATCATCAAATCTCAAAATATCAGTTTCAATAATATATATTACATATTTTGTAATCTATTATTTACAGATCAGGGAAAGCATCTGATATTTGTCTTTTTGGGACTGGCTTATTTCTCTAACTATAGTGGTTTCCAGTTGCCTCCATTTTGTTGCAAAAGACAGGATTTCATTCTATTTTACAGCTGAGTAGCAATTCATAGTGTATGTATACCAGATTTTATTTATTCAGTTATCGGTTGATGGGCACCTAGGTTGGTTCCATATCTTAGTTATTGTGAACTGAACTACATTAACATGGGGATACAGCTAACTCTTTTCATATGCCAATTTTATTTCATTAGGATAAATTACCTAGAGTGGGATAGCTGAGTCATAGGTCTATATTCAGATTTTGCGATATCTCCATATAGTCTTCCAAATGCATATTTAGTTTACATTCCCATTAACAGTGGATTAGGGTATCTTTTCCCTCACATCCTTGACAGCACTTGTTGTTTTTTGATTTCTGTAAGATAGCCATTCTAACTGGGGTGAGTTGAAACCTCATTGTGGTTTTGATTTACATTTCCTTGATGGCTAGTTATCATGAGCATTTTTTCATGTATCTGTTGGCCATTTGGATTTCCTCTTTTGAAAAATGTCTGTTAAGTCCTTTGCCCATTTTTTTAACTGGATTATTTGTTTTGTTGTTGTTATTGAGTTTTTTGAGCTCTTTGTAGAACCCAGATAGTAATCCTTTATCTGTTGCATAGTTTGTAAATATTTTCTCCTATTATTCTTCACTTTGTTAGTTTTTCCTTTGGAGTGCAGAAGCTTCTTAGCTTGATATAATCTCATTTGTCTATTTTGGCTTTGATTGCCTGTGCTTCTGGGGTGTTGTCCAAGAAATCTTTACCTATGCCAACTTCTTACATCATTTCTCTGATATTTTTCTCTTGTAATTTGATGGTATCAGGGCATTGATTTATGTTATTGATCCCTTTTGAGTTAATTTTTGTGTAAGGTGTAAGGTAGGGGTCTTGCTTCATAGTTCTGCCTGTGGAGATCCAATTTTCCCAGCACCATTGGTTGATGAGACTGCCCTTTCTCCAGGAGTTTATTTTAACTCCTTTGTCCTAGGTTAGTTGCTAGTAGATGTGTGGATTCATTTCTGGACTTTGTATTCTGTTCCATTGGTCTACATGTCTATTTTTGTGCCAGCACCAGGCTGTTTTGATGATAACTGCCATGTAGTATATCTTGAAAGTTGGTATTGTGATGCTCTCACCTTTGTTTTTGTTGCTTGAGATTGCTTTAGCTACTCAGGTCTCTTGTGTTTCCATCTGAATTTTAGCATCAGTTTTCCAGCTGTTAGTAGAATATCATTTTTTTTTTATTGAGATCACATTGAATTTGTAAGTTTCTTTAAATAGTGTGGACATGTTGATGATATTAATTGTTTTGATCCATGAACATGGAAAATTTTTCCGTTTTGTCTTGTCTTCTATTTATTTCTTTTGTGTTTTGTAATTTTCATTGTAGAAGACTTTTTTCACTTCCTTTATTAAATATATTCCAATATATTTGTTTTTGTAGCTATTGTGAATGGCGCCGATCTTACAAGTTCTTTCTCAGCAATGGCATTGTCTTTGTATACAAAGGCTATTAATTTTGGGTGTTGATTTTATACCCTACAATTTTACCATACTCTCTTATGAGGTCCAAAGTCTGTTAGTGGAGCCTTTTAAATTTTTTTTAATTTTAAAGCTTTGATTAATTGAATGCATCTTTCATAGGTACAACTTTAGGAATATACTGGTTCTTTCCCCCATACTCGCCCTCCCACCCCAACTCCCATCATACCTCCTACTCCCTCTCCCATCCTCTTCTTCATTATAGTTCATTTTAGTTTAACTTTATATACAGAGGACCAACTCTCTGCTAAGTACAGATTTCAACAGTTTGTACCCACATACGCATACAACATATAAAGTACAGTTTGAGAACAAGGTTTGCAGTTAGTTCTCATTGTATGACTCATTAACGACTGAGGTCCTATATGGGGAGTAAGTGCACAATGACTTCTGTTGTTCATTTAACAATTAACATTCTTATTGATGATGTCAATGATCACCCAAGGCCCGTGCCATGAGCTGCCAAGGCGATGGAAGACTCTTGTGACTCAGACTCCATCAGTATTTGGACACAGCCATAAGAAGTTGAAAATTCTCTCCTCCCTCCAGAGAAAAGTACATCCTTCTTTGATGACCCCTTCTTCCCCTTAGTGGAGCCTTTTGGTTCCCCTATATATAGAATCATTTCATCTGCAAACAGGGTTAATTTGAATTCCTCCTTTCTGGTTTGTATTCCTTTGATTTATTTTTCTTCCCTAATAACTTTGGCTAAAACTTCCAGCACTATATTGAATAGCAACTATGAAGATAGGCGTACTTTATTATGTTCCACTTGTTTTATTTATGAAATGTTTGAAGTTTGTATACCTCACATAGAGTTTTCTGGGAATAAAAGGAAAATGGGCATGTTTTTCTGGTTCTGGATCTTACTGGGAATGCTTTCAACTTTTCCCCATTCAGTTTGATGCTGGCTGTGTGTTTGACATACGAGCTTGATTGTTTTAGGGATGTTTCTTCTGTATCCAATTTGCTTAAGTTTTTTTTTTTTTAATCATGAAACATTGCTGTATTTTATCAAATGCTTTCTTTTCCTCTATTGAGACAACCATATGTTTTTTTATTTTTCAACTTTTTAACATAAACTGTCACATTTATTGATTTTTGAATATTGAATCATCCCTGCATACCAGGGATAAATCCCACTTAGTCTGGTGGTGTTGGTATTTTGTTGAGTAACTTTGTAACTATATTCATCAGGGATATTGGTCTATAGTTCTATTTCTTTTTTGAATCTTTTTCAAGTTTTGGAATGAATGAGATGCTGGAATCATAGAATGAGTTTGGAAAGATTATCTCCCTTTTTCAATTATTTTGAATAGTTTGAGAAGAATTGGAATTAGTTCTTCCTTAAATGTTTGGTAGAATTTGTCAGAAAAGTCATCTAGTCCTGGGCTTTTATTTTTGTTTATTTTTTTACTAAGAGAGTGACACATACACACACACACACACACACATACACACACACAATCTTCCATCCACTGGCTCACTCCATAAATGCCTGCAATGGCCATAATTGTGCCACTATGAAACCACGAGATAGGAGCTTCTTCTGGGTCTCCCATGTAGGTGCATAGGCCCAAGAATTTGGACCTCTTCCACTGCTTTTACCAGCTACATTAGCAGGATACTGGATCAGAAGGGGAGCAGCTGGGACTCCAACCAGCACTCTATAGGATACTGGCACCACAGGTATAGCTTTTCCTGCTATGCCACAGTTCTGGCCCCTAAACTTCCCTCTTAACATTGCTTAACATAAGTTTTGATATTTTGTCCTGTCATCTTCATTTGTTTCCAAGAATTTTTTTTATTTTCCTGTTGAATTTTATGACCCACTAATTTATTCAGGAGTATGTTGTTCAGTCTCCATGTGTTTGCATATTTTCAGGAGGTTAAGTTGTTAATTTCCAGCTATATTCCATTGCAGCCAGAAAAGAAACATGGCATTATTTCAATTTTTTAAAAAATTTTCTGAGGCTGGCTTTTTGGCCTAGCATATGGTATATTCTAGAGAAAGTTCCATGCACTGATGAAAAGTATGTGTATTCTTTACCTGTGGGATGAAATGTTATGTAGATATCAGGTCCATTTGGTCCATATTATAGATTAGCTCTGTTGTTTCTTTGTTTATTTTCTGTCTAGTTGATATGCCCATTGATGGAAGTGGTGTGTTGAAGTCCCCCATTACTATTGTAATTAGATCCATTGTCTCCCTTTAGCTCTCTTAACATTTGTTTTATATAGCCAGGTACTCCAACATTGGGTGCATATCAGTATATTAGTCACATATTTTTGTTGAATTGATCCCTTAATCCTTACATTATGACTTTCTATGTCTCTTTTAAGAGTTTTTGTGTTAAAGTCTATTTTGTCTAATAGTAACATGGTTACAACTGCTCATTTTGCTTTCTGTTAGTTTGGAATATCTTTTTCCATCCTTTCATTTTCAGTCTACATATATCTTTGTGAGGTGTGTTTCCTATCGACAGCCAGTATATGGGTCTTATTTTTTAATCCTTTAAGCCAGTCTGTATATTTTAATAGGAGATTTTAGACACTTTTTTTTCCTATAATTTCCATACGTATTCCTATTGTTTGCTTTGGATTTCCTTTTTCCTTTCACTGAGTAATTTTCTGCTTTCTCATTCTTTCATAACAATGACTATCATGCACTATTTCTATATGTAGCACATCCTTAAAAATCACTTGTAAGGCTGAACAAGTGGCGACAAATTCATTTCTGTTTGATTTCAAATGCCTTTATTTCACCTTCATTTATAAATGAGAGCTTTGCTGGGTATGCTATTCAGAGTTGACAGTTTCTCTCTTCTAGAACTTGTACTATGTTTCTCCATTCTCTCCTAGCCTGTAGGGTTTCTGATGAGAAATCAACCATGAGTGTAATTGGGAATCCCCTGAAGGTAATCTGGGATTTTTCTTGTGCACATTTTCAAATCTTTTTTTTTTATGTTTTACTGTTTAGAGTTTGACTGTAATGTGTCATGGTAAGATCTTTTCTGATCATGTCTTCAAGGAGTTCTGAGTGCTTCTTATACTTGGATATCCCTTTCTTTGTCCAAATTCAAGATGTTTTCTGTTATTATTTTTCAGAATAGGCCTTCTAATCCATTTTTTCTTTCCACACCTTCAGAAACTCCTAAGACCCGTATGTTGTGTCATTTGATAGTATCCCATAAATCTCAAGCACTATTTTCAGTTTTTCTAATTTTTTTCATTTATGCTTGTATGTATGAACTATGATATTTCCAAGGATTTGTCTTCTAGCTCAGGTGATCTTTCTTTTTTCCTAACCCAGTCTGTTATTGAGGCTTTCCACTGCATTTTCTATTTGACAGATTGGATTTTTCATTTCTAATATTTCAATTTGGTTTCCCTTTACTATCTCAATCTCTTGGGAAAATTCTCCACCCATATCAAATATGGATTTCCTTATCTCTGAAATGTTTCTCTTTGTTTCTGAGTAACTTTATGATCATTCTTTTAAACTAATTTTTCAAGCATTTCATCAATCTCTTTATCTTCACATTCTAATATTTAAGTATTGTGTTCCTTTAAGGAAGCCATGTTTTTTTCCTTGTTCTTATTTCTTGTATTTCTGTGTTTATTTTTAGGCATTTGTAGAAGCACTTATTGGTTTTCTCCTCTGATGTGTTTTGTCTTTGAACTATGTCTCTGTGACTTAGTGGAGTGTTTGCTTGTTCAGTTTGCTTCTTAGAGGCACGTGCTGGAAGGGTCCAGGGACCTCTGCTCAGTGCTCAAGTGTGGGGCAAGAATCTAGGATGACACCCAAGTTGAGCATGGTAAATGTCTATTGTCAGTGGGCAGGGGAGGGGTGGGGGAGTGTATGATTATGCCTGTTGGGGTAATCACAACCTTACCTCCTCTCTTCCAATGTGATAGGTGACTGACGTTATCCCATAATGGGTGCAACATCCACCCATGCAAACACATGAACCACACAAAGAATCTGTGTGGTTGTGTGAACACAGAATCCTCTGCAATGACTCACTCTAAATAGTCAGGAAGCTCTGAGCCTCTGATGACAGATGCAGTGATTGCTCAGAGACCCAGTTACATGCCATGCCCTATTGTGGAGTTACAGAGTTCTCACAGTCACAGTGCGCAATGCTTCCACAGTCACAGGGTGCAGAGGATCTACTCTCCATCCTTCAATCCTGCCCCATCCAGGGAGAGAGCAGAGATGTTACCAGAGCTAATTGACTTGAGTGCTCTACCTTGGCAGTTTGAACCCCATACCCTGGGATAGTTTGAGAGGATATGAGCATCTCATAGTGGTAATAAATGGATGCCCAGCCTTGGCCAAACCTCCCAGCCAGACTCAAAATCAGTGGGAAATGTGGATTTTTTTCCTCTGGTAAAATGCTATTGTAGTGTGCATGCAAATAGGTCCTTCTCCCTGCTTGCCACTGGAGCCCGTTTAAGGGGAATGGAAAAAAAGAAATGTGCTTTTCCTTTGCTGGACTAGGTGTATAGCCTCCCCCTGCTAAGACTTTAGGCTAGACTGAAGGTTAGTGTGGTTCACAAGGTTTTCCCTCAGGCAGTATCTCCAGTGACATGTGCTGCTGTAATCTGCTATGACCTTACTCTCAGAAGCAAGCATCTTCTCCAGCCCCTGGCTGCAGGAGTGGTGTCCTGGCTTGCTGCTGCATCACAGCCTCCCTCTTCTTTTTGTAGATTTTCACTGCAAACTTCTCTCTAACTCTCCCCTGATGCTTATCTTCCAGTTTTCTTCTGCTGTGTTCCCTGGTTAGGATCAGCAGGTCTTTCCCCTATTCAGCCATCTTGAAATTCCCCAAACTTCTTTTGTTCTCTCCTCATTTTGCTTTGCTTGTACCATCACTACTCTTTGATCCTGGGCCCATAGGATTTTTTAAGATAAACACTTTTGGTCATGTGGATCCAATAGATAGTGAAACAGTATATAAGAAGACTGACTTATCAAACTGGGCTACGATAACCACTCTAGACTGAGAGTTGATTTATGTATGAACAGGGCTCTAAGGACAACCAGAGGTTTCTGTTAACATTCTATCCAGGAGCCTCCCATTTAGTTTACATCTAGGAGTCTTCCATCTAATTTCACAGGAACTTCTTTTGTGGCTTAATATTGATGGCAGGGGGACAATGAACAACAGATACATTTGCAATTTGTCTTTTTATCTTCTCCATATTTTTGTATGGAAACTATCTCATATCTTATCCACTATTAAACAACTGAACTAGGTTGTGTCTGCATGGAACAGGGCCTCTGAATACAGTGCTCAGACAAGCTATTACGTGATAGTTGGTGAATCACTTGTTTTCTCACCATCCAATTTATAGCTAATGGATTTCAGTAGTTAAGAAAATCTTAGATTAGGAAATATTTATGAAATAATAGTGAAATATACCTTAAACATGAATTTTGGAAAATATTTTGGTACTTAACTAGTGAGGTAATACAACGTATTCAACTTATGGCTGGCACCATGGCTCACTAGGCTAATCCTCTGCCTGCAGTGCCGGCACCCAGGGTTCTAGTCCCAGTTGGGGCACCAGATTCTGTCCTGGTTGTTCCTCCTCCAGTCCAGCTCTCTGCTGTGGCCCAGAAAGACAGTGGAGGATGGCCCAAGTGCTTGGGCCCTGCACCCACATGGGAGACCAGGAGGAAGCACCTGGCTCCTGGCTTTGGAACGGTGCAGCGAACCAGCCATAGCAGCCATTTGGGGGATGAACCAACGGAATGAAGACCTTTCTCTCTGTCTCTCTCTCTCTCTCACTGTCTAACTCTGCCTGTCAAAAATAAATAAATAAAAAACAAAGTATTAAACTTGAAATCAGCACATATAATCTCAGTTCTGCACAACAGCTCATATTTACCTGAATGTCATATGAGTGACATAATACCTGAGTGTCTTTAAAAGGTAGAATATCATAAAATATGGAACACTTACATTGCAATTTGCTAGAGATAATATCTTCAGGAAAAGATACGTAGACAAAAGATAGTGTTTAAGAAAGTCACATCATGACTGTGGGTCCTGACATAGGCTGCAAAGAAAATAAGACTTGGATAAAGCGTAGGAAATAGAAAGTGTTGAAGTTCATGAAAGCAAGATGATCACAACCTCATAGGCTAAACTGACCAGATTGTCTTTGGGGGACAGTGAGATGAATAGACAGCTGGTATAAAGAACGTGTTAAAAGAAGTGAGAAAATGTATACCATGTCTATGATTAAAAAGATTTCTCTAAAAAGATTGTTAAGATACATTTGATTGCTATGACCAAACATAAAACAGAGAACTAATGGAACATACATTAAATTGCCCCTCATGCAAAATATCAGTCAATACTTTCTATAGGCTGGAGTTCATTTTCATTTACTGCTTCATGTAGCACTATTTTCCTAGTTTATATACATAAGAAATCTTTAAAATCTTTAATTATTTAAGTTCACAAAAATTTCAAGACATAAAAAGGATTTGAACTCAGGAATTTTTGCCCATTTTGCTAAACATATAATCGTACCTCCTTACTTAGCTAAAATACTAAATTATAGTGTGCAGGAATAGTTAATAACTAGTCTGCTGTAACTGAAACTACTTTAGTCATTCTTTGGATAACTTTTTTAAAATGTATATATATACAAGAATATAGAAATTTTTTTTCAGTCTGGGTCTCCCACATGGGCAGCAGGGACCCGAGTACTTGATCTATCATCACCTGCTGCCTCTCAGGGTGCTCACTTTTTTTTAATGACAGGTAGAGTTATAGACAGTGTGAGAGAGAGACAGAGAGAAAGGTCTTCCTTTTGTTGATTCACTCCCCAATTGGCCGCTTCGGCCAGCACTACACCAATCCAAAGCCAGGAGCCAGGTGCTTCCTCCTGGTCTCTCATGCGGGTGCAGGGGACCAAGCACCTGGGCCATCCTCCACTGCCTTTCTGGGCCACAGCAGAGAGCTGGACTGGAAGAGGAGCAACCAAGATTAGAACCCGGAGTCCATATGGGATGCTGGCACCGCAGGCGGAGGATTAACCAAGTGAGCCATGGCACCGGCCCCTATAGAATATTTTAATAATCACTCACATACCCAGTCTTAAGAAATTTAATATTATCCTACATTTGTTTTTTATCATTAAAACTAAAGAAAATAATATAGCTGTAGTTAAGGTCTTCTGCATATGCAATCTTTTTTTTTTTTTTAAGGGAAAGAGTTTATTGGGGGAACACCCAACAGACCAGAGTGAAGGGGCAGCGAAGGAAAAGAGAAAGAGAATATAAGAAAGAAACAGGAGAGGAGCCAAGAGACCAAAGAAGGAGGCAAGAGAGAGAACCAGGTGTTCAGGAACAGGCCCTTTTAAAACTTTGTCTGAGGGTGGGCCGGGAAGCAGGAGCAATGAATCCCATTAGGATGGGGGTGGAGCCTGGCACAGGTAGCTGGGCCATGCAGCCACCTGGCTAAAACTTGCATATGCAATCTTAATACTATATGAGTTATTATTAATTGTAAGAATGGCATGCTAATCTTAAAATATGTTTGAGGATTATGCATAATTATACATATAGCTCCTTTTCATTAAATTTAACTATGTAGAGTCTTTTATTTTAAAAGTGGACTGGAATTTTCCTAATCACTCACCTTAATGGATAACTAAACTGATTCCAATTTTTTTATCTTACAAACAATGTGTATATGGAACACTTACAACATTTTTTATTGTCATTATGTGCAAGAGATTAATAGATATATGAGTTTGTTTTTTAATCTTTATTTAATAAATATACATTTCCAAAGTACAACTATTGGGTTATAGTGGCTTTTTCCCCCCATAACCTCCCTCCCACCCGCAACCATCCCATCTCCAACTCCCTCTCTCATCCCAGTCACATCAAGATTAATTTTCAATTATCTTTATATACAGAAGATCAATTTAATATATACTAAGTAAAGATTTCAACAGTTTGTACCCACACAGAAACACGAAGTATAAAGTACTGTTTGAGTACCAGTTATACCATTAATTCACATAGTACAACACATTAAGGACAGAGATCCTACATGGGGAGTAAGTGCACAGTGACTCTTGTTGATTTAACAATTGACATTCTTATTTATGACATCATTAATCACCCGAGGCTCATGTCATGGGCTGCCAAGGCTATAGAAGGCTATTGAAGGCTGGCACCGCGGCTCACTAGGCTAATCCTCCGCCTAGCGGCGCCAGCACACTGGGTTCTAGTCCCAGTCAGGGTGCCGGATTCTGTCCCAGTTCCCCCTCTTCCAGGCCAGCTCTCTGCTGTGGCCAGGGAGTGCAGTGGATGATGGCCCAAGTGCTTTGGCCCTGCACTCCATGGGAGACCAGGATAAGTACCTGGCTCCTGCCATCGGATCAGCGTGGTGTGCCGGCCGCAGTGCGCTGGCCACAGCAGCCATTGCAGGGTGAACCAATGGCAAAGGAAGACCTTTTCTCTGTCTCTTTCTCTCACTGTCCACTCTGCCTGTCAAAAAAAAAAAAAAAAAAAAAAAAAAAAAAAAAAAAAAAAAAGAAGGCTTTGAGTTCGCCAACTCCATTCTTATTTAGACAAGGCCATATTCAAAGTGGAAGTTCTCTCCTCCCTTCAGAGAAAGGTACCTCCTTCTTTGATGGCCCATTCTTTCATCTGGGACTACTCTCAGAGATCTTTAATTTAGGTCATTTTTTTTTTTTTGCCAGAGTGTCTTGGCTTTTAATGCCTGAAATACTCCCATGGACTTCTTAGCCAGATACGAATGCCTTAAGGGCTGATTCTGAGGCCAGAGTGCTGTTTAGGACATCTGCCTTTCTATGAGTCGGCTGTGTATCCCGCATCCCATGTTGGATTGTTCTCTCCTTTTTAATTCTATCAGTTAGTATCACCAGACACTAGTCTTGTTTATGTGATCCCTTTGACACTTGATCCTATCATTATGATCAATTATGAACTGAAACTGATCGCTTTGACTAGTGAGATGGCATTGGTACATGCCACCTTGATGGGATTGAATTGGAATCCCCTGGCATGTTTCTAACTCTCCATTAAGGGTAAGTTCAATTGAGCATGTGCTGAACTGTACATCCTCTCCCTCTCTTATTTACACTCTTATATTTAACAGTTAAATTTAAACACCTAAGAATAATTGTGTGTTAACTAAAGAGTTCAACCAATGGTATTCGGTAGAATAAAAAATACTAAAAGGAATAAAGCAGTAAGTTGTTCCTAGACATGCAGGACAAGGGCTGATCAAGTCATTTTTTCTCATTGTGTCCATTTCACTTCAACAGGTTTCATTTTTGGTGCTCAGTTAGTTGTCACCAATCAGGGAGAACATATGATATTTGTCCCTTTGGGACTGGCTTACTTCACTCAGCATGATGTGTTCCAGATTCCTCCATCTTGTTGCAAATGACCAGATTTCATTTTTTAGTGTTGTATAGTATTCTATAGAGTCCATATCCCATAATTTCTTTATCCAGAGTTCTGTTGATGCGCATTTAGATTGATTTTATGTCTTAGCTATTGTGAATTGAGCTGCAATAAAAATTGAGGTGCAGACAGCTCTTTTATTTGCCAATTTAATTCCTTTGGGTAAATTCCAAGGAAGGGATGGCTGGGTTGTATGGTAGGGTTATATTCAGGTTTCTGAGGAATCTCCAAACTGACTTCCATAGTGGCTTTATCAGTTTTCATCCCCACCAAGAGTGGATTAGTGAGCCTTTTTTCCCCACATCCTCACCAGCATCTGTTTTTAGTTGATTTCTGTATGTAAGCCATTCTAACCAGGGTGAGGTGAAACCTCATTGTGGTTTTGATTTGCATTTCCCTGATTGCTAGTGCTTCTGAGCATTTTTTCATGTGTCTGTTGGCCATTTGGATTTCCTCTTTGAAAAATGTCTATTGAGGTCCTTGGCCCATCTTTTAAGTGGGTTGTTTGTTTTGTTGTTGTGGAGTTTCTTGATCTCATTGTAGATTCTGGTTATTAATCCTTTATCAGTTGCATAGTTTACAATTTTTTTTCCCATTCTGTTAGTTGCCTCTTCACTTTCCTGACTGTTTTTTTGCAGTACAAAAACTTCTCAATTTGTTGTAATCCCAATAGTTAATTTTGGCTTTGACTGCCTGTGCCTCCAGGGTCTTTTCCACGAAGTATTTGCCTGTGCCTACATCTTGTAGGGTTTCTCCAATGTTCCGTAATAGTTTGATGGTGTCAGGTCGTAGATTTAGATCTGTAATCCATGTTGAGTGGATTTTTGTGTAAGGTGATAGGTAGGGGTCTTACTTCATGCTTCTGCATGTGGAAATCTAGTTTTCCCAGCACCATTTGGTGAATAGACTGTCCTTGCTCCAGGAATTGGTTTTAGATCCTTATCAAATATAAGTTGGCTGTAGATGTTTGTATTGATTTCTGGTGTTTCTATTCTGTTCCATTGGTCTACCCATCTGTTTCTGTACCAGTACCATGCTGTTTTGATTAGAACTGCCCTGTAGTATGTCCTGAAATCTGGTATTGTGATGCCTCCGGCTTTGTTTTTGTTGTACAAGATTGCTTTAGCTATTTGAGGTCTCCTGTGCCTCCATATAAATTTCAGCACCATTTTTTCCAGATCTGAGAAGAAGGTCTTCAGTATCTTGATTGGTATTGCATTGAATGTATAAATTGCTTTTGGGAGAATGGACATTTTGATGATATTGATTCTTCCAATCCATGAGCATGGAAGATTTTTCCATTTTCTGGTATCTTCTTCTATTTATTTACTTAACATTTTGTAATTCTCATCATATAGATCTTTGACGTCCTTGGTTAAGTTTATTCTAAGGTATTTGATTGTTTTTGTAGCTATTGTGAATGGGATTGATCTTAAAAGTTCTTTCTCAGCTGTGGTATTGCCTGTGTATACAAAGGCTGTTGATTTTTGTGCATTGATTTTATATCCTGCCACTTTGCCAAACTCTTCTATGAGTTCCAGTAGTCTCTTAGTAGGGTTCTTTGGAGCCCTAAATAAAGAATCATATCATCTGCAAAGAGGGATAGTTTGAGTTCTTCCTTCCCAATTTGTATCCCTTTAATTTCTTTTTCTTGCCTAATGCTCTGGCTAGAACTTCCAGACCTATATTGAATGGCAGTGGTGAGAGTGGGCATCCCTGTCTGGTACCAGATCTCAGTGGAAATGCTTCCAACTTTTCCCCATTCAATAGGATGTTGGCTGTGGGTGTTTCATAAATTGCTTTGATTATATTGAGAAATGTTCCTTCTATACCCAATTGGCTTAGAGTTTTCATCATGAAAGTGTGTTGTATTTTATCAAATGCTTTCTCTGCATCTATTGAGATAATCATATGGTTTTTCTTCTGCAGGTTGTTAATTTGGTGTATCACGTTGATTGATTTGTGAACGTTGAAACATCCCTGCATACCAGGGATAAATCCCACTTGGTCTGGGTGGATGATCTTTCTGATGTGTTGTTGCATTCTATTGGCCAGAATTTTATCGAGGATTTTGCATCTATGTTCATCAGGGAAATTGGTTTGTAATTCTCTTTCAATGCTGCATCTTTTTCAGGTTTTGGAATTAATGGGATGCTTGCTTTGTAGAAAGAATTTGGGAGGATTCCCTCTTTTTTGATTGTTCTGAATAGTTTGAGAAGAATTGGAGTTAGTTCTTCTTTAAATGTCTGGTAGAATTCAGCAGTGAATCTATCCGATCCTGGGTTTTTCTTTGTTGGGATGACCTTTATTATTGATTCAATTTCTGTCTCAGTTATGGGTCTGTTTAGGTTTCTTATGTCTTCCTGGTTCAATTTAGGTAGGTTGCATGTGTCCAGGAATCTATCCATTTCTGATAGGTTTCCCTATTTGCTGGCATACAAGTCCTTGTAGTAATTTCTGATGGTTCTTTTTATTTCTGTGGTATCTATTGTTCTGTTTCCTTTTTCATGTCTGACTTCATTGATTTGGGTCTTTTCTTTTTTTAGTTAGTTGGGCCAATGGTGTGTCAATATTATTTTTTCAAAAAACCAACTCTTCGTTTTGCTGATCTTTTGTAATGTTTTTTTTTATAAATATTGTTGATTTCTTCTCTGATTTTAATTATTTCTCTTCTACTAGATTTGGGTCTCGTTTGCTGAAGTTTTTCTAGATCCTTTGATGTATTGAAAGCTCATTTATTTGGTACCTTTCCAATTTCTTGGTGTAGGTACCTATTGCTATAAACTTTCCTCTTAACACTGCTTTTGCTGTATCCCATAAGTTTTCATATGTTGTGTTGTTATCCTCATTTACTTCCAGAAAGTTTTTATTTCTCTTTTGATTTCTTCTATGACTTAGTGTTCATTCAGGAGCATGTTGTTCAGTCTCCATGTGTTTGTGTATGCTCTAGGGATTCCTGAGTTGCTAACTTCCAACTCCATTCCACTGTGATCTGAGAAGCTGCATGGTATAATTCCAATTCTTTTGAAATTGCTGAGACTTGCTTTATGGCATGTTATGTGGCCAATCCTAGAGTAGGTACCATGTACTGCTGAGAAGAATGTGTATTCTCTAGGTACAGGATGAAAAGTTCTGTAGGTATTTGTTAGATCCATTTGGCCTATGGTGTTGATTAAATCTGCTGTTTACTTATTGATCTTCTGTCTTGTTGATCTATCTCTTGCTGAAAGTGGAGTATTGAAGTCCCCCAATACTATTGTATTGTAGTTTAAGTCTCCCTTTAAGTTCCTTAACATATCTTTTAAATAAACCTGGTGCCCTGTAATTAGGTGCGTATAAGTGTATAATAGTTACTTCTTCCTGTTGAATTGACCCCTTAATCATTATATAGTGCCACTCTTTGTCTCTCTTAACAGTTTTAGTGTTAAAGATGATTTTGTCTGATATTAAGATGGCTATATGTGGGGAGCAACTCGGACTAGACTAAGTAACTGGAATTAAGACTTATTCTATGCATCTGCTCTCCCACAATATGGCGCTGAGAAGAGAGAAACAGCTTCTACACAGCTGCCTCCAGTTCAACCAATAAACTGTAGGACCTGCTCCTGATTGGAGGAGAGCAGCATACTCGGCGTGTGGGTAGCAGATTTGGGATTGGTGGAAGAGGACTATAAAGGAGGAGAGAGACAACATGCACCAGGAACATCTAAGGGGAACATCTGAAGGAACACCTGTGCAGCCCCCGAGAGAGCCGGCCGGTGGTGTGCCACTCCCCTGCGGAAGTGGGGAAAGTGGCCAGGGGGAACCGCCCTTCCACGGAGGTGGAAGGGACAGTAGCCAACCTGGGAAGAACCAGCAGCAAACCCGGGGAGGGCCGAGCAGACAAAAGAACAGCGCAGGGTCCTGTGTCGTTCCTCCAGAAGACGGGGAGTGACATAATGATTCCGTGACTCGGATAGGAAACTTAGGAGGGAAGAAACGGGAAGAAGTGGAAAATACCGGAGAGAGAGACTAGCAAAGAGCCTAGGGAAAAGCCGGACAGAAAAGGTGCCGGAAGAAGCTATCGAAAGCCTAGGCATAGACTCGGATACGGACTGTGGGAAAGAAGTTAGGATTTAAAGTGAAAGCAAGAAGAAACTTAGATTCAGATACGGACTGCAGGTTGAAAGTGAAAGTGAAACCTATAAGAAACTGAGACTTGGATACGGACTGTGGGGAGAGGCCAGGAGAAATGAGGGAGGAATATTGTTGGAAGAAAACTTAGGGAAACATACCGGGTAGAGAAAAATGTTAGGGAGGATGAAGCCGCGAGTGCAGGCTGAAGCGGAGACGTAAGTTATCTTGGGATTCTTCAAGTCAGCCCGGGGAGCAAAAGGCGAAAATCTGGAACCAGAGGCAGAGACGTGGGCCGCCAGGTTGGAATTCGCCAGGTTAGTCCGGGGAACTTGGACTGAATGCCGGTGGTGGCGGAAATGTGAGCTACGCTGTGTGATTCGCGGAAGCCGCTGCGTGCAGAGAGAGCACGGAGTGTGAATAGATAGGGAACGCGGGGCTGGCGCGAAGGCCGTGGTGCGGGCGCGAAGGGCGTGGAGACCGCGGAGCACGTGAAGCCGAGCCGCGCAGAGCCGGGAGCCCGCCGCAGGGCGGGCGCCGGGAAGCTGTGCAGATGAGAGAAGCGCGGGCTGAAGTGGCGCAAAGCCGGGAAGCCGCCACGGGGCGGTGAGGCGCCGAGAAGCAGCCTCGGAGAGGGCGCCGGCGGGGCGAGGCGCCGGGAAACCGCGGGGATAAGAGAAGCTGCGGGAAGATTAGAAGTAAAATGAGAGAAATCGGAATGCTGGCAGATAGAAGTAAAATGGGAGAGATAGGAATGCCCAGAGATAGAGAAATAGAGAAAAATAAGGCCTCCCCTCAACATGGCAGTGAGAGAGCTTGGATTCGGTCTGCCTGATTAGGGAGATGGTGAGCACCTGCGGGCGGCTAGCAGCTTATGCGCCGCAGGTCACCGAAGACAGGCACGAATTAACATCAATAAGTCTCCCCACAATACCGCAATGAGAAGGCTTGGATTCGGTCTGCCTGATTAGTAAGGCGGTAAGCACCTGCAGGCAGTTCTAGCAGAGCAGAGCATGCGCTGCAGGGCACCGAACACAGGCATGCATCATCACCTAAAAACCTCCTCACAACATGGCGAAGAGAGGACCCGGACTCGGTTTGCCTGATTGGTAGGGCTTGTAAGCACCTGTGGGCAACTCTAGCAAGCAGAGCAGAGTGTGTGCCGTGGGGCACCGAAGACAGGCGCGTATCTACGCCAAAAATAAAAAGAAAGGGGGATCTGTGGGGAGCAACTCGGACTAGACTAAGTTACTGGAATTAAGACTTATTCTATGCATCTGCTCTCCCACAATATGGCGCTGAGAAGAGAGAAACTGCTTCTACACAGCTGCCTCCAGTTCAACCAATAAACTGTAGGACCTGCTCCTGATTGGAGGAGAGCAGCGTACTCGGCGTGTGGGTAGCAGAGTTGGGATTGGTGGAAGAGGACTATAAAGGAGGAGAGAGACAACATGCACCAGGAACATCTAAGGGGAACATCTGAAGGAACACATGTGCAGCCCCCGAGAGAGCCGGCCGGCGGTGTGCCACTCCCCTGCGGAAGTGGGGAAAGTGGCCAGGGGGAACCGCCCTTCCACGGAGGTGGAAGGGACAGTAGCCAACCCGGGAAGAACCAGCAGCAAACCCGGGGAGGGCCGGGCAGACAAAAGAACAGCGCAGGGTCCTGTGTCGTTCCTCCACGAAGACGGGGAGCAACAGCTATACTTGCTCTTTTTGGTTTCTGTTGGCATGGATTTTACTTTCAGTCTGCATGCATCTTTGTTGGAAAGATGTGTTTCTTGTAAGCAGCAAATAGATGGGTTTTGTTTTTTAATCTATTCAGCCAGTCTGTGCCTTTTAACTGGAGAGTTGAGGCCATTAACATTCAATGTGACTATTGGTAAGTAGTGACTTTGCACTGCCATTTTCCCAAAGATATTTCTAATATATGCTTTGAAATTCCTGTGATCTTTACTGGGAGATTTTCTTCTTTACCTTCTTTCATACTGATGGCCATGTTTCTGTGTTTCTGTATGTAACACGTCTTTAATCATCTTTTGCAGGGCTGGATGAGTGGTGACAATTCTTTAAATTTTTGTTTGCTGTGAAAGGTCTTTATTTCACCTTCATTCACAAATGAGAGCTTTGCAGGATATAATATTCTGGGCTGGCAGGTTTTTTCTCTTAGTACCTGGGCTATATCTCACCATTCCCTCCTAGCCTCTAGGGTTCTGATGAGAAGTCTGCTGTGCATCTGATTGGAGATTCTCTGAGAGTAATCTGATGTTTCTCTCTTGCACATTTTAGGATCTTTTCTTTTTGTAATCAAACTCAGTGGTGAGTTTGATTACAATGTGTCATGGTGAGGATCTGTTTTACTCTTGTTTATTGGGTGTTCTATGTGCTTGCTGTCCTTGGATGTCTCCGTCCTTCCCCAAACCCGGGAAATTTTCTGCTAATATCTCACTAGAAAGGCCTTCTAATCCTTTCTCTGTCTCCATGGCTTCAGGAACTCCTAGAACACAAATATTGGTTTTTTAATATTATCCTGTAGATTCCCAACAACATTTTTTTTTGACAGGGAGAGTTAGACAGTGAGAGAGAGTGACAGAGAGAAAGGTCTTCCTTCCATTGGTTCACCCCCCAAATGGCTGCTATGGCTGGTGCACTGCGGCGATACGAAGCCAGGAGCCATGTGCTTCCTCCTGGTCTCCCATGCAGGGGCAGGTCCTAAGTGCTTGGGCCATCCTCCACTGCCTTTCTGGGCCACAGCAGAGAGCTGGACTGGAAGAGGAGCAACCAGGACAGAATCTGGCACTCCAACCAGGACTAGAACCCAGGGTGCCAGTGCCACAGGCAGAGGATTATCCAAGTGAGCCGCGGTGCCGGCCATCCCAACAATATTTTTTAGATTTCTAATTTACTCTCCTTTTCTTTGGTTTGACTGTATAGTTTCCTGTGCTTTGTCTTCTAAGTCAGATATTCTCTCTTCTACCTCACTGATTCTGTTTTTAAGACTCTCAAATGTGTTTTTCATTTGTTCTATTGAATTTTTCATTTCATTTTGATTTCCCTTCATATCTCAATTTCATGTTCTATTAAATTCCTCATTTCGTTTTTATTCCTCCTTAAGATTTCATTTTCACGAGAGAGATTTTCTGTCCTGTCCTGTATGGCTTTCTGTAGTTCATGCATTTGTTTTTGATAACTTCTAAATATTCTTATTATAATTTTTTTTTGAAATCCGTATCTTGCATTTCTTCTCTCTCATCATCTTCATAATCTTGGAGTGTCATGTTCATTTTGTCTTCCTTGTTCTAGTTCCCTTGGTTTCTGCGTTTGTTTTTTGGCATTGTGCAGATATTCTTTGGTTTCTTCTCGTTATTCTATAACTCTAGATTAAGTGGACTGTCTGCTTTTGGTGAATGTCTAGAGGCTTGCGGTGAGTGTGGCCAGCAAGCTCTGTTCTGTTCTTCAGGGTTAAGGGTGTGCCAAAGGTGACTCATCCAGGTTTGGCATGGTAAATCTTCTCTCTCTCTCTCTTTCTCTCTCTCTTTTTTATATTTTTATTCAGAAGGGAATTAATTTCTCTCAGCTGAGTTCCTCTCCTTGATGGCAATCAGTGCCTGAGCGCTAACCCCAGTGGGTATAATATTCGACTGCTCTGTCCCAAGAACCACACAAGGATCTGTTCAGTCCTCAGTGTAAGCTCAGATTCCCCTGCAATGTCTCTCACCAGGTAGCCAAAGTGGCCCAAATATGTGGCATCTCCCACCGAGACTACTCATTTCTCAGCCACACCGTGAGTTCACCCACATACCCTCAGTTTTTTTTTTTTTTTCCACAGTCCCTGTTCATAAGCTCCACACATTCCCTGGGTCTTAGTATCCTGTTATTTCTCCCCACCAGAGTCAGGTTTCTCTGTTTGGTTGAAGGTGGGTGCATCCCTGAGCTGACACAGCTGTTACGTATGACCAAAATGGCACCTGCTCTTTGTGTTGCTCAGCTTTGTAAGGTGAGTGGAGAGAGAGAATCGTGTCTGTACAAGTCCCTTTTGTTTTTTTTTTCTCCTGTAGTTAGGCTGGTGTTTCCCCCACAGTGTTTCAAGCCTTGTTCCCTCTAGGATCTTCCTGCCGCTTTTCTGCCAGTGTCTCGGGCTATTGGGGTTTCACCTCACCTCCCTTCCCAGTGCTGGTGTGTAGACTCAGCAGCTGGGGTCCTGAGCCATGGGCACCCGTGCCCTCCATATAGGTCCACCATGTCCCTCTAATTCCGGAAGAGTTTCCTCTGCAGTTTTTTCCCTAACTCTTCCCTGAGGCTACAGTATCTCTACTTTTATTTAACTATCTTTTCCTGGACTATCAGTGAGCTCCCTCCCTATTCCACCATCTTGGAGCCCTCCGGATATATGAGTTTGTACCAAGCCTGGAATCTCTGGATCCTAGAATATAGGCAACTTCAGCTTTATTCACTGTCACCAGATTACTCTCCCAAAATGAAGGATCCAATTACAGTCCCAGTAGCAGTATATGCGTGTTTCTATTTCTCTGTGTCTTAGCCAATGTTTCCTATTTTTAGACTTATTTTTTCCTGACCCAGTAGAAAGGCTTAAAGATACCATTATATTATATATATATATTATATAGATAAATATATTATATATATATTATTTTAGATAGCATTCAGTTTTAATTTTCTCAGTGATGAGTTAGTATTTTTATAGTTTTGTTAGAAGACAATTCCCCATGGATCAAAGAATTCATGTTTTTGAATATACTGCAGTTAGTTGTTTTTTAGGATTGTCTTTTAGAGAATCTTTGTAAAGATTAGTTTGGAGAAGAGCGCTTTCATTTTTATGGGACTAAGGGAAGGCATGCTTCCTACTCATTATGTGTTTAGAGTGTAAAGAATTTTGGTTCTGTAAACTCACATTTCCTGTCCTGTAATGCAATCCAATTCATGTTCAAGTGCCATATGGTCATCTTTGCATTGCTTTGTGGAAATTTGAGCACAGGGAAACAACACTAAGATGTTGACATATTGATATTTAAATCAATTTACAAATCGTATTTCTGTGTCTTCCACTGTGGTCCAACAGAAAAGAATATAAAATTCTGGGTGGATAAAGGGAAACTTTAATTAAGGTTTGTGTTAACTAAGAATGCAAAGTCACATGGAAAGTAAAAAATGCATAACTTCAATATAGCATATTTATGTGGTCACTTGAAAAGGCTAACAGGAGCCGGAGCTTATCATGGTGTATCAGCAGCTGTGTTCAGTTGTTTTGCCCAATGCTCCAGGAATGCCAAACACTGTGATTGTAACTTTACCCATTTTACAGTTTGGTGGGCTTTGTTGTACTCTATGGAACATTTTTAAAGCTTTTATTTTTTCTGTCCCATTAGTACTAGAGGACAAAGGCCAATTCATGTTCATTTGGCAATGCTTGCATCATGTTTTTGTTGTACTTTCACGGCATCTAAATTCCCATGTTGCTTGCAGACAGTAAACACTTTAGCATTAGGCACAAGTTCTTCTACTCTGATGTCAAATACGTTCAACCTGTAGAAGACATTGTGGTGGTTGACAAATCAGAAACCTCAACCTCAGTGTCCCAGATTGTAGTGTTATTTCATCCTTGCCAGATGAAGTGGCTGAAAAATCCTAACAAAATTCAGTGGTCTTTCCAGGTAAGGTTTCCCTGGAAACTGTGTGAGTGGATTAAATACACTCAGTCATTCTAGTAGTCAAGAAAAAATGCAGTGATTTTATCCCTTTGGCACCAAAAAAAGGCCTTACATTTTATTGGACAATTTGGATAGCTGAGCTGGCATATACTGCACTTGAGGACTCTACCATTGCTTTGTATCCACTAACACAGAGATCAGTATCCTTTAAGTGGAACCCAAACTGTAGGCTACTTTGGAAGATGTCCTAAAAATGATTTCACACTCTATTTGGATCTGTACAACACCAATGACTCCTTTAAGTACAGTTTTCTGTGACTGCTCATCTTTCTTATAAGCATCTTGAGTAAAAAGAGGCAGATTTCAACCAGAAGCACCTTTTGAAGTTTGAAATTTTTAATCTCCTTGAAGTGGTAATCAGGTTCACACTCCTTAAAAAGCAACTATTCACTTTCTGCTAGGCTCTTGTGAAAACTGAATACCTGGGCCATGAAGGTCATCTAACTCTCTGGCCCTTGTTACCATTTCGGGGTGGATCATCCCAAACCCTTCAACTGAGGACTGTGAGAAGAGCCCAAGAAACTTTGCTTCTCAAATGGAAGTGGTATATTTAAGAACACAACTGCATTGACTTCCTACAGTCTTGGATTTTTCTGAAAGCGGCAAATATACTTTTAAGGAAAACATAGTTCTCCACTCAGCCACCAGAAGCAAACCCACTGGCTCAGAGGAGTTATCAATGGACAGATGTTTTTCAAAAATTCCTGATGATTTAGGTAAGCAGAAAGCCAGTATTGTCCACTGGATTGCTGTGACTGCTCCAGTGTAGTCTCAGCAGCAACCAGAAGTGGATGTGGTTTTTCCATTAAGTGGGCAGAACTCAAGGTTATTATCATAGCTCTGACCAATTTTTCCCTTGACAAGCATTGTTATGTATTTACTGACTCATTGGCTGCCTCCAGTGGACTTGCTATTTGGCCTCTTCAGGGTCATGAGTTTGCAAGTCCTTTGGTGACGCACTGACTGTCATTTTGTTCAGACTATTTTTTCATGGATGTTTGTATAACAAACATCTTTGGAAGATAGAGATATTGTCTCACTCTGGAGCAAAGTTCAGGTTTGCTTATTTTCAATTATTTTTTCAAAGATTTATTATTTTACTTGAAAGTCTGAGTTATGCAGAGAAAGGAGAGGCAGAGAGAGAGAGAGGTCTTCCATCCGATGGTTCACTCCTTAATCGGCTGCAATGGCCGAAGCTGTGCTGATCAGAAGCCAGGAGCCAGTAGCTTCTTCCAGGTCTCCCACGTGGGTACAGGGGCCCAAGGACTTGAGTCATCTTCTACTGCTATCCCAAGCCATAGCAGAGAGCTGGATGGGAAGTGGAGCAGCCAGGTCTCGAACCGGCACCCATATGGGATGACAGCACTGCAGTCCAGGGCATTAACCCGCTGTGCCACAGCACCAGCCCCATGCTTATTTTTAATTATAGTAAGAATGACATGGCTCTCCTGAGCCATGAGTAGTTTTTTTTTGTAGCAACAACAGAAGGGTACCTCAAAAATAATTAATGGAAATGAGGAATTAAAAGATATGTTTATTTTGGTACCAAAGAATTTTGGAATCCATACATAATTTTGTCATAATATTTATTTTCATATTTCAAAAAAATTTTTCACATAGGCACATATTTCAAAAGCTTTTTGCACTAACACCATAAACTTATCTTTTAATTTCATTTTTTATAAATACTTTTAAGTTCCCTTCTGTAGATTCACTCCCTAAGCACAGTTTCCATCTCATAACATAGTTAGGCTGCATGTGCAGGTATTATCTGGCTTTGTTCAAATGCTGTATGGGAATGAGTAATTCAAAAAAAAAAAAACTGATAACAGAAAATGCTAGGTCTCTGGCTGCTGCTATTGCTGTGAGCAATATGCTGTCCCTTGGCTCTGACTCAGGAGTTCCATGTCTTTTGCCAATATCTGTGAAATTCTGGCAGGATAACCAGTTAGCTTGCTGGTGGGGTAATATCTCAGATCCTTGACAGTTCCTGTCAATTAGATGTATTCACTTAAAAAAACATTCTTTGGGTCAATTTGGTGATTAGAGTTTTCTAGGAAATGATAAAGCTTATTTATAATTTAATTTTTTTAAGTTACTCATATAATTAATGATATAATATTTAATCCCAATATATATATAATTATATTTTCTTTTGTGTTTTTAATGGGAACCATTTCTGAGGTTTCTTTTTGGCAATAATATTGTCTGAGGAAAGTTAATTGTATTATTTTTCCCCAAACTAGCATTTGTTAATGCGGATTATTATGTTCTGTTCCATTGCTTGCTATACTCATTACTTTTATTATTTTCTACTTTTTAAAAATATATTTCTTCTAGTATTTTGAGAAGTTTCTATTCTATGTCTTGACCAAGGAGGTACTTCAAATGTCTTATTTTCTAATTTTCCATCATTTCTATGTGATTATAGGAGAAAGGAATATCAAAGCATAAACTTAACTGTATTTTCTATAAAGGGGTGTGATTAAAATAAAATATAGTCATTTTTGAAAGTAAAGAAAAAATTACAAAAGGAGAGTCTGAATAACTTCATGACCGTTAAATAAAACGAACAAATACCTGAAACATAAAAGACATCTGGTAATTGTCTATTTGTCTATACTTTTCATTTATTTTTTTCTACCTTTCTTCTAGTTGGTTGCAATGGCCCAGGGAATTGGGAGAAGCAGAAACAAATGACTAATTGGAGATAATATTAATCTCGAGATTCTGAGCATTAGGGTTCTTCATCCAGTGGCTTTCTTTTCTTTTTCTTGTAGATTTTGTATTTATTTCCTTTGAAAGTCAAAGTGAGAAAGAGAGAGCGAGAGGGAGAGAGAGAAATATGAATCTTCCATCCACTGGTTTACTCCCCAGTTGATGGCAATGATGAGGGCTGAACCGGTTGAGGCCAGAAGCCAGGAGATTCTTGCATGGGTAGCAGGGGCCCAGGTACCCAGCCATCATGTGCTTATTTTCCAGGCAGTTAGCAGAGAATTGGATCAGAAGTGGAGCAGCTAGGACATAAACTGGTGCCTATGTGGGATGCCAGAATCATAAGTGGCAGCTTCACCTGCCACGCCACAATACTGGCCCAAGTGGCTATCTCTCTAAGTCACTTGCCACCTGTCTGTGTTTGTGTTTCAGCTGTAGGCATAAAGACTGAATGGAAAGGATACCCTTAGAAATAATTTTGTAAAGGAGATCTCCATAGATGTAAAGAAAAATAGATGGCAAGGAAATCAACTGACAAATGAGTTATCAGGATATCAGAGATAATGATTTGGAGAAATGGATATGCAGTGATCTAAGGATAAATTCATAGCTTAAATATAGAATGAGATGCTAAAATAGTGACAAGAAAAGTTTTTGTTGGGAAATATATATAGGACTTTTGACTCCTGGACTCAGGTTTCATAATTAGAACAAAAGGGATTTCTCATAGTTTTCTTATTCTTTTCTAAGTCCCCTAAAACACTAGTCTGCTTTTCTTTTTTTTTTTTTTTTTTTTTTTATTTTTTTTTTTTTTTTATTTTTATTTTTTTAACTTTTATTTAATGAATATACGTTTCCAAAGTACGAATAATGGATTACTATGGCTTCCCCCCCATACCGTCCCTCCCACCCACAACCCTCCCCTTTCCCACTCCCTCTCCCCTTCCATTCACATCAAGATTCATTTTCGATTATCTTAATATACAGAAGATCAGCTTAGTATACATTAAGTAAGGATTTCAACAGTTTGCTCCCACACAGAAACATAAAGTGAAAAATAATAGATGATTTTTTTTTAATGATGATGAAATCAGATCAGACCTATTGTCATGTTTAATCCCAGTGAGAGTCAAGTTGGGAGTTGATAGTTTCTATTCTTTTCTTTTCTTTTTTTTTTTTTTTTTTTTTTTTTTTTTTTACAGAGGATCAGTTTAGTATGCATTAAGTAAAGATTTCAACAGTTTGCACCCCCATAGAAACACAAAGTGAAATATATTATTTGAGTACTCGTTATAGCATTAAATCTCAATGCACAGCACATTAATGACAGAGATCCTACATGAGGAGTAAGTGCACAGTGACTCCTGTTGTTGACTTTACCAATTGACACTCCTGTCTATGGCATCAGTAATCTCCCTATGCTCCAGTCATGAGTTTCCAAGGCTATGGAAGCCCCTTGAGTTCTCCGACTCTTATCTTGTTTAGACAAGGTCATAGTCAAAGTGGAGGTTCTCTCCTCCCTTCAGAGAAAGGTACCTCCTTCTTTGAAGACCTGTTCTTTTCACTGAGATCTCACTCACAGAGATCTTTTGCCAGAGTGTCTTGGCTTTCCATGCCTGAAATACTCTCATGGGCTTTTCAGCCAGATCTGAATGCCTTTAGGGCTGATTCTGAGGCCAGAGTGCTATGTAGGGCATCTGCCATTCTATGAGTCTGCTGAGTATCTCACTTCCCATGTTGGATCACTCTCCCCTTTATTTATTCTATCGGTTAGTGTTAGCAGGTACTAGACTTGCTTATGTGCTCCCTTTGACTCTTAGTCCTTTCATTATGATCAATTGCGAACTGAAATTGATCACTTGGACTAGTGAGATGGCATTGGTACATGCCACCTTGATGGGATTAAATTGGAGTCCCCTGGTATGTTTCTAACTCTACCATTTGGGGCAAGTCAGCTTGAGCATGTCCCAAATTATATATCTCTTCCCTCTCTTATTCCTACTCTTATGTTTAACAGGGATCACATTTCAGTTAAATTTCAACACTTAAGAATAACTGTGTATTAATTACAGAATTAAATCAGTCATATTAAGTAGAACAGACAAAAAAACTACTAAGAGGGATAATGTATTAAGTTGTTCATTAACAGTCAGGGCTATGCTGATCAAGTCACCGTTTCCCATAGTGTCCCTTTCACTTCAACAAGTTTCCTTTTTGGTGTTCAGTCAGTTGTCACCAATCAGGGAGAACATATGGTATTTGTCCCTTTGGGACTGGCTTATTTCACTCAGCATGATGTGTTCCAGATTCCTCCATTTTGTTGCAAATGACTGGATTTCGTTGTTTCTTACTGCAGTATAGTATTCTAAAGAGTACATATCCCATAATTTCTTTATCCAGTCTACCATTGATGGGCATTTAGGTTGGTTCCAGGTCTTAGCTATTGTGAATTGAGCTGCAATAAACATTAGGCTGCAGACCGCTTTTTTGTTTGCCAATTTAAATTCCTTTGGGTAAATTCCAAGGAGTGGGATGGCTGGGTCGAACGGTAGGGTTATCTTCAGGTTTCTGAGGAATCTCCAGACTGATTTCCATAGTGGCTTGACCAGTTTGCATTCCCACCAACAGTGGGTTAGTGTCCCTTTTTCCCCACATCCTCGCCAGCATCTGTTGTTGGTAGATTTCTGAATGTGAGCCATTCTAACCGGGGTAAGGTGGAACCTCATTGTGGTTTTGATTTGCATTTCTCTGATTGCTAATGACCTTGAACATTTTTTCATGTGCCTGTTGGCCATTTGGATTTCCTCTTTTGAAAAATGTCTATTGAGGTCCTTGGCCCATCTCTTAATTGGGTTGTTGGTTTTCTTTTTGTGGAGTTTCTTGATCTCTTTGTAGATTCTGGTTATTAACCCTTTATCTGTTGCATAGTTTGCAAATATTTTTTCCCATTCTGTCGGTTGTCTCTTCACTCTCCTGACTGTTTCTTTTGCAGTACAGAAACTTCTCAATTTGATGCAATCCCAATAGTTAATTTTGGCTTTGACTGCCTGTGCCTCCCGGGTCTTTTCCAGAAACTCTTTGCCTGTGCCAATATCTTGAAGGGTTTCTCCAATGTTCTCTAGTAACTTGATGGTGTCAGGTCGTAGATTTAGGTCTTTAATCCATGTTGAGTGGATTTTTGTGTAAGGTGTAAGGTAGGGGTCTTGCTTCATGATTCTGCACGTGGAAATCCAATTTTCCCAGCACCATTTATTGAATAGACTGTCCTTGCTCAAGGAATTAGTTTTAGATCCTTGATCAAATATAAGTTGGCTGTAGATGTTTGGGTTGATTTCTGGTATTTCAATTCTGTTCCATTGGTCTATCCTTCTGTTTCTGTACCAGTACCATGCTGTTTTGATTACAACTGCCCTGTAGTATGTCCTGAAATCTGGTATTGTGATGCCTCCGGCTTTGTTTTTGTTGTACAAGATTGCTTTAGCTATTCGAGGTCTCTTGTGCCTCCATATAAATTTCAGCACCAATTTTTCCAGATCTGAGAAGAAGGTCTTCGGTATCTTGATTGGTATTGCATTGAATCTATAAATTGCTTTTGGGAGAATGGACATTTTGATGATATTGATTCTTCCAATCCATGAGCATGGAAGATTTTTCCATTTCTTGGTATCCTCTTCTATTTCTTTCTTTAAGGTTTTGTAATTTTCATCGTAGAGATCTTTAACGTCCTTGGTTAAGTTTATTCCAAGGTATTTGATTGTTTTTGTAGCTATTGTGAATGGGATTGATCTTAGAATTTCTTCCTCAGCCATGGCATTGTCTGTGTATACAAAGGCTGTTGATTTTTGTGCATTGATTTTATACCCTGCTACTTTGCCAAACTCTTCTATGAGTTCCAATAGTCTCTTGGTAGAGTTCTTTGGGTCCCCTAAATAAAGAATCATGTCATCTGCAAAGAGGGATAGTTTGAGTTCTTCCTTCCCAATTTGTATCCCTTTAATTTCTTTTTCTTGCCTAATAGCTCTGGCTAGAACCTCCAGAACTATATTGAATAGCAGTGGTGAGAGTGGACATCCCTGTCTGGTCCCAGATCTCAGTGGAAATGCTTCCAACTTTTCCCCATTCAATAGGATGTTGGCTGTGGGTTTTTCATAGATTGCTTTGATTGTATTGAGGAATGTTCCTTCCAAACCCAGTTTGCTTAGAGTTTTCATCATGAAAGGGTGTTGTATTTTATCAAATGCTTTCTCGGCATCTATTGAGAGAATCATATGGTTTTTCTTCTGCAGTCTGTTAATGTGGTGTATCACATTGATTGTCTTGCGCACATTAAACCATCCCTGCATACCAGGGATAAATCCCACTTGGTCTGGGTGGATGATCTTTCTGATGTGTTGTTGCATTCTATTGGCGAGAATTTTATTGAGGATTTTTGCATCTATGTTCATCAGGGATATTGGTCTGTAATTCTCTTTCAGTGCTGCATCTTTTCCCGGCTTAGGAATTAAGGTGATGCTGGCTTCATAGAAAGAATTTGGGAGGATTCCCTCTTCTTCAATTGTTCTGAATAGTTTGAGAAGAATTGGAGTTAGTTCTTCTTTAAATGTCTGGTAGAATTCAGCAGTGAATCCATCTGGTCCTGGGCTTTTCTTTGTTGGGAGGGCCTTTATTACTGTTTCAATTTCTGTCTCAGTTATGGGTCTGTTTAGGTTTTCGATGTCTTCCTGGTTCAATTTAGGTAGGTTGCATGTGTCCAGGAATCTATCCATTTCTGATAGGTTTCCCTGTTTGCTGGCATACAAGTCCTTGTAGTAATTTCTGATGATTCTTTTTATTTCTGTGGTGTCTGTTGTTACATTTCCTTTTTCATCTCTGATTTTATTGATTTGGGTCTTTTCTCTTCTTTTTTTAGTTAGTTGGGCCAATGGGGTGTCAATTTTGTTTATTTTTTCAAAAAACCAGCTCCTCGTTTGGCTGATTTTTTGTAATGTTTTTCTTGATTCAATCCTGTTGATTTCTTCTCTGATTTTAATTATTTCTCTTCTCCTACTAAATTTGGGTCTGGTTTGCTGTAGGTTTTCTAGATCCTTGAGGTGAATAGAAAGCTCATCTATTTGGTGCCTTTCCAATTTCTTGATGTAGGCACCTATTGATATAAACTTTCCTCTTAACACTGCTTTTGCTGCGTCCCATAAGTTTTGGTATGTTGTGCTGTTATCCTCATTTACTTCCAGAAAGTTTTTGATTTCTCTTTTGATTTCTTCTATGACCCATTGTTCATTCAGGAGCATGTTGTTCAATCTCCATGTGTTTGCGTATGCTCTAGGGATTCCTGAGTTGTTCATTTCCAACTTCATTCCTTTATGGTCTGAGAAGCTGCATGGTATGATTCTAATTCTTTTGAATTTGCTGAGACTTGCTTTATGGCCTAGTATGTGGTCAATCCTAGAGAAGGTTCCATGTACTGCTGAGAAGAATGTATAATCTTTAGCTGTAGGATTGAAAGTTCTGTATATATCTGTTAGATCCATTTGGGCTATAGTGTCGTTTAAATCTACTGTATCCTTGTTGATCTTCTGTCCTATTGATCTGTCTATTTCTGAGAGTGGAGTATTGAAGTCCCCCAGTACTATTGTATTGGGGTCTAAGTCTCCCTTTAAGTCCGTTAACAAATCTTTTAGATAAACCGGTGCCCTGTAGTTAGGTGCATATACATTGATAATTGTTATATCTTCCTGTTGAATTGATCCCTTAATCATTATGTAGTGTCCCTCTTTGTCTCTCTTAACGGTTTTTGTGGTAAAGTTTATGGTGTCTGATATTAAGATGGCTACGCCTGCTCTTTTTTCATTTCTGTTGGCATGGTATATCTTTTTCCAGCCTTTCACTTTCAGTCTGTATGGATCTTTGTTGGAAAGATGTGTTTCTTGTAAGCAGCAAATAGATGGGTTTTGTTTTTTAACCCAATCAGCCAAACGGTGTCTTTTAACTGGACAGTTCAGGCCATTCACGTTCAATGTGACTAATGATAAGTGGTAACTTTGCCCTGCCATTTGCCAAAGATAAGTTCTAATATATGCTTTGAATTCCCTGTGATCTTTAGCTGTGAGCTTTCCTTCCTTGGTTTCCTTCCTTTACCTTCTTTCATATTGATGACCGTGTTTCTTTGTTTCTGTGTGTAACACATCTTTAAGCATCTTTTGCAGGGCTGGACGAGTGGCAACAAATTCTTTCAATTTCTGTTTGTTATGAAAAGTCTTTATTTCACCTTCATTCACAAATGAGAGCTTGGCAGGATATAATATTCTGGGCTGGCAGTTGTTCTCTCTTAGTACCTGGGCTATATCTTGCCATTCCCTCCTAGCTTGTAGAGTTTCTGATGAGAAGTCAGCTGTGAGTCTGATTGGAGATCCTCTGAGAGTAATCTGACGTTTCTCTCTTGCACATTTTAGGATCTTTTCTTTATGTTTCACTGTGGAGAGTTTAATTACAACGTGCCGTGGTGAGGGTCTCTTTTGGTCGTGTTTATTAGGGGTTCTGTGAGCTTCCTGTACTAGGATTTCTCTGTCCTTCTCCAAACCTGGGAAATTTTCTGCTAATATCTCACTAAAAAGGCCTTCTAATCCTTTCTCCCTCTCCATGCCTTCAGGAACTCCTAGAACCCGAATGTTGGGTTTTTTAATAGTATCCTGAAGATTCCCGACAATATGTTTTAGATTCCTAATTTCCTCTTCTTTTCTTTGGTCTGACTGTATCCTTTCCTGTTCTCTGTCTTCTAAGTCCGATATTCTCTCTTCCGCTTCTCCCATTCTGTTTGTAAGGCTCTCTATTGTGTTTTTCATTTGATCTATTGAATTCTTCACTTCAGTCACTATCCCAGTTTCCTGTTGTACTAGTTGTTTCGTTTCATTTTGATTCCTCCTTAATATTTCATTTTCACGAGAGAGATTTTCTATCTTGTCCATTAAGGATTTCTGTAGTTCAAGAATTTGTTTTTGAGAACTTCTTAATGTTCTTATCAATTTTTTGAGATCTGCTTCTTGCATTTCTTCTATGTCATCATCCTCATAATCTTGAATTGGGGTGTCTTTTTCATTTGAGGGCTTCATGGTGACTTCCTTGTTTTTATTACCTTGGTTTTTGCGTTTGTTATTTGTCATATTGGAGATATTTGGTTTCTGCACTGTGGTGCTTTTTCTTGTTATACTGCGACTCTAGATTAAGTGGACTATCTGTTTTTGATGGAGCCTTAGGGCTTGAGATGGGTGTGGCCTGAGAGCTCTGTTTGGTGTGCCTAAGGTGACACTCCCAGGTTAGGCGTGGTAAACCTCTCTCTCTCTCTCTCTCTCTCTCTCTCTCTCTCTTTTTTTTTTTTGATTCAACAGGGAAGTTATTCTGCACAGCTGAACAAAGTTGGAGGTAGTTAGCAGGCGAATGATATACCCACAGGAGCCAGAGATCAGAAGCTCTTTCCCAAGGACCACACAGGGAATCTGTTCGGCCCTTAGAGTGGGCTCAAATTCTCCTTCAGTCTCCCACTGGGTTGCCAAAGTTACGGAATTGTAGCGTCTCTGGAGAGTGCTCACATGAATTCCGTGAGTTCTCTCCCCCACCGTCTCTTTTTTCACAGTCTCAGTTCAGTAGCACCATAAATTTACTAAGTCCTAATCTCCTGTTAATTCGCCCCGCCCAGAGTCAGGTTTTCCTGCTAGGCTCAGGGCCGGTGCAGACCTGAGGTCGCTCTGCTTATGACGTATGTCCAAGATGGCGCCTGCTCTTTGTCTTGCTCGCCCTTGAGAGGTGAGCGGAGAGAGAGAAACCCGTGTCCATACCAGTCACCTTTTTTTTTTTTCCCTCTCTCTCTCTTCCAGTTAGCTTGGTGAAGTCCCCCCCCGCCCCGGGGGTCGTTCCCTCTAGTCTCCTCTCTCCGCTTGCCTGCCGGTGTCTCGGGTTATCGAGGTTCGGCTCACCTCGCGTTCCAGCGCTGGTGTGTTGAGTCTGCCGCTGATGTCTCGAACTGTGGGCTCCCACGCTCTCCACGCAGGTCTGCTCCCCTTCCAGCGCCGATGTGTGGACTCGGAGCCCTGGACTTCCCAAGTCTCCCCGCTGTTGCACTCCCCTTCGAGCACTTGCGGGCAGACCCTGCAGCTTGCGCAGCTCAGTCCCGCTGCTCGGCTTCCGCGGCTCAGTCCCGCGGCTCGGTCCTGCGGTTCGGCTTTCGCGCGCGGTGGGCGACCTTGTTCTCCCAGTAGGTCCTCCGATTCACGCCCACTGGATCCAGAAGAGTTTTGTCTGCAATATTTTCCTGGTTCTTTTTTCTGAGGCTACCGTAACTCCCCTTTTATTAAACTAAATTTTCCCGGACTATCGGTGCGCGCCCTCACTATTCCGCCATCTTCCCTAACAGCACTTTTTGAGCGCCATGAAAAAACACCTGCTTTTCTTTTATCCTCCTGAATTCTACTCCGATTTGCTTTCTTCTTTGGGAGGATCAGTTTCTTCTATAAGGAAGGCTTTTAAACAAACATTTCTCATTGCAGCCAAAGCAAAAGTTAGGCATTCCTGTCTCTAAGGACTTTTGTTACAAATTATTCTAGGCAAACATTGGATAACTAAAACAATAAACATGGGGAAGTTACTTTTGATATTTTTTGTTGTTCAGTTTAAAATAGTATTACAAAGTGGAAAGTCCAGGTTTTTGAGTCAGAAAGACCTGAGTTCAAATCCTGATTCCTCCACTTATCTCTGTGACCTTGCCCAAACTCTGCATGCTTAAATCTCTTTGGAGATTAAATGAGGATAAAACAACCATTTTATGGGTGCTGTGAGAATAGAATAAAATTATTTATGAATGTAATAGCTATTGTTTATTTCTTTTTTAGAGATTTCTTTGTTTATTTGAAAGCAGAGTTACAAAGAGTCAGAGTCAGAGGCGAAGAGAGGTTGTCCATCAGCTGTTTCACTCCACAAATGACTGCAATGGCCAGAGCTGGGCCTATCCTAAGCCAGGAGCCTGGAGTTTCTTCCAGGTTTTTCTCTCTCTTGGGCCAGCCATCTTTCACTTCCATCTTCCATTTCCCAAGCATATCATCAGGGAGCTGTATAAGAAGTAGAGCAGCCTGGACTTGAACTGGCACCTAAATGGAATGCTGGCACTGCAGGCGTCAGCTTTACCTGCTACACCACAATGCCAGCCCCTATTACTGTTTACTTCTGTTTATAATTTTATCCTGTCTTCCCACCCTTGTCAATCCCATTTCATTTCATTTCATTTCATTTCATTTCATTTCATTTCATTTCAGCAAAGGTCAGATAGATTTCCTTCCCTAAAAGTCCATTCATTCTTGAAGATTAATGACTCTGGGTGAGCTTATAAGTCTCTAAGGACCTCTTGATTGGGCCACACCTATATTTACATGATGTTTATAAAAGTCTACTAAAAAGATCCCAGACATTTCTGTTGAAAAGATGCAGCAAAGGAATGACATAGTGTCAAATGAATCTCACTAGGACCGATCCTTAAAGATTGGTGTATAGCAACATTAGCTTCTCATTCACTTTCAAGACTGCAGTTTATGTGTGGTTTCTCAACTCCATTATGCTATTAAAAGCCCTTCTTTAGTGTCCTTCATATGGGGGAAAAAAAACTTTGAAATATTGAGCAATGATGGCACTTTAATTTTTATTTATTGTACTCTAGGTTTTATTTATCTCCAGGAGAATTTCCAAAGTTGATAATGGTAAAATTAGTGCACTTACATTGCACTTATATATATGACCTTGTGGCTCAAAGTCGATCCTGAACAATGAGCTTGTGCAGAGTGAATGGTAGTAAAGCAATTAAGACTTGAGTTTCTCTTATCCCACATTTACTGCACTTCTGTCTGACCTGGGTCCATATGAGCTGGATAACTGGCTTTCTATGTTAGATGTTATTATGTATAATTTATCTCTCAATGGAAATAGCCTTACTTCCTTGACTAACCTTGAAATTTAGTGGAAAAGTTTTACAAGTTCAACTTCACACCAATGCTTTGGTGCTTAAAAATTATTTAACTGTTTTACTAAGGTTTATCTTGATTTTCCTTACTCACTGAGACTTGAAGCCTTACCAAGTTTGTTTCATAGCTATAGAATATGCTGTGGCAAAAAGTTCAGTGTTCTTTTGTCAAGATCATTTTTATTTCAAAGGCAGTTAAATGTCTTAAGTAAAAAAATTATGGACAAAAATTAACTGAAACTACAAAATAATGTAATAATCACAGCTGAGTTTTGGAAAAAAAAATCTGATAATCAAGATGTACAGCCTTAACTATTATCTGTTTTCCATACTGCATAATAATTGGGGGAAGAAGCATGAAACAATAAGAAAATAAGTGGATTCAATCTTGTGTGTCTTCAGGAAGAAATTGAGAATATTTTTAATGTGCTTACCATATGTGTGTTTATAAACAATTTCATAATATTGAGGTGATTCACTTTCTTTGTAATTCTCTGTGAGTGCTACTGGTGATATGCTGACTTAATATCTGGCTGTTGGAATTAGAGCAGTTTTTATTTTTGGTGTTTGCTAATTTCCATGGTGTAAATAATTCCAACATAGCCAATATTAACCAGATAGCGAAAGTTTCTAAAATGTAGCAATCAGTTGGAAGTTAAGCATATCTCTAAATGTAATTTTGAGTACTTCCATGAAGTGATATAAGTTACAAAGACATCTTGCTTGATAATGCTATTTTAAGTAAATTACATGTATGCATATAAATAATATACATATCTTTCTGTATAAGTTTAAAGTGCTGAGATCTCTAATACAAAGTGACTGAAACTCACAATAAACTTTTAATATATCTCCATCCACCGGTGCCACGGCTCACTGGGCTAATCCTCTGCCTGTGGCCCTGGCACCCCGGGTTCTTGTCCCAGTTGGGGCGCCGGATTCTATCTTGGTTGCTCCTCTTCCAGTCCAGCTCTCTGCTGTGGCCCAGAAAGGCAGCGGAGGATGGTCCAAGTGCTTGGGCCCCGCACCCGCATGGGAGACCAGGAGGAAGCACATGGCTCCTGGCTTCGGATCGGCACAGTGCGCCGGCTTTAGCGGCCATTTAGGGGGTAAACCAACGGAAGGAAGACCTTTCTCTGTCTCTGTCATTGTCTAACTCTACCTGTTAAATAAGATTAAAAAAAAAGAAAAATCCTAAAAACCTTAGGTAACTTAATTTTTAAAATAATTTGATAGTTTTAATATAACTTTGTGCTTCAAATTAGAGAAGAAAGAGGCCTCATCCTTTCTCTGAGAATCAGCAAGTTATTGAATGTTGTGAGTTCTTAGGCTAGTTCTTGGAAAAGTAACTCAGTGATTCTCTAATTATTCCAGTATTAAAATAGAATGAATAAATTCATGTCCTTGGTTGGCCTGCATTCCTTAAATTGCTGCCTTAGGATTGAGAGAACACCAGTAGATTTCATTCTTTTGGTTAGCAAGTGATTCCAATGTGGTTTTACTGTCATTCTTAGTACTTGCCAAAGTCTTGTTTCCTTCCTAAATACTGTAGGATGGTTCCTTTTGTTTTGTGATACAGTGAAGAGTGATTTCATCAATAAATAGCCCTAGTTTCAATTGTACAGTAGGATATGGAGTGAAGAGTCAGATACTTTCTATGTCCCTGATATGGTTAACCTTGTTTCTTGTTTTTCTCCATCTCCTTTTCCTCCTCCTCTTCTCATTCTCCCCTTCCTCTTCCTCCTTTATGTTCATCATTATCTTCTTCTGTGAGAGGCCATATCCCTTGAGTATCATGAAAGCCTGTTGGCTTCCTTATGTGATCTTTCCTATGTTCAAGACTTGGCTTTCTGACTGTAGCATGCCCTCTAGTCTCTAGGCCTTTGCACATTCTGTTTCTTTGCTCTATTAATAATTACCTGTTACCCTTGATTGGGTAACTTTATCTTTTACTTTTTGGCTTAGGCATGTTAAAATATTCTAGGATAGATAAATTCTGCAGCTCCGAGTTAGATGTTTCTATTGTGAATTTGTATTATTTCATGCACCAGTAGATATTGATATTGCCTATTTACTTGTCTCTCCCAATTAGTCTCACCTGTGTCAGAGCAGGAACCCAATCAGCATTAGTTTTCTTGTTCAACCAATGTCTTGCAAGATGACTGGAACATAGTAATCTTTCAAAAAGAATTCCGTATATAAAGGAAATGAGGCCTGGGTAACTTACCTTGGGCATTCTCTGGAAAATGATGTAAGTTTTCTTGATCAACAATAAAAGTTACTTTTCTTTTAATTATCATTCTGCTTATTGTGTTATACTAAATGGTGTTTCATAGCTTAAAAATTGTTTATGCTCAATCATACTTAATTCCGAGTTTATACATCCATCCTAATTTCTCTGAAGATCATATTTGGAGAGTCAGTTAACTCAATTATTTTCCACTTGAGATCTAGTTAATTTTCAACATTGGCTTGTGTGGGAAGATATAATATTAAAAAGTGAAGTCAGAGAATCTGTAGGTTTTGTAATTTCCCTTTGATGTGTCAACATGTAGTAAAAAGAAACCTAGACTTGCTTCATGGCATTTTCTGAGACAATGTTACCTAGAATGTACTTTACAATAAGTTGTTTGGTAATACAGTCTCTCATTTTGGTATACAAGTTACTTTAGAACAAGAAGCCAAAATCAGTCATAAAGGGCCTAACAGAAATGAAAGTCATTGGTCTAGAAAGTCTCAGAGTTTTTGGAATGAATGTTGTTAAATAAAATAACAATCAGTAATAAAATAACACTCAGTGTCTTTTTATATTGTTTAGTTAAAATAATAACATGGGCTACCCTATATGGCTATTTTTCAAATCTCCTTTAAGGTTACTGTAAAAATAGAAAAATGCACACATACAGATACATGAAACATGTGCACACACCCCCACATATATGTAAAAGCACAAAGAATTTTAATTCACTCTCAGTAATAAAAATCAAATGTCTCTATTAACAGTGAGGTTAATGAAGAATCTTGCAAGGACAAGAGTCAGTTTGTATAGGTGATGATCTTGTGATGATGAGCTTGATGATCTTGTGATGATTGGTAGCATGCACACAGCAGGAATGTGCTGTGATTTAATAATACTACTATTGTTAATGAATTGGTAAAATTTAGGCCTATATTTGATTGTTCTTTCATTTTGATCAAAACTAATTATTGTTCTTCCCCAGTATTGCTAATATTTCTAAGAAAAAAAATAAGATTATATATCCACAGATTTCTTTTGAGTATTAGCACCTCAAAAATTTCATGGTCATATTGTCACTTTTTTCAAGAACCCCTCTTTTTCCTGGCTAGTTGGTTAGTTTGTGAAATTACTGTTATGTTCAGTTGATTAAAGCAATATAATAACAAGATCAGTACAACAAGTTGAGTTCTCAGCAGGAAATGGTGACTAAGTTGTGCTGTGCATTTGCCATCGTTCTCCCCTCCTGATCTCTTGGCAGACAATGATAATCAGTTATGGAACAATTTCCAACTGGGCTTCAATATTGATTCATTTCAGTTGGCATCCGGGTCAAAAATATATTGGCTTAATGTGATCCACACATTGCCATTCTAACCCTGTTCAGCTGTCTTTCTTGGGAGAATAAAGATAGGGCTAATAAAAATGCATTGCGTCTATTAGAATGTCAATGGTGAGGGCAAGCTCTGCTGAGACATAACTGGAACTGCAGCAGTGTGTATAAAGGACAGATGTTATTAAACTGGTAAGAGCAAATACTACACTTGATCTCAGCCAAAAGGCCAAGAAGAGATGACAGATGTTATTAATAATCCAAATTGAGGGGGCTTTATTGGAGCCAACAGATATTCATTCATTAGTCTAACTTACAGAGAACCCTTAGCCAACCTTACCCCCTGGATCTGGCACCATGTTAGCAGAGAGCAGAAGAACAGGAATTCTCTGTTTATCAGATTATTGCATTGAGATTTGAGACAAGTTAATGAAATAAAAGAATAAAGACTCTTTACTGTGACTGAAGTCAGTGCCCACAATCTTTTTTCTCCCTTGAAAAATTCAGGCAACTGACAGAATGGGAGAAAATATTTGCTAAATATATATATATCTGTTAAAGGAGTAATATCCAGGATATATAAGGAGCTCAAGAAACTCAACAATCACAAAACAAGCAGTCCAGTTAAGACATGAGCTAAGGATATGGACACGCATTTTTCAAAGGATGAAATACAAATGGCTAACAGACACATGAAAAGATGCTCAGGATTGCTTAGCCTTCAGGGAAATGCAAATAAAAACCACAGTGAGGTTTCACTTCACTCCAATTAGAAAGACAGTCATCCAAAAATCAAAACATAACATGCCTGGGAGGATGTTGGAGATATGTACCCTATTGGACTGTTGGTGGAAATGTAAACTCATACATCCATTATGGAAGACAGTCTGGAGATTCCTCAGAAATATGAAAATCTTATGACCAAGGCATTCCATTTCTGGGAATCAGTATATGAAAGACTTATCTGCACCCTCCATGTTTATATCAGCTCAACTCATGCTAGCTACCATAAGGAATCAACCCACATGTCCATCAACTGATGATGGGATATAGAAATTATCTAGGGGCCAGTGCTGTGGCGAAGCAGATTAACACCCTGGCCTGAAGTGCCGCCATCCCATATGGGTGCCGGTTTGAGACCTGGCTGCTCCACTTCCAATCCAGCTCTCTGCTAAGGCCTGGGAAAGCAGTAGAAGATGGTCCATGTCCTTGGGTCCCTGCACCCACTTGGGAGACTGGGAGGAAGCTCCTGGCTCCTGGCTTCAGATCGGCACAGCTCCAGCTGTCTCGGCCAATTGGGGAGTGAACCAGCAGATGGAAGACCTCTCTCTCTCTCTCTCTTTCTTTCTCTTTCCCTCTCCTCTCTCTGTGTAACTCTGCCCTTCAAATAAATAAATAAATATTTTAAAAAAGAAACTACCTATCATCTAATAGAATACTACTCAGCCATACAAAGTGAAATCCTACCTTTTTGCAACAAAATGGATGCAACTGGAAGCAATTATGCATAGAGAAACACATCCCCAAAAGATCATATTTTCCCATGATTTGTGGTAAGTAATATATAGAGTACAAAAATTTGAAGTATATGAGTGAATTTGACATTTTGAGATTGTGTTATTGTTACATCCCTTGTAAATACTCTTGAGGAATAGTGGTTTTTCTACTTACTACTTGTTGAATTCTTTATTTAGTGGAGGGTTAAGCTTGTGGTTATAATGAAAGTTGAAAGTATTTCATTATAAAAATTAAAAAGAAAAATAAAAATGAAGGAAAGAAAGTGGGAATGAAGAAGTGCAGGATGGGAAGTATCATTAGGCCCTTAAAACTGTATATGTAAATGACGAGGCCAAGGCGACTTCAGCTGGCTGACAAGGTCACAGCAGAAGGTCTGTCTCAGCAAGACATGAGAAGGACAGCTGCGGTCCTCTTGGTGGTTTTAGGTTGATGGGAACTACACTCTGTATAAGCAAGCCAGAGCTTCCTGGTGGTCCTGCTAATGATTGCTGTATTCCTAATTTTACGGAAGAGCACTTAGTCTCATAACCTCCAAAATGTCCATTGCCTTGTAGAATTTTAATCAAGCAGAATGTTAGTGTAGAAGAAAGGGTTAATGCCTTATGCAAGGTTGAGCTGTTTGTGGAAAAGAATTAAAAGGCAACAGGCTCTCTGGTATATACTTCCCACTAGAATAAAGATAGCTGTTAATAAAGCTTTAATTCACTATATGCTACAAATACTACAATGGTTAGGATGTCAAAACTGTAGAATAGATCTAAGTAAACCTTTAAATAAGTGTAATAAAGAAATTAAAGAATTACATAAAAATTGCAAAGAGGGGATACATTTTAACAAGGGTCTGCTTTGAACTTGGGGCTTCTAGTAAAGATTAGATTAGGAAGGTACTATTCTAGCTTGTGTAGCCAATTTCTGCATCGGTCAGCAGCACTCGAGGCCTTGGCTTGTGTGGGCAGCCTGTTATCTTGCACCTGTATGTGATTGTAACCCATGCTCTGAATATGCCCTTGAAAAAAAAAAAATTGTAATTAGAAAAAATGGAAAAAAGGCTTTTCATTGTAAGAAGAAAAAATCATTGTGTGGCTTATAACATAAAAATTAAGTCTGGTGCTCGAAAGCCAGAGCCATGCCATCAGCCTTGCTGTGAGTGTCTCTCATTTTTCGAGCGCCGACACCTCTCACACCTTGGGGCCCCTGAACTGGCTGGAGCTGGTCTCCGGCATGTAAATGCATGAAGTTTATTCCCTCTTTATAAATAATTTTTTAAAAAATAAAATGGAGGGGTCGGGCACCGTGGCTCACTTGGTTAATCCTCCACCTGTGGTGCCGGAATCCCATATGGGCACCAGGTTCTAGTCCTGGTTGCTTCTCTTCCTATCCAGCTCTCTGCTGTGTCTCGAGAGGGCAGTGGAGGATGGCACAAGTGCTTGGGCCCCTGCACCCGCATGGGAGACCAGGAGGAAGCACCTGGCTCCTGGCTTCAGATCGGCTTAGTCCCGGCCGTAGCAGCCATTTGGGGGGTGAACCAATGGAAGGAAGACCTTTCTCTCTCTCTGTATAACTCTGTCAAATAAAAATAAATAAATAAATAAATAAAATGGGATACTTAGAAAAATTCATTTGATACTTATGCCAGACATCTTTATTAATTAATAAATAATTTTAGTAGTCACTATGCCCTTATGCTAATAGTAATTAGCATTATATCACACTCAATAGATATTTTAAAATGCTTTTTCTTAAATAAAAGCTTGAAACCAGTAGCTTAGGTTCTCTTCTGTGACTTGGGTATTTTGTAGTTCTTGCTAAATACTGTGCATTTCACATGTTCTGACTAGATACTAGCAAGCTCTGTATACTTAATGTTAAAACCTAAGGTATGGGCCAGCACCTTGGCTCACTAGGCTAATCCTCTACCTGCGGCCCCAGCACCCTGGGTTCTAGTCCCAGTTGGGGTGCCGGATTCTGTCCCAGTTGTTCCTCTACCAGTCCAGCTCTCTGCTGTGGCCCGGGAAGGCAGTGGAGCATGGCCCAAGTGCTTGGGCCCTACACCCCATGGGAGACCAGGAGGAAGCACCTGGCTCCTGCCATCGGATCAGCTCAGCACGCTTGCCGCAACGCACCGGCCATTGCGGCCACTTTGGGGGTGAACCAACGGAAAAAGGAAGACCTTTCTCTTTGTCTCTCTCTCTCTCACTGTCTAACTCTGCCTGTCAAAACAAAAAACAAACAAACAAACAAACAAAAAAAAAACCCTAAGGCATGGAAGAAGAAAGGATCTTACTATACTTGCATTCACATCCTATTGCCTTTGTGATTTTCTTTTTATAAGCTTAACACATTCTGTTAAAGCAACTAGCCAGGAAAATTGCATTATCTATAATAATTAGTTTCTCTCTGATTCACTGCATATAATTGACATCACTACTTTTACTTAAATTAAATTTTAAAAAAAATGTAGTGATTGAAAATACCCATTTCCGTGAACCAGCCAGAATGAAGTGATCAGTAATGAAAAAATATAATAATATGCATTGTGATAATTATTGCAGTGCTTTCCTATCAAATGATCCTTTTAATTTCTGTCTTTTTTAGTAATAGGTAGGCTCCTTCTGTAAATATATTTAGAATTGAGTCCTTATTTTAAAACTAGTTGAGGGACCGGCACTGTGGCATAGCACTGTGGTGCTGGCATCCCATATGGGCACTTGTTCATGTTCTGGCTGTTCCACTTCAGATCCAGCTCTCTGCTGTGGCCTAGGAAAGCAATGGGGGATGGCCCAAGTCCCGGGACCCCTGCACCTGCGTGGGAGACCTGGAAGAAGCTCCTGGCTCCTGGTTTCAGATCGGCACAGCTACAGCCATTGCAGCCAGTTGGGGAGTGAACCAGTGGATGGAAGACTTTCTCTCTCTCTCTCTGCCTTCCTCCCTCCCTCTCCTTTTGTTTAACTCTGACTTTCAAATAAATAATAAATAAGTCTTTAAAAAATAAATAAAACTAATTGAGTCAAACTGGTTGTGACATTCGTTTTTATTGATCTTGGTAATGAATATAGACACGTGATTGAGAAACTATACTTTTTAAAAAGATTTATTTATTTTAAATGCAGAGAGAAAGAAAAGGAGAGACAGAGAGATGTATAGAAAGAGATCTTCTATTGATTGTTTTACTACTCAAATGCCTGAAACAACCAGAGCTGGGTCAGACCAAAGCCAGGGGCCAGGAACTCCATTAGGATCTCCCAAGGGGGTGGCAGGGACTCAACTACGTGGACCATCATCCTATGCTTCCCTAGTTACATTATTAGGAAGCTGCATCTGAAGCAGAGCAACAGAGTTAAACCAGCACTCCGATGTGGGATGCTGCAAGCAAGGCCACAAGACCAACCCCCTGGAGCTGTGTTTCTGAAGGATCTAGCCATTCCCCAACTCCAAGCCCAAATTCCCTCCCTCTGTGAAGTTCCCTGCTCACTACCTAAAATTCACCTGGTAGGTTTGGCATTGGCAACAGCAAGATTTTTCATAAAGCTGACTCAGTAGAATATGTCCTTCCATAAAAGTAAACTTTGTTGTTTATCACTTCTCAGTGTCATTACTAACATCATGGATAGGGCTTAAGGCTATGCTAAAGAACTATTTGTGATACTAGAATATAGCATTCTTCTTAGGTCACTTATGAAAGCGTCTTTATTATTTAATCCAAGTCTCTTCTTCCGGCTTTGAGTCTACTTGAGAATTGTGCTCCTACAACTGTCAGATACTCTAATGATCAAAGCATCTTCACACCTTTTTGTTTAATTTTTCTTATAATGCTCTCATAACAGTAATGTGGTTCAATTGAGATGTTCTTTGCTTAAGTATCTTAGAAGAGTTGAATCATAGAATGCCAATCAAAGGAAAGGATCTTGTAGGGGATAGAATTTATTCTCCCCTTGGCCAGCGCTGAGGCTCACTTGGCTAATCCTCTGCCTGCGGCCCCGGCACCCTGGGTTCTAGTCCTGGTTGGGGTGACGATTCTGTCCCAGTTGCTCCTCTTCCAGTCCAGCTCTCTGCTGTGGCCTGGGAAGGCAGTGGAGGATGGCCCAGGTCCTTGGGCCCTGCATGGGAGACCAGGAGAAAGCATCTGGCTTTGGATCGGTGCAGTGTGCCGGCCATTGCAGCCATTTGTGGGGTGAACCAACAGAAAGGAAGACCTTTCTCTCTGTCTCTCTCTCCCACTGTCTAAGACATTTCTCTCAGTCTCTTTCTCCCACTGTCTAAGACCTTTCTCTCTGTCTCTCTATCAATAACTGCCTGTCAAAAAAAAAAAAAAAAGAATTTATTCTCCCCTTGCAGAATCACAAGGGCATCCCTCCACTGGGGCAATGGGGCTTGTACATCTATTACCAAAGTCATGAAGTTATAAAGTTTCAATACACTTATTGTCTAAAAATATTGAATGATGTTTATTAAAATACAGCAGAAACACCCAAGGACCCTTCAGAATGTTGATGTTTTTCTACCTAGTCTCTGACTGGTTCTAGTTATGTTTAGGAGTTGGAGTTAGCAACTTCAGAGTTACTGTTTACTTTCAACAGAGTACCTTTTCCTCCCATTTCCAATGGCAACAAATTATCCCATCTTTATTCAGTTTTACCAACAGTTTGATGTTTTTCAATGCTAGCCTGAAAAATATCACCACACATTCAGGATTTTAAAATCTTTTCTCCTTTTCATTGACCAAACTCCAAGCATTTCACTACTGAATACTGTGTGACCCTATTGTTGCGATCCCTTTCATGCTATCTGTGTGCTTTTACATACATATGTAAAGTACAATCATTTCAGCTTTTAAAAGCCCACATGACATTTTACTGTCAGTATAATGAATGCACAGTCCTTTAAGTCTACGTTTTGTAAAGATGTATGTTTGCATTTGCTGGGCTCATGAGAGGTTACTGAATTCACTGTAAAGAAATAAGAGGTCACATACAAATGCTTTTTTTTAAACTAATAGATGATGAAATTTTATCTACATTTCACATGAAAGTGTTATCTAACTATTAGAGCTGGAGAGAATATGCAATTAGAAAATCTTAATTTACTATTATATTTTCTTTAAAATGGAAACTATCCATATTGGACTTTTTTTGCTTAATTAATTGTCCTGTCATAAATATATATTTTTAAATTATTTAAGAGGCAGAGAGACACACACAGAGTGAAACAAAGAAAAAGGAGAGAGAGAGAGAGAGAGAGAGAGAGAGAGAGAAACTGATTCCCGTATTCTGGGTTACTCCCAAATGCCTGCAACAGTGGAAGCTGGACCAGGCCAAACCTGGAAACTGGGGATTCATTTAAAGTCTCTCAGGTAGGTAGCAGAGACTCAACAACTTGAGTTACCCACTAGGTGAAATGCCTACCCTGGACAAAATTTTAGCTATAATATTTTTCTAGAAATGTGGCAAAGAATTAATTCTAATATTTTAAAAAATGGTAAATCTGTTTTAATTTCTCATGCTTACTTAACAAATGACTATTACTCAGTGGCTTAAAGGAGCAAATTTGTTTTCTTGCAGGCCTGAATGTTTAGTAGGCCTGTGTTCCTTCTGTGGCTTTAAGGAGATTGTCCTTGCCTTTTCCAGCTTCTAGAGGCTGCTCACATTCCTTGGCTTATAGATCCATATCCTTCTAACGCTGCTCCTGTCATCTCCTCTCCTTCGACTCTTGATCCTCCTGCTCTTATAAGGATCCAGTCAGTACCTTGGGATAATCCAAGGTAATCCCCCATCTCAGGGCTCTGAACAATTACATCCAAAAAAGTCACTTTTTCCATCTAAAACAATGTAGTGGCTCATTCATGAACAATAATTTGTACCTCTTTGATAGCCATTATTTTGCCTGCTACATGGTAATTAAATAAAATCCCACAAGTTTATAAAAGTTAAAACTCTAACAGGGAAACCTTTCTTAAAATTATCTGTATGTCAAAAACTTTATCTGTGTGGGTGCAAACTGTTGAAATCTTTACTTAGTATATACCAAGTTGATTTTCTGTATATAAAGATAATTGAAAATGAATCTTGATGAAGAATAGGATGGGAGAGGGAGTGGAGATGGGATGGTTGTGGGTGGGAGGGAGGTTATGGGAAGAAAAGCTGCTATAATCCAAAAGTTGTACTTTCAAAATTTATATTTATTAAATAAAGGTTTAAAAAAAAGTAGTCAAGATGTAAAAAATTATTTTTTCTTGTTGTGAGATTGTTGAAGTAACCAATTTAGATAAAGGCTATTTTGTTTAAATGATAATTTAGACTGGGGAAGAGACATAATTGTGGCTTATTTCAGGCCTTACAAATCATAAGGGAATGATTTGTCATTTCTTTTAAAAATGACTAAGAGCAAAGAGCATTGTACATTGTTTCTAATTTCCAGACAGAAAGAAAATGTATGATGCGATTTGGGTTTTATACAAGATTGGTTTTTTTTCTGTCTTGATGCAGGCCAGTGAACAGGAACTATTCCATTCTCAGGGACAGAGTTGTGTTCACCTGACTGACCAGTAAAAGAATCACTTGCTTCAGGTAGTTATATGATCAAGAAAAATGTTAACTTCTATAAAAATATTCCCAGTCACATCTTTTAATTGATTCAACTATATCTTATAATTGGTATTTTCAAAACACCAGGAGTATTTTTCTACCACCATGGTAGCTCACTGTGGCATCAATAATGGTGTTCAGTAGGACATGATTAATGAGTTTTGCTTTTCTCCTCTGTCTAGAAGTAAAATAGTCCAGAGTTTTAAATGGCTCTTTCATATAAACATATAGAGTGATTATTCTGTTGTTACTGCTCAGTTGTGAAAGGAATGAATTAAACTAACTCAGTTTTTTGGGAGCCATTCTAAGCATTTGATCATATTCTCATGACATGAATCCCCTAAGAAGGTCACATATTCTTAAGGACTAAATATAAAAGCATCAGTTTGATCTTCAGCATAAGGTCAAAGCAGGGTGGGAGAATTTGGGACATTTCAACTACTCTTTTTAGAGGAACTTTTGTAGAAAACTAGGAGAACTTAAATGCAGAGAAAACAACATAAGATTGATGTATTGAGAATGCAAAGTCTTTCTTGAGGAGGTTAATTATGGTCAAGTTTGTCAGAGGAGTGTGGCCCTGCCTTGGTTATATGCAGTGACACTCCACTCTGCATCTACTCTCCAGGGGAGTACCATCTTCCTGACACAGGATATGAACTTAATACATATTTATGCAATAAAAGAAAAAATGAATGTGAAATTAGGTGGGGCTACCGGTGCTTCCATTCTTCTCAGCTTTATTTTTCAATTAGGATTTGTAAATATGTGAATTAAGCTGAGGTATGAGAGGGCTATGTTTACTTAATTTGTCTAAATAGAGACAAATAAAATTATACAATTTAGGACTAATCATTCATTTCTGACTTTTGAATCTCTGTGAAAGATAGAGGCTAGAGGAAAAGGATGTATTTAAAAATAAATGTATCACAACTTTTTTTTTTCTTAAATATTATGGCTGGATATTCTGATACAGGGCTTTGGGGAGGTCATCTAAATGATTGCCAAGGGACTTAAAATCAAAGTAAATGTTCCTGAATCGCAAATAGATTGTTTACTCTTTTCTTAAACATCTCTTGCTTCAAGCAAACCTTTTCTCAAGTGAATTGGTCGGGTTTTTGGTTCCGTTGAAATTTTACATATGCTTTCTTTGTGGCTCCTTGACATGTCCAGTAAGATGCCCACTTCTTTCCTTAAATTACACACATACATTCACATCTTATCACTAGATCAGGTTTCTGGGTGAATATTATGGGCCTTGACATTTTGGAAGATGGAAAGGGTTTTAAACAAAAACATAGGGACCTTGTGATTAAGTAAGTGACTTTTCTCTTCCCCTAAAATATGGTCATATGGGGGCCTACTTGATCTCTAACCTATTAATTTTTATGATAGTAACTTTCAGTCCTCCAGCTCCAGTCTCCAATACCAGTTTTGACTTCTATTTTATATCCAAAGATCTGGTGGAATTTTTTTTTCAGTAATAGCTCTTCAGCCTTGAATCTCATATTTTCCATCTTCCCCAGTCATCTCTGTAAATAATAAGTAATGCAGAGATTTGTTTTCCCTTTAATAAAAACTATTTTCCTCCACATAAAAGAATCACTGTAGTTAATGAATTTAAACAGCCTTTTTTATCTGTATTATACAGTGTTAGTTGAAGTGATGGCAAGGCTGTCAATGTCAGATTGTAATCAGTGGAGGTGAGAGAAATTCATTCAAATGGTTCAGCGCTCCTGACATATGTCAGTTGCTCCTTAGTTGGAGTACAGATTAGATGAAAATGATCTTATTCAGAACCCTTGGAAAATTGAATAAGAGAACATGTGTGCAAGACTAATAGAGATTCAACTTAAAGCTCCTTGACTGGCAACCCTTAGAAAACTTGATTGTTCATATTCTGTAGACCATAAAAGAAGAAGAGTCCCTTGTACAGTGAACTTGCTCTATCCTAGATAGAAAAGTAAATATCTCAGAGTGCTTTGCTTTCTTCTCACAAAGCACACTGCCATGTGGTCCACAGTTTCCAGGGCAGAAAGGAGCAGGGATCTTTTTCTGGGTGCATAATAAATATCAGGTGTTAAGTTGATGGTGTTTGAGAATTTGACAACCTTCTAGAAAGGAGTTAATATGGAAAGGATATACAGTGAGCCCAATTTTAGAGTCTCTGTTCACACAATTCTGAGGACAGGTAAGGAAAATTATTTTTCAATTGTGCTCGCTTATTAATGATACTCTTTTGATTTTGAAGGAGTTAATTCAGCTTTCGAAAGTAAGTATATATATTCAAATACAAGTAGTGAAATGGAAGGCTTTCTTTGAGCAATTATTCTTTTGTAGTCTTGGAAAGTTTTATCTACATGATTGCAGAATATGTAGTTATATAATTGAATTCAAAAAGCCTATATGAGATTATATAGGTCAGATTATTTAATTATTTGATCATTTATTTTTAATGCATTATGTTGATGTCATTTGGTAGTAACCAAGCCAGAAATTTAACCTATAGTGAAAACCACTGAAGACATAATGAGTGGTCCCAGTGCTGGTATTGGGAGCCAGATGATGTGGTTTCAAATTCTTCCTCTGTCATCTAGTACCTGTATGATTTTGATGAAGGTACTTAAACTCTTGATTTTTTACCTATGAGTTGGATATACTAATAGGTTCTCTCTCAGGCAATTAGTTTAGGAATAACTAAGTTAATCAGTAAAGTGACTGGCAAATATGATATTTTTAAAAACATTTAATGAAATATAGTATATATATATTAAGAAATGCACATAAGTGTACAGATAAATGAATTTTTTCATCTGATCACATTCGTAGCCAACACCCAAATTAAGAACAAGTACAATAGTACTCCAAGAGTCCTCACTATTTCCCTTACATTTCTTTTATTTTAATTTGGGATTTAAGATAATATTTTCATTTACATGATATGATTCAGTGAAGCTCTATTTATTACTGTATACAGAATATGTGAAATCCACACTTTTTTATGTTCTCCCTTTATGTTAATTATCAGAAATAATAGAAAACACACAACATATGTCTTTTGGGTCTGGCTTATTTCACTTAGCATAACATTCTCATTTGTTCTCCAGTTGTATCCGTTTTGTTGAAAATGTCATTTCTTTTTTATGATTGAATTGCAGTTACTGGTTGATGGACATCTAGGTTGATTTCATATCTTAGCTATTGTGAATTGAGTCACTATAAACATGGGAGTATAGGTAAATCTTTCATATTCTTTTTTTAAAAAAATTTATTTATTTACTTGAAAGTCAGAGTTACACAGAGAGAGGAGAGGCAGAGAGAGAGAGAGAAAGAGGTCTTCTGTCTGCTGGTTCACTCCCCAATTGGCCACAATGGCTGGAGCTGTGCCAATCCAAAGCCAGGAGCCAGGAGATTCTTCCAGTTCTCCCACACAGGTGCAGGGGCCCAAGGCCTTGGACCATCTTCTACTGCTTTCCCAGGCCATAGCAGAGAGCTGGATGGGAAGTGAAGCAGCTGGGTCTTGAAACGGCGTCCATATGGGATGCCGGCACTTCAGGCCAGGGCATTAACCCACTTCGCCACAGTGCCAGCCCCATACTTTCATATTCTAATTTAATTTCCTTTGGATATGCTCCCAGGAGTGGGATAACTGGATCATCTACTAACTCTATTTTTAGATATCTTAGTAATCTCCGTGCTGTGATTCATAATGGTTGCACCAGTTTGAGTTCAATCAACAGTATATTAGGATACTTGGACACTTGGATACAAGGATCTACATCCTTGCCAACATTTGCTATTTTTTGATTTTTGGATGATAACCATTCTAACCAGAATGAGGTGTCAACCCATTTTGATTTTTATTTGTATTTCCCTGATGGCTAGTGATCTTAAGCATTTTTTTTTTCATGTGATTGTTGGCAAGTTCTATTTCATCCTTTGAAAAGTATCTGTCCATAGCCTTTCCCCATTTCTTAACCAGATTGTTTTGTTACCGAGTTTCTTTTGCAAATCACATGATACTTCATATAGGGAAAGCAAAAGATGCCTACGTTAATCTTGTCGAGGTTAGAAACCAGGAATATTTTTTTTTATTTGACAGATAGAGTTAGACAGTGAGAGAGAGAGACAGAGAGAAAGGTCTTCCTTTTTCCATTGGTTCACCCCCCAAAATGGCCGCAACAGCTGGCACTGAGCAGATCTGAAGCCAGGAGCCGGGTGCTTCCTCCTGGTTTCCCATGCAGGTACAGGGGCCCAAGCACTTGGGCCATCCTCCACTGCCTTCCCGGGCCACAGCAGAGAGCTGGACTGGAAGAGGAGCAACTGGGACTAGAACTGGCGCCCATATGGGATGCAGGTGCTGCAGGTGGAGGATTAACCAAGTGAGCCAAGGCGCTGGCCCCAGAAACCAGGAAATTACAACAGCAGTAGGCTGATGAGTTTCACATCCTCATGAGAGCCTGAAAATATACTTTTGCAACACTGTCATGAACAGGACTTGAAAGCAGCTCTTAATATATGGTATTAAACTGATATCTTTATGTGTCTTTTTTGCCCACAGACAGAAGAATATGAGCCTCAGTCATTACATTACTCTAATACCTGTATTCCAGGCTTACAGTAGGCACTTAGGAAGTTGTTATTGCAGTGATTTAGACTTGTTTCCATTGTCTCTTGGTTTCCAGAGTCATCAAGAGCTTATTTTATTGATTAAACACTCCAGATTCCTTCAGTGGATCCACATGTGATTTTATTCTGAGTCTCTCCATGTTCCTGATAATATTGTGCTGCATAGACTTGATTTTGTTTATATTTATGTCTTTAACATGCAGTGTCCACAAATGAATGAATACTTTAGCTATTGGTAAAAAGAAAGGCTGACATGAAATGTGTGGAGTTGATAGTCATCTTTTGGGAAATTAAGGAAAAATCAACAGCAGTCTTTAGACATAATGATTGCCATTCAAATTATTAATTACTGTTGGCACAAAGATTTTTGCTAGTTTATTCCACTAAATCATATAGTGGTGAACCCTTACCCATGGAGGAAGGAACCTAACTATCTTAGCAAATGGTTAATATAGATCTGATTCCTTTTCAAGTTCAGCAAGTATCTTATTTTTTCTCTACCCAGTGAGTTAGTATTTGCTTATATAAAGAGAACAATTATAATATTAGCAGAACTTAAACAGAAAAACCAGCCCTACCAACAGCTTGGCTTATTTCTTTTTTACTTTTTGATATTATTTATTGATGTAAAAATTGAAAATGTGTATGTTGTATATTCCAACAACATACATATTTTTGTTGTTGTTATTTCATTTTATTTATTTATTACATAATTTTTTAAATTTTAAGTTTTAATTAGTTTTAACAGATTCAATGTGATTTTTCGATAAAATTCTAAGAGCACAATGCTATTCTCTTCCCCTTCCTCACTCTCCCCCACACTCTCTTTTCTTCCTCACTTGTTTCTATCCTTTTATTCTTTTAGTTTCTGAGAATTTTTAAATTACATTACCGTAAAAAGGGAATAATACTTGGCTTTAATCCACTAATACCAGTGTCCCATTTTTGGCTTCCAGAGCTTCAAGATAATAAAGTTCTGTTGTTTTAGCCATGAGGATTGTAGTCATTTGCTATAGCAGCAATAGAAAGTAAATTAGGGGAACTACATGTTGAATTTGTAACCTGGGATAGAATTAAGGACAACGTAATAGCATATATGAATAGTGATGACAATTCTACATTGCCTGGAATGTCAGCTGAGGAAATTGTAACAGTTATTTCAAATCTAACTTTCCCAGATCCATTTTTCCTTGATGGAATTATTGAGTTGTTTTTACTATTCATAGAAAATTATCAGTGCAAAATTTATCAGCAGATTTATGTATATTTAATTGTGAAAAAAGAAACAGAAAAAAACTGACAATTAGCTTTTCCAGAAAACCCAGGTTTCTACATTGCTGAACTTAGCTATCACACAAAATATTGCAAAATATGTGTCAACTTTCTAAGGACATTTGCTCTACTGACAATGTAGTAATGGTTACACAGAGCAAATATATGATTAGACTAAAAGAATCCTAATTTATATTAATCTCAAAGATAAAGAAACACAATAACCCCCTTTCTGAAACTTGTGCATTAAGATTTTGTGGTTATCACAATTCTAAGATAACCCCTATGATTGTCTGCACTTGTTTTGCATGTACTTTCAGTTATTCCATTAAGTACTAACCTTGGAGCCTAAGGAAATTTGTAGATAAAATTTCCAAATAGAAAGAAATGTTCTTAGGGAAGCAAGCTTATGGTTAATGTATGTAAACACAAGGATCTGAAGAGGGGAGTGGGCTCTTTCTGGAAAGACACTGGCTGCATGAGAAGGATTTGGTGCAGGAGAGATTTTCCATTGCTGGAGGTGAGGCTGGAGGGTGCTGTGTGGAGGGAATGGTGGGAGATTTCTAGGGGAGAGAATGTCTGCTAGACTACAGCCCACAAGAAGATAGGGTCCTCGATCTACAGGTGCAAGCTTCTGTAATTTGCCAACAATATGAATGAATTTGAAAGTGGCTCTTCTCCAGAGCCTCCAGATACAGTCTGCCTTGAGTGTGAGTCCCTGAGCAGAGAGCCCAGCCTAGCTGTTCCCGGACTTCTGACCCACAGAACTTGAGATGGTAAGTAGGCATTGTTTTAAGCTTCTAGGTTTGTGGTTAATTTTTTATACAGCAATGGAAAATGAAAACAGATTATCAAAAACAAATCGCAGTCTGCCCACCTTTTGTCGTGATGTTTTAAATTTTGTGCTATAGATAAGTGGTGGCTATTTTTTTCTGCTACTCCCTAAATTTTTTGATTAGCGTGTAATCCTTGTATATTTTTATAGGATGCGATTTAATATTTCAACACATATATAAGAATAATCTGATCAAACCAGTCAACTAGCCTTTCTGTTTCCTTATCTTTTCTTTGTGTTTAGAGCCTACCAGCTACTCTCCTCTAGGTTCTCTACATTGAGTGTTCCACATTATTGTGAACTGTGGTCACATGACTGTGCTGGGAAACATTAGAACTTAACTATTTGTGTCCACTTCTGTTTTGGTACCTGTTACCCAACATCTGTTTATCCTTTTGTCCCCAGATTTCCAGCATCTAATAATCACAATTCCAACTATAAATCAACATTTTTTTCTTACACAAATCTTAGGTCTCTGTTTTCAATTCATTGATCACTACTGACTACTTGGGGTTGTGTTAAATGAATTATTCATAGCACTTAAGATATTTGTTAAACCTTTCTATTTCCGGGCCCAAGAATCCTAATCACTTTAGTCTGTTTGCATATAGCAGTACATTCATCTCCTTGACTATTTTCCCTGGTCTTTTAAAAATATTTTCCTAAAGAACAGAGATTAGGCTTGAATAGCAATGAATGTATCAGACAAATCATGATATTATAAAAGGGCAGGGCAGTCCTCTGAAGAAAAGCAAATAGAAAAAGAGGTTCAGGAGAGATAAGTGACATAAGTGGCATATGTTTATGTTTATCAATGTATATCTGAAAGAAAATGTTCTATGTAGGCAGACTTTCTTCATTGGAATCTAAATATTTCAAATCTGAAGACTAGTATTAATGATAGAGTCCTTTTTTGTTTGTTTGTTTATTTTTTTTTCTTTTTTTTTTAAACTTTTATTTAATGCATATAAATTTCCAAAGTACGACTTATGGATTACAATGGCTTCCCCCCCATACCGTCCCTCCCACCCACAACCCTCCCCTTTCCCACTCCCTCTCCCCTTCCATTCACATCAAGATTCATTTTCGATTATCTTAATATACAGAAGATCAGCTTAGTATACATTAAGTAAAGATTTCAACAGTTTGCTCCCACACAGAAACATAAAGTGAAAAATAGTAGATGATTTTTTTAAATGATGATGAAATCAGATCAGACCTATTGTCATGTTTAATCCCAGTAAGAGTCAAGTTGGGAATTGATAATTTCTTTTTTTTTTTCTTTTTTTTTCTTTTTTTTTACAGAGGATCAGTTTAGTATGCATTAAGTAAGGATTTCAACAGTTTGCACCCCCATAGAAACACAAAGTGAAATATATTGTTTGAGTACTCGTTATAGCATTAAATCTCAATGTACAGCACATTAAGGATAGAGATCCTACATAAGGAGTAAGTGCACAGTGACTCCTGTTGTTGACTTTACCAATTGACACTCCTGTCTATGGCATCAGTAATCTCCCTATGCTCCAGTCATGAGTTTCCAAGGCTATGGAAGCCCTCTGAGTTCTCCGACTCTTATCTTGTTTAGACAAGGTCATAGTCAAAGTGGAGGTTCTCTCCTCCCTTCAGAGAAAGGTACGTCCTTCTTTGATGACCTGTTCTTTCCACTGGGATCTCACTCGCAGAGATCTTTTGCCAGAGTGTCTTGGCTTTCCATGCCTGAAATACTCTCATGAGCTTTTCAGCCAGCTCCGAATGCCTTTAGGGCTGATTCTGAGGCCAGAGAGCTATTTAGGACATCTGCCATTCTATGAGTCTGCTGGGTATCTCACTTCCCATGTTGGATCACTCTCCCCTTTATTTACTCCATCGGTTAGCGTTAGCAGGTACTAGACTTGTCTATGTGCTCCCTTTGACTCCCAGTCCCTCCACCATGACCAACTGTGAACTGAAACTGATCACCTGGAACAGAGAGATGGCATTGGTACATGCCACCTCGATGGGATTGAATTGGAATCCCCTGGTTTGCTTCCAACTCCACCACTTGGGGCAAGTCAGCCTGAGCATGTCCCAGATTATACATCTCTTCCCTCTCCCATTCCCACCACCATGTTCAACAGGGATCACATTTCAGTTAATTTTCAACACTTAAGAATAACTGTGCATCAATTACAGATCTAAACCAGTCATATTAAGTAGAACAGATAAAAAAACTACTAAGAGGGATAATGTATTAAGTTGTTCATTAACAGTCAGGGCTATGCTGATCAAGCCACCGTTTCCCATAGTGTCCACCTCACTCCAACAGGTTTCCCTCTTGGTGTTCAGTCAGTCGTCACCGATCAGGGAGAACATATGGTATTTGTCCCTTTAGGACTGGCTTATTTCACTCAGCATGATGTGTTCCAGATTCCTCCATTTTGTTGCAAATGACTGGATTTCGTTGTTTCTTAATGCGGTATAGTATTCTAAAGAGTACATATCCCATAATTTCTTTATCCAGTCTATCGTTGATGGGCATTTAGGTTGGTTCCAGGTCTTAGCTATTGTGAATTGAGCTGCAATAAACATTAGGGTGCAGACCTCTTTTTTGTTTGCCAATTTAAATTCCTTTGGGTAAATTCCAAGAAGTGGGATGGCTGGGGATCTTGGGAAAGAGCTTCCGATCTCTGGCTCCTGTGGGTATATCATTTGCCTGCTAACTACCTCCAACTTCGTTCAGCTGTGCGGAATTACTTCCCTTTTGAATCAAAAAAAAAAAAAAAAAAAAAAAAAGAAAAAGAAAGAGAGAGAGAGATTTACCGCGCCTAACCTGGGAGTGTCACCTTTGGCACACCAAACAGAGCTCTCAGGTCACACCCATCTCAAGCCCTAAGGCTCCATCAAAAACAGATAGTCCACTTAATCTAGAGTCATAGTATAACAAGAAAAAGCACCACAGTGAAGAAACCAAATATCTCCAATATGCCAAATAACAAATGCAAAAACCGAGGTAATAAAAACAAAGAAGTCACCATGACGCCCTCAAATGAAAAAGACACCCCAATTCAAGATTATGAAGATGATGACATAGAAGAAATGCAAGAAGCAGATCTCAAAAAATTGATAAGAACATTAAGAAGTTCTCAAAAACAAATTCTGGAACTACAGAAATCCTTAATGGACAAGATAGAAAATCTCTCTCGTGAAAATGAAATATTAAGGAGGAATCAAAATGAAACGAAACAACTAGTACAACAGGAAACTGTGATAGTGACTGAAGTGAAGAATTCAATAGATCAAATGAAAAACACAATAGAGAGCCTTACAAACAGAATGGGTGAAGCAGAAGAGAGAATATCGGACTTAGAAGACAGAGAACAGGAAAGGATACAGTCAGACCAAAGAAAAGAAGAGGAAATTAGAAATCTAAAACATATTGTCGGGAATCTTCAGGATACTATTAAAAAACCCAACATTCGGGTTCTAGGAGTTCCTGAAGGCATGGAGAGGGAGAAAGGATTAGAAGGCCTTTTTAGTGAGATATTAGCAGAAAATTTCCCAGGTTTGGAGAAGGACAGAGAAATCCTAGTACAGGAAGCTCACAGAACCCCTAATAAACACGACCAAAAGAGATCCTCACCACGACACGTTGTAATTAAACTCTCCACAGTGAAACATAAAGAAAAGATCCTAAAATGTGCAAGAGAGAAACGTCAGATTACTCTCAGAGGATCTCCAATCAGACTCACAGCTGACTTCTCATCAGAAACTCTAAAAGCTAGGAGGGAATGGCGAGATATAGCCCAGGTACTAAGAGAGAAAAACTGCCAGCCCAGAATATTATATCCTGCAAAGCTATCATTTGTGAATGAAGGTGAAATAAAGACTTTTCATAGCAAACAGAAATTGAAAGAATTTGTTGCCACTCGTCCAGCCCTGCAACAGATGCTTAAAGATGTGTTACACACAGAAACACAGAAACACGGTCATCAATATGAAAGAAGGTAAAGGAAGGAAACCAAGGAAGGAAACCTCACAGCAAAAGATCACAGGGAATTCAAAGCATATATTAGAACTTATCTTTGGCAAATGGCAGGGCAAAGTTACCACTTATCATTAGTCACTTTGAACGTGAATGGCCTGAACTGTCCAGTTAAAAGACACCGATTGGCTGATTGGGTTAAGGAACAAAACCCATCTATTTGCTGCTTACAAGAAACACATCTTTCCAACAAAGATCCATACAGACTGAAAGTGAAAGGCTGGAAAAAGATATACCATGCCAACAGAAATGAAAAAAGAGCGGGCGTAGCCATCTTAATATCGGACAACATAAACTTTACCACAAAAACTGTTAAGAGAGACAAAGAGGGACACTATATCATGATTAAGGGATCAATTCAACAGGAAGATATAACAAATATCAATGTATATGCACCTAACTACAGGGCACCAGTTTATCTAAAAGATTTATTAACGGACTTAAAGGGAGACTTAGACCCCAATACAGTAGTACTGGGGGACTTCAATACTCCACTCTCAGAAATAGACAGATCATCCGGTCAGAAGATCAACAAGGATACAGTAGATTTAAACGACACTATAGCCCAAATGGATCTAACAGATATATACAGAACTTTCAATCCTACAGCTAAAGATTATACATTCTTCTCAGCAGTACATGGAAGCTTCTCTAGGATTGACCACATACTAGGCCATAAAGCAAGTCTCAGCAAATTCAAAAGAATTAGAATCATACCATGCAGCTTCTCAGACCATAAAGCAATGAAGTTGGAAATTACCAACTCAGGAATCCCTAGAGCATACGCAAACACATGGAGATTGAACAACATGCTCCTGAATGAACAATGGGTCATAGAAGAAATCAAAAGAGAAATCAAAAACTTTCTGGAAGTAAATGAGGATAACAGCACAACATACCAAAACTTATGGGACGCAGCAAAAGCAGTGTTAAGAGGAAAGTTTATATCAATAGGTGCCTACATCAAGAAATTGGAAAGACACCAAATAGATGAGCTTTCAATTCACCTCAAGGATCTAGAAAACCTACAGCAAACCAGACCCAAATCTAGTAGGAGAAGAGAAATAATTAAAATCAGAGAAGAAATCAACAGGATTGAATCAAGAAAAACATTACAAAAAATCAGCCAAACGAGGAGCTGGTTTTTTGAAAAAATAAACAAAATTGACACCCCATTGGCCCAACTAACTAAAAAAAGAAGAGAAAAGACCCAAATCAATAAAATCAGAGATGAAAAAGGAAATGTAACAACAGACACCACAGAAATAAAAAGAATCATCAGAAATTACTACAAGGACTTGTATGCCAGCAAACAGGGAAACCTATCAGAAATGGATAGATTCCTGGACACATGCAACCTGCCTAAATTGAACCAGGAAGACATCGAAAACCTAAACAGACCCATAACTGAGACAGAAATTGAAACAGTAATAAAGGCCCTCCCAACAAAGAAAAGCCCAGGACCAGATGGATTCACTGCTGAATTCTACCAGACGTTTAAAGAAGAACTAACTCCAATTCTTCTCAAACTATTCAGAACAATCGAAGAAGAGGGAGTCCTCCCAAATTCTGTTTGTTTATTTTTTAAAGAGGCCATGAGAGCTTCCTCTCTTTCTTCCTTTCTTTTTTTTTAAGACTTATTTATTTATTTGAAAGTCAGAGTTACACACAGAGAGAAGGAGAGGCAGAGAGAGAGAGAGGCAGAGAGAGGTCTTCCATCTGCTGATTCATTCCCCAATTGGCCACAATGGCCAGAGCTATGCTGATCTGAAGCTAAGAGCCAGGAGCTTTCTCTAGATCTTCCCGCACAGGTGAAGGGGCCCAAGGACTTGGACTATCTTCTACTGTTTTTCCAGGTAATGGCAGAGAGCTGGATCGGAAGTGGAGCAGCTAGGACTCAAGCCAGCACCCAAAGAGGATGCCAGCCCTGCAGGCGGCAGCTTTTTTCCTCTATGCCACAGTGCCGGCCCCAATGATAGATTCTTAAATCCAGTATTAGAACCATAATAAGATACTTCCTTATTTCATCTCTTAAGGAAAAAAGAGATCTTCGCTACTCACAATAGCCAAAAATGAATTAATCTAAGTGTCCATAACTGGATGACTAAATAAAGAAAACGTGATATATATACACAGTGGGGTACTATTGGGTCAAAATAAAGAGATGAAATCCTATTGTTTGTGACATGGACTGGACTGGACTGGACGACACTATTTTAGGTGAAATAAGTCATGTATAAATGCCACATGAACTCACTTGTATATGAAAAAAAAATGTGATTTCATAGCAAGAGAGCTTAGAATGGTGGTTAACAGAGGCTGGAGTGAGTGGGAAATGGGTGGATAAAGGTTGATAAACAAGTACTAAGTTACAGTTAGGAGAAAGAATTTCTGGTGCTTAACAATACAGTAGGGGGACTGTAAATATAAATGAACAAAACTCGTATTTCAAATAAACTAGGAGAAAGGTTTATGGGTATGTTTGCTGCAAGGGAAATAATAAATGTATGTGGAAATAGCTACACTTACCCTAAATTGAGCATTATTCAGTGTATACACATATGGAAATATCACAGATACACCATAGTAGGTACAAATTTTATGTCAGTTAAAAATAACAGATTTTGAAAAGTACAAGGGAAAAAACCCTCAGGTAAAATATCCCATTTGTTCATTTTTTCAAAATTGTGAAGGAATGATGGTAGAGCTGATGCTGGAACCCGGATGGTATTGATGCTTGTGGGTTCTTTCCCATGGCTTTCTTTCTTACTTGTTCTGTCATGTGATTGTGCCTCTAAGTACACCCTGATAAGGGGATGCCTCTGAAGAAAGAGTCGAAAAGCACACATCAAGCTGCATCCATGTGGAAAATCAACAGAAATCCTATGCTTAAAAAGAAAGGATCGTGGGCTGAAATTATAGCATAGTGGGATAAGCCGCTGCATGCAGTGACAGCTTCCCGTATCAATGTGCCATTTGAGTCCAGACTGCTCTGCTTCTGATCCAGCTCTCTGTTGATAAGCCTAGGAAAGCAGCGGATGATGGCCCAAGTACTGGAGCACCTGACATCCATGTGGGAAACCCAGATGGATTTCCAGGCTCCTGGCTTTGGCCTGGCCCAAATCAGGCTGTTGCACCATTTGGAGTGAACCAGTGGATAAAAGATCTCTTTGTCTCTGTGTCTCTCCCTCTCTCTCCATCTCTCTTTTAAAATAAATTAAGTGAATCTTTTTTAAAAAATTAAGCAGAGGGCCTAAATAAATAAATAAAGCAAATTTGAGAGCTCACTTATAGTCTAGCATAGGTCACTATGCTTGAAACTAATGTTTGGGATGGAGCAGGCATCCAGTAAGATTTCAAAGTTCCAAGATCTGGCCTTCTCATGACCTCTTATACAACTTTAAATGATTTTCTAGGAGGATCCACAGGGCTAAGAATATAGTTGTAGGGGCCGGTGATGTGGCGTAGCAGGTAAAGCTGCCACTTGCAGTGCCGGCATCCCATATGGGCGCTGGTTCCAGTCCCAGTTGCTCCACATCCAATCCTGCTCTCTTCTTGGCCTGGGAAAGCCATAGATGATAGCCCAACACTGTGGGCCCTGCACCCATGTGGGCGACCCGGAAGAAGCTCCTGGTTCCTGGCTTCGGATCGGCACAGCTCCAGCCATTGTGGCCAGTTGGGGAGTGAACCAGCGGATGGAAGACCTCTCTCTCTCTCTCAGCCTCTCCTCTCTCTGTGTAATCTGACTTTCAAATAAATAAATAATTTTTTAAAAGGATATAATTATATTTGTAGTTAATATGTATTTCAGTGCAAGGTTGCAAAGCAAAAACTCCGAAGATACAAGGTGCATGGAGGGTTAAATCTGTAGGAAACCAAGAACAAGTTTCTGGAGTCATTTCCTAGTGGAGTTACACATGTGAATCCAGGAATCAGAGATGGTAGCACATGAGAAATTTCTCATTCAAAATTCAGTTCTCAGGGTTTTATTTGGAGGACTGTGCAATGGATGGGTTTATCATGTAGACAGCCTTTTTTTGGCCTGTTAGACTGCCAGAAAGAAAGTAGATTTTAGCATAAACCATATTGTTTGCATAGTCAGCTCATGCCCAGTGAAATTATCTTATCAGTTAAGGTGGTCAGAATCCTTCCAAATCTAAGCTTCCAGTAGCCAGTTGAAGGTCAATCTTGCAGATTATCCTAAGGATAATTGTCTCAGGCCTGCTACATTAATTCTTTTCTGCCCAGTGCCAAAATAGATAGTTGGAGTCAAAGGCCTATCTGTGTCTTCTTGGAAAATACCATTAGGAGTACAGAATGTTGATTGGTAGCTAGAAAAACATTTGAATGTTTTATATTTTAGCCACCTTCAGCCAATTCAAGGGCCATGAAATGTTATCAAGAGAAAATACAGTCTTTGTGAAGTTGAAACACGATGTTCTATAATGTTTCAAGTAAGCCATGGCTTCCAGTGACTCATTCAGCAATTTTCAAATAGATATCTACTATGTGTCATGCATTTCCTACATTTGTATTATAACTTGAGTAAAGAAAAAAAAAATCTCTGTCCTCTAGACGTTACATTATGGTGAGGAGAGGCAAACAAATACAAACAAATAAGTAAATGATAAGTACTAAAAATAAAAATAAATACAGAAGCAAGATGAAGACTGTATAATGGGCAAGAGGTACAATTATAGAGTTTTATTTAAGAAGACTTCATTAATCAAGTGACATTAAGCAAAGACTTCAAGAAGGTAAAAGAGTAAGCCATGTAGATATGTCAAGGGCAAATCATTTTATGTAGAAGTAGCCACAAATGCAAATGCAAATATTTTTTAAAAGATTTATTGGCTGGCGACGCGGCTCAATAGGCTAATCCTCCACCTTGTGGCGCCGGCACACCGGGTTCTAGTCCCGGTCGGGGCACCGGTTTCTGTCCCATTTGCTCCTCTTCCAGGCCAGCTCTCTGCTGTGGCCAGGGAGTGCAGTGGAGGATGGCCCAAGTGCTTGGGCCCTGCACCCCATGGAAGACCAGGAGAAACACCTGGCTCCTGCCTTTGAATCAGCGTGGTGCGCCGGCCGCAGTGTGCTGTCTGCGGCGGCCATTGGAGGGTGAACCAACGGCAAAGGAAGACCTTTCTCTCTGTCTCTCTCTCTCCCTGTCCACTCTGCCTGTAAAAAAAAAAAAAAAAAAAAAAAAAAAAAAAAAGATTGATTTATTTATTTGTCAGAGTTAGAGAGAGAGAAATTTTGCATCCACTGGTGCATGCCCCAAGTGGTCACAACAGTCAGGGCACGGCTGGGCAGGCCAAAGCCGGGAGTGAGCAGCTTGATCTGGGTCTCCCATGTGGTTGACAGGGACCCAAGCACTTGAGCCATCTTCTACTGCTTTCCAAGGTGCATTATCAGGGGGCTGGAACAGAAGTGGAGCAACTGGAACACGAACCAGTATCCGATGGGATGTGGGCGTCACAGGCAGCGCTTAATCCACTATGCCACAATGTGGGCCCCATAAATGCAAATGTTTTACTGCATTACTATAAATGGTGTGTTCAAGGAAGAACAAAAAAGTATAGGCAAATTAGAGTGAGTCAGGGAGATAAGAAATAATGGAAGGGCCAGAAAGTATTGAGATTTGGAGCTAATTTTAGGGATTTTGGATTTTACATTAAGACCAGAGACCACAGGAGGGTTTTAAGTGGAGAAATGACATTAACAAACTTGTTAAAAAGATTATTTTGGCTGTTATGTTGATGAAATATGGAACAATGGTAAAAGGAGAGAATACTTCAGAAGTTAATACACTGAGATTATATTGATTTGGATCAAAGTGACAATTTGGAGATATTGAGAGGTGGTCATATCTGTGCACACTTTGAAGATAAGTCCAAAATTCACTGATATGGATACGAGGTACATGAAGGTAAACAGAGGGGTCAGGCATAAGATCATGGTTTTTGGTGTGAACAACAGGAAGTGTAAAGTTGCCATTTACTAGAAAGTGAAGACTGCCAGTACAGTACAATTTGAAAGGATGTATTTTTTTTATTGAATAGTCAAATATATTTCTAGACAGATACAGGTAGAAGTAGGTAGTTAGCAGTAAGAGTCTGGATAGTAGGGAAAATATCACCACAGAAGGTATAATATTGAGATTTGTTAGCAAATATATGGTATTTAAAGCCATGAATTTAAATGAGATAACCTAGTGAGTGAGTATAGATACAATAAAAGAGCAAAGAACTATCCTGAAGCATTTGTTGTTTGGAGACCAGAGAGCCTGACAATGACAATGGAGAGGAAGTCAAGCAAGGTAGAAGACAAGTGAAAGAAATATTTTCAGGAGAAAATACTACTAAACATGATTGCAGCCTCATAGATCAAGCAAAATAAAGATAGGGTAACCACTTAGTTTGTTGTTGTTGTTTTGAAATAGAGGTAATGAGAACCTTGAGAGGAGCAGTATTGTTGAGTTTCTGTGCATTTTTGGTAATTGCTAAAATAGAGACTTACTCTAAAATCACCCAGAACAGCATCAGCTCCACGGACTGAATTTCATGTGGGCTTCGGGGAACTCCATCTCCTATGTGGCTCCTATGTGGTACACAATCCACTACATGGAATCACTGGATGTAGTCTTTTGGCTTATGCCCCCCTTGCTGAAGCAGAACCTGGTTTTTCACTCAACTATTCATACCAGCAACATATCTTAAGAAATAAGTCACCAACTGCTTAACATCACTTCCTTTGGCCTTAGGTTTCCATCTCTGCATGGTAACTTGTTGATTAAGGTGATGAGAGTTGGAATCACATTATAGAAAATATGTAAATAGGCAGAAGGTATGCATGATATCTATTGAGAGTCTTAAGGATGTTCCAGGGTCATTTTGAACTTCTTCATTCTCATGCTGTTTCATATGCTTATGGGCTGAGCTGTTGGATAGAATAGCTTTACTCTTAATTCTTGTCCTGCCGTCATAATGACTGTGTAATTATATGGCTGCTATTCATTTGTTAACTCCATCTGACCCTAATTCTAAGTTGTCTCTTGTTACATTTTAGTATCATATACATTTGCTCAGATGTAGTTGTAGTAGATCATTTATGATTTCTCTCCGTAGCTAATGAGAGTGTGGTCTGTTTACTACCATTCAGTCCTCTTTAATACAGGAGAGGAATGAATTGTTTTGCATAATTGTAGTTATGTATTTTAGAATTTTTGTTTTGCTCTGTTTTCATCAATTATCATGTTAATATTATAGTAATACGAATAGAACAGATTGCATGTTATTCATAGGTACAATTCTAAGAATATAAAGATACTTCCCTCCCTCTGGCTGTTTTGTTTCTCTCATTTTTTTCTTTCTTTCATTTTCAGATAACATATTTTTAATTTATACTCAGTGTTTTAACCACTAAGTTAAGAGTTCAACAAGTAAAAAGACTTTTGGTCAGCAGGAATATAGGCAAGGGTTATAAACAATAATCAGTTGAAAAGATGTACATTTCACTCATATACCATAAATTTAAAAAGAATCACAGGGGACAGCATCTTGGTGTAGCTGGTCAAGCCATTGCCTACACATCCCACATGGATGTCAGTTGCGCTTCCAGCTGCTCCACTTCTGATCCAGCTCTCTGATAATGGCCTGGAAAAAAGAGTGGAAGTTGACCCAAGTGTTTGGGTTCCTGCCACTGTGTGGGAGACCTGGAAGAAGTTCCTGGTTCCTGGCTTTGGTCTGGCCTAGCTCTAGCTGTTGCAGCCATTTGGGAAGTGAACCAGCAGATGGAAGATCACTCTCCGTCTGTCTCTCCCTTTATGTACTTATGACTTTCAGAGTAAATAAATAAATCTTTTTTAAAAAAATCACAGATCATTAAAACTATATTGGTATCATTCTTAGCTATTGGTTTGGCAAATATATAAAATAAAGTTTGGCAAAACTCTGTTTGCAACGATACTGACACACATAAGCATTTATTTTTTGCCATTGTTTTTTGATTTTTTTAAATTTTAGATCCCACATATTAAGACACAATTGTGGATATATATTTTTAGAATGTTTCTTTTGTTTTGCTTATGCTGTACCACATTGATTAAATGAGTTGTTAGTCAAGTTTTTATAGTACTTACCTTTTAAATTTATGGACTATGTTAACAGAAAGAAAAAAGTACCACACAATTTGAGAGTAACAGCATATGACTTTGTTCTTAATCTATATGAAGCACAGAGATAGGCCTGGATAATTGGCTGTGATCATTTTTAAACAAATATGAAGTTCAGTTAAGGTTGGGACAGATTTGAAGACTTTCTATCTATTATTAAATCATAATGAAAATTTGTATTATTTTAAGAAGCTGTTTAAAAAGTGTTCTTTTATTAGTTACATTTATAAATGTTAGCTTTAATTGTCTAGATCACTTCTTATGCTTTCATTATTGGATTTTAACTTGTTATAGTATTCCAGTAAATCATAACTCTTAATTATCACTGGAATATTGATTTCATGAAGTTTTGGGGCCACTAGTGACCTTTAAATTTAAATGAGAATTTTCTTTACCTTCTAATCAGAAGGTGATAGAGAAGAATATTGAATCACAAGAAAGCCGTCAAAGTGAAGTTCCCAAATTAAATACTCATGCAACAACTATAAAATGGTTTGTGATACTGCATCATATAAATACATCTTTATTGTTTTGTATAATTGGCCTCTATATATTTAGCTCACTGAAGTCCAAAAAAGGAAAGACTTTAAATGTGACTGTTGTCCAACATGATATTTAATGTTTTCTCAAGCTAAAAAATTCTTTAGTTTTAAGGAAAAGATTAAATTATTTTAAGCATTAGTACCAGATATTTTGATTAGGCTGTCTTTCTATGCTGTCTGAACTAAGGAGTAGGAGTAATCATTATCTGATGAATTGGAAAAGATAGGCAATCTCAGTGAATTATCTAAAGTGTCAAGTGAACAAGAATGTTTCCATTTAAATATTGATCATATGATTTTGCATTTGTCAATAGACTAAGTCCTAGACATGAAGAAAATATTACTTTTCTGAACAATTAGAAAGGGTATAGATAAGGGACCTTCACAGAATTAGAGAACTTAAAAATTTTGATTTGGAAAAGGACCTTGAGAACATTTGCTTACTCCACCATCTCAATTATTTAAAAAATGATTTATTTATTTGAAAGGCAGAGTTACATAAAGAGGGAGAGACAGACAGACAGACAGACACACACACACACATACACACACACAGAGAGAGAGAGAGAGAGAGAGAGAGAGAGAGGAGAGTATCTTCCTTCCCCTGGCTCACTCCCCAAAGCCACAATGGCCAGGATGGGGCCAGGCCAAAGCCAGGAGCCTGAAACTCCACTCAGATCTCCCACATAGGTGGTATGGGCTCAAGCACTCAGTCGTCTTCCAATGCATTCCAGGATGCATTAGCAGGGAGTTGGATCAGAAGTGTAGCAGCCAGAACTTGAACCGGCATTCAAAAGGGATACAGCAGCTTAACACACTGTGCTGCACCACAACGCTAGTCCCTCTGCCTTCTCATTTCATGAAGTGAGGAAATGTGCCTCAGAGACGTGATCAATTCCTTGAATCCCTCTTTACTACACAGAGAAGCTGTTGCAGAGCTTAAAAGAACTTGAGATTGCATTTTAACAGGCTATGTTTTCTACTGAAGAGAGTAATCAGTTGTTTCTCTGTAAACAGTAACAGACATAGAATAATCAAAATAATATATATACACTATGGAATACTACACAGTGGTAAAAAATAAATCTTGTTATTTGCAACAAAATGGATGCAACTGGAAACCATTATACTTAATGAAATAAGCTAGTCTCAAAAAAGACAAATATAATATATTTTTCCTGATCTATTGTAACTAGCAGAGTACCTGAAAGGTAATCTGTGGGAGTGAAATTAATACTTTGAGATTAGATGGTTTTTAACAGCCCTTGTCTCATCTATTGAGGCACAGTATTTTTTTCTTCATACTATCTGTTGAACTCTTTACTTAGTGTCGGGTTAATCTTATGCGTAAAACGTTAACTGAAAATAGATCTTGGTAAAAATTGAATATGGGACTAGGAGAGGGAGAAGGAAGAAGCATTAGAGCATGGATAGGAGAATGGGTAGGGTGTAAAGTATCAGTCTGTTCCTGAATCTGTATATAGGAAATTCATGAAATTTGTATACCTTAAATAAAATTTAAAAAATAAAAATAAATGTATATAGATACTCTCCTGTAAATTAAAAAATCTTTATTTAAAACATTTATTGGACAGTGATAAGTGAACATAAGTATTTGTTAACACTGTGGAATTAATTTTAGTATAGTAATGGTACTGTGGTATTAAAAAGAGTCCTTGTAGAGCTATATCCTGAACCATTCACAGATAATGTGGAAAAATATAGATTGATAAACCATTTAAGATAAAGATTTTAATCTTGACTGAGAATTTGGCAGTAAAGAGCTGTGTGCATAGGTAGGACCTCAAGGGAAGCTACTACCTTGGTGGATTCAGCTAGGGACTGGAATCTGGTTCTCAGTTTTCCAAGGTTAGGAGTTATTTTTATATATCAGACTCTGGGGAATTGTTACCAGTTTATTAATTCATACTGGGGAAACTTCTTTTCTAATGGCAAAAATAATTATAATTGCTGTTCAGGGCTTTACCTTCCCAATGTCAAATTACCTGGGGAACTGAATTAGAAATCAGAAAGGTCCCTAATGAGTGTGTTGCCAAAGCCAAAGGGGTTGACTAGATTGTGAGATGTTTCATTCATGAGAAGAATTGCCTGGAGACTTGCCTTTAAGACGATCTCTGGTTTTCCTTTCCAAAAGAGATTTTTGGGGGAAGGGGAAAGGGTAAGCATGCTTTCTCCTTAACAGGCCCTCAATACATTGTAATAATTATTCTTCAGATTTTCGCTGTTGGTTGTTAAGAATGTAATGATCTCACACTAAACAAGTTCAATGTAAAAAATTGAAGGTTGCATCAGGCTGCTCTTCTGTAATTGAGTCCTTGGTCTTGTAAATTGGATTTGGTAGATACCATGATCTCACCACCAACACTTTTGTGAAACTAATTTCGTTACCATGGTCTCTCCAGCGTTTGACATGAAGGAGACCAGATGGCAGCAACTAATGGTCCACACTAAAGCTGGACAAATTCTGCTAGGGATGATTTTTATCTTTTTCAATGGTTGGGACAAAAGTCAAGAAAATAAGGGTATTTTATGACATGTGAAAATGATGTAATTTCAAGTCTCAACTTCTGTTAATAAATTTTTTTAAAATACATTTAACACCATCATTTGTGGTAGAGTTGATTCATTGTAATATGGTCTGAAAAGTCTATTTATTATGTGGAATATTACAGAACATATATGTTGACCCTGACCTAGGTAATAATTTTGATTCATAAATTTAAACTTCTTTGGGATTGAGTCACTTCTGCAAATGATTAATCTAATTTAAATGTTGGCTCACAATTTCTAAGTATAACAGGGTGAATGTTATTCACAATATCTGGAGGATTGCATTTATTTTATCAAATCATTCACTTAATATATTTGACATTCATTATATGATTATTTCTACATTCATGGCTGATTTTCCTAATCAGAGAGGTTGGGGTTTTCAAATTGCTGTCTCAGTTTTAGAAGTCAATATGAATGTCAAAAAAAAAATTGCCTGTTGTAAATCATTCTGAATGGGACTGTGAAAAGCAACATTAGTCATGGGAGAGAGTCCATAGGTTTGACTCAGTTTGTTTTAGCTAGTTGATGTCATAATTGCCAAATTCATATTTTCTTTTCTTTTTTATTTAAGTTATACAAGTTTACTATGTTTCATATATACAGATTTAGGGACTTTGTGGCACTCCCTCCCCCCAACCCTGCCTCCCTTCCATGCTCCAACCCCTCTTCCCCTCCCTCTTGGATTCCCAGTCTTCATTTTTACAATGATCTATTGTCAGTATATTAATGATCATATAGTTAACCCTACTCTAAGTAAAAGAGTTCAATAAATAGTATGAAGAGAAAGAAAAGAAAAGAAAACAAAATGAAACACTGATACTCAATGAAAGAGACATGGGCTATGTGCAATCGTTGATTTTCAAAATGTCTATTTCACTCAAATACATAACATTTTCGGTACTCTGTTAGTTAGTGCAAGGTAACCTGCGTGTAACAAATCTTCCCAAGCAGACGAATCAATTAATTGACAGGCTTTTATTGGGGTTCTGCTCCCGGGCGAGGTTCCCCGGACCCAACAGAGCAACAGAGCAGGGGCCGGGGAAGTTGAGCGTCAGAGATTGGAAGAGCTCCTTTTATAGATTCAGGGCATGGGGGTTAAAGGTTGAGGTGAGTCTAATCCTCATTGGTTGACCTTTAGGCACCCACAGGGACCTTGACAAGGACTTTCTTCCCTGAAAGTAGACCTCTCCATTCCCGGAAGTGTAGGCCTTCCCTCCTTGCAGATCCCAAAGCTACCAGTTAGATCAGGGAAAAAATATGATATCTGTCTTTTTGGGACTGGCTTTTTTCACTAAGTATAATGGATTCCAGTTGTGACTATCTTGTTGCAAAAGACAGGATTTTTTTTTTTTTTTTTTTTTTTTTGCAGATGAGTAGTATGCCGTAGTGTATATATACCATAATTTCTTTATTTGGTCAACAGTAGATGGGCATCTGTGTTGATTACATATTTTAGCTATTGAGAATTGTGCTGCAGTGAGCATGGGTGTACAGAGAACTCTTTCAGATGCTGATTTCTTTTGGTTTGGATAAATTCTCAGGGGTAGGATGGCTATATCATATGGTAGGTCTAAAAGCACATTACTGAAGTGTCTCCATTCTGTCTTCCACAGTGGTTGCACCAGTTTACATTTCCACCAACAGTGGACCAGGGTACCTTTTCTCTCACATCCTTGCCAGCATTTGTCATTTATTGATTTCTGTATGAGAACCATTTTAAATGGGGCGAGGTAAAACCTTATTGTTTTGATTCGCTTTTCCCTGATGGCTAGTGATGTGAGCATTTTCTCAATGTCTGTTGGCCATTTGAATTTCTTCTGTTAGAAAATGTTTGCCAAGTCCTTTGCCCATTTCTTAACTGGGTGTTTGTTTTATTGTTGTTGAATTTCTTGAGCTCTTTATAAATTCTTAACCCTTTATCAGTTGCATAGTTTGCAAATATTTTCTCACATTGTTTGGTTGCCTCTTCACTTTGCTGAGTGTTTGTTTTGCAGTGTAGAACCTTTTCAGCTTGATGTAATCCCAGTTGTCAATTCTGACTTTGATTGCCTATGCTTCTAGGGTCTTTTCCAGGAAGTCTTTGCCTATGCCAATATCTTGTAGAATTTCCCTAAGGTTCCCTAATGATTTGATGGTATTGTGTCATAGATTTAGGTCTTTGATCCATCTTGAATGCATTTTTGTGTAAGGTAGGGGTCCAGTTTCATACTTCTGCAAATGGAGATCCAGTTCCCCAGCACAATTTGTTAAATAAGCTGTCCTTGTTCCAGGGATTGATTTATCAAAGGTAAATCTTTTATCAAAGATAAGTTGGGTATAGATGCATGGATTGATTTCTAGAATTTCTGTTCTGTTCCATTGGTCTACACATCTGCTTTTGTGCGAGTGCCATGCTGTTTTGATGATAACTGTCCTGTAGTATGTCTTGAAATCAGGTTTTGTGATGCCTCTGGCTTTCTTTTTGTTGTATAAGATTGCTTTAGCCATTCAGGGTCTCTTCTGTTTCCATATGAATTTTAGCGTCATGTTTTCTAGATCTGAGAGGAATGTCGTTGGTATTTTGATTGAGATTCTGTTGAATTTGTAAATTACTTTTGATAGTATGGACATTCTGATGATGTTGATTCTTCTAGTCCCTGAACATGGAAGATATTTCCTTTTTATAACTTTTATTTAATAAATATAAATTTCCAAAGTACAGCTTTTGGATTACAGTGGCTTTCTCCCCCCACCCCATAACTTCCCTCCCACCTGCAACACTCCCATCTCCCACTCCCTCTCCCATTCCATTCAGCTGAACTTTTTTATTAACTCAGGCTAGGTCATATAGTCCCTTTGTTTAAAAATATTCAATAGTTTTTCATTACACTTGAAATAAAATCTAAACTTTCTATCTTGGGCTACAAGGTATACCATGGTCCAGACCCAGCATGTTCCCTAGTCTCATGCTCTTTCCTGACTTCCATATCCCTGTCACCCTGCTCTGTGAATGTGGCAGGCTCTTTCCAGTTTCAGAGACTTGGTGCTTCATCTCTCTGATGCACTCTTCCCTCTTACTTCTCATTATTTAGGAAAGAGCTTAAATGCCATCTCTTCATGTAAGCTGTCCCTTCACTCTGCTTAAAGATGGCAGAGTTTGGGCCGCACTGTGGCTCACTAGGCTAATCCTCCACCTGTGGTACTGGCACACTGGGTTCTAGTCCCAGTCAGGGTGCCAGATTCTGTCCCGGTTGCTCCTCTTCCAGTCCAGTTCTCTGCTGTGGCCTGGAAAGGCAGTGGAGGGGCCCTGCACCCGCATGGGAGACCAAGAGAAACACCTGGCTCCTGGCTTCGGATCAGGGTAGCACTGGCCGTAGCAGCCATTTGGGGAGTGAACCAATGGAAGGAAGACCTTTTTCTCCATCTCTCTCTCTCACTGTATAACTCTCTCTCTCTCAAATAAAAAAAAAAAAGACTAAGGCAAGGGAAGAGAGGTTGAATTTAACTCCACTGAAACAAAAGCAGGAGATTGTTTAATCACTGAGTAAACTCATAGGAAAGTACTGAAGGATATTGCAGGAATGGTATCGATATGATTAGCCCATCTGTATCTACTAGTAGGTGAAGTTAGGCTACTACCCTGCCACAGATCTTTTTTTTTTAAGATCTCATTTATTTATTTGAGAAGTAGAGTTATAGACAGAGAGAGGGAGAGACGCAGAGAAAGGTCTTCCATCTGCTGGTTCACTCTCCAAATGCCACAATGGCTGGAGCTGTGCTGTTCCAAAGCCAGGAGCCAGAAGCTTCCTTCAGGTCTCCCAAGTGGGTGCAGGGGCCCAAGCATTTGTGCCATTTCTACTGTATCCCCAGGCCACAACAGAGAGCTTGATTAGAAGAGGAGCAGTCAGGACTAGAACTGGTACCCATATGGGATGCTGGTGCCACAGGTGGAGGCTTAACCAACTATGCCACAGTGCCTGCCCTTAGGTTCTTGAGAAACATGTTTCTGGCAAGACATTGAGGGAAAGTGTTACATCTCAAAGGGACAGAGAAAATATCTACATTTTCATTTTTTCTAACGTCAATGATTTAAGAAAAGGGAAATAGGGAATTTGTTTAATTATTTTATTAATTTGTTTATACTGACTGTTCTGCTAGAATATAAGAGGCATGACAACAGTCACCTTAGCTCTTATTCTTTGTTATATGCTTAATACAGTGCCTACCCACAAAATAACAATTACTCTATAAGTGTTTATGGAATGAATAAGTGAATGAATGAATCTAGGCACAGAGCTGAGTTGAACCTTGGGGAGATTTTCTGAGCATATTGAAGGGATTAGTAACTGGTTCTGTGATGAAATTTCTTATTCTGTAAGTACCTACTGAAATAGATGGTATAAAAACTCTGAAATTGTAAAATTGTAAATTGGTGATGACTAGTTGGGAGGTTACTTAAGTAAAAGCAGTGAATAAGATTTTAACCATACTCAGTAGGAAAAATAACACAACAGTACATTTAATTAGTTCATAACATTCCTTTGTATGCTGTTTCGAATTCTTCCATAGCAGATTTGCTGCTGAATTGAGACCTTGTAGGTTTTTTTTTTTTTTTTTTTTTTTTTTTGTATTTGGGTAAACATGTGCCAACTCCAAGACTCAGAATATTAGCATAATCAAATACAATTTAAAAAGTTTCACTCCACAAGACATAAAATCAAAGGTAGGACCTCTAAAAATCTTGGGCACATTCCAGATTCATGAGATCACCAAGGCATCAGTGTGACTTTCATAATTAAACTAAATTACAACATCCAAGTCATAATATATTCACTTTATGCAAATGCATCAGTAAAGAGCAAAATGCTACAGTACTGGAAAATCATGTTTTTCATGGAAAACAAGGATGACTCATTAGGCATGCATCTGAAAAATCTGTTTTGTATTCAAAGAGCCAAGAAAATATAGATCAGATCCCATTTCTGAAAAATTTATTTTATTAGAAACACTGGTTCTAGATGACTGGCTCTTGAAAGCTGAGATAATCAATCAAAAAATGACGACATCCTTTGCATAAGGTTAATTGGATTCTCAATTACTTTTAAAATATCATCATTTTATGGTAATGAGTTAAAGCTAATGTTCAAAATTCAGAATACTTACAGTGAAGTTTTTAGCAAGAAGTGTAATGCCAGTAAATAATTTTTTAATTAAATAACTCTCATGCATCTTACTTTGTTTCCATAAACACATAGCATATTTGATTGGGAAGTAGAGCACAACTTTTAAGTTCTCAAAATCCTTAATTTAAAAATTTTGACAACTTAGAGTCATATAATTGTTTAAGGATATACAAAGTGATTTACAAGAAATGGAAAATGCATAACTTTTTTTGACGTATATTCAATCATCTCTTCACTTACAAAAGTTTTTTCCCCTAAATATTAAAAAACATACCAGTGATTCACTGTCCTGGGCTCTTTATTTATTTTTCTTTAAAATACCTGCTAATGTATCTCACCATCTCCCTTAATTTGAGAAACCATCTGGACATTAATTTTTTGCCCATGTTCAAAATGAAAAAACCACTGTCAGCAAGACAGATCAAAATGTGAAGGAGGGCAGGAATTCTGCCACTATAGAATAAATCTACTTGTTCTTCAGGATCTCCTTTGGATGTGATAGGAGGGAGTTGAACTGAGGGGTGGAATATCCAGGAATTGGGGCAGCCAGTGCTACACAGAAATCAAAGTAAACAACCTGCATGCAAAAGGGGGGGTGGAGGCTGGCAGAAAGCACGGTACAGGGGCAGACAATTCCTCACAGGAACTGGCAATGAGGTTGATTTGTCCTCATTCAACAAATGTGCACTTAGTACCCTGATATTTACAGAATAATTTTCATTTGCTTTACTCTTGATTACCCCATAGATTCATTTAGATCTTATGCTAGTAACCCAAAATGCCTTACCCAGCCCATGTCTTCTCTGTTCTTGACTAGCCTATGCAACACTTTATTTGACATCTGCTATCCTTTAAAACTTCACTCACTGTTAAATCACTGTGATTGACTCTTGACTTCTGTCCACTCCACCTTCCCCTATTTATATCCACCTGTTTCTTGCATAATAATAACATGTCTGCCCATCTCTGTATTCCAAACATTTTCTTAAGCCCAAGACTCATCCTGAATTCTTTATTCTCTTTGTCAATGTTTTTATTTAGACCTTTTGTACTTTCTGCAAAGGTAATGGTAAAAATATATATCTTGGATATGCCTTATTCTCACTATTTCTTCTGCCTTAATCTTGGTCCAAGTCATACATATCTTATTGGGATTATTTAAGCAACTTCTTAAAATTACCACCCATAAAAATTCATTCCCCACAGAAAAATGTTATTTTAAAAATCCAAGTTGGATAGTGCCCCTTTCTTGCTTATGATACTGAAATGGTATTCTTTTGTACTTAGATTAAAATCCAAACTCTTTCCCATGGTTTCCAGGACTATCTGCCTCTGTATTTCATCCTATGCATCCTCTTCTCACTGTTTTCACACTCATTGTGAAAACACACTGACCGTACGTGATTCGGTTTTTTTAAGTGTTTTTTTGTTTTTTTTTGTTTGTTTGTTTTTGTTTTTGTTTTTTTTTTTTGACAGGCAGAGTGGACAGTGAGAGAGAGAGACAGAGAGAAAGGTCTTCCTTTTGCCGTTGGTTCACCCTCCAATGGCCGCGGCACACTGCGCTGATCCGATGGCAGGAGCCAGGTACTTCTCCTGGTCTCCGGTGGGGTGCAGGGCCCAAGCACCTGGGCCATCCTCCACTGCACTCCCTGGCCACAGCAGAGAGCTGGCCTGGGAGAGGGGCAACTGGGACAGAATCTGGTGCCCCGACCAGGACTAGAACCGGTGTGCCAGCGCCACAATTCGGAGGATTAGCCTAGTGAGCCGCGGCGCCGGCCACTCGTACGTGAATCTTACACAGACATGCTTTCTGCAGCTGAGACGCTCCCCTGACACATGTGCACCCTAGATAGCTCCTTGTCTTCCTTCAAATCTCAGCTTAATTATCTTGTCTCAAGAGGTGTGTCTTGTTTATCCCACCTAAAAAAGGCCCTCCACTGCTACTTCCTATTATTCTCTTTTTATGTCACATACATTATTTTAATTTTGATTTTAATTTGAAATAATTTAATGTTTTTCTTTTCTTAAATTTATCTCTTGTAGAATATAATCTCCAGGAGGCTAGACATCTTGACCTTGTTTTTCTTTCCATCTTCAGTAGCTAGCATAGGGCCTGGCATGGAGTAGATGCTGCATAAAATGTTTGTGAATCAGTGACTCTTGGAATATAGAGCAGGCTGCTTTCCTCAGACTCTCAGTGCTGAGGGAGAGAGGACCCATAGAATAAGGCCCACCCACACGTCACTAATGCCAGACAGGAACTTCCACAAGTTCTAAAAATGCCAAAAGAATCCTAAGTACCCAGGGAGGGAGCACATAGAAAAAAAAAGAAAAGTAAAAATGGAGAAGTTAGGAATATTTCATTAGTATGCTCATATTTTCACAGAAGAAAATACTGTTTGACTAGGATTCAGAGCATTTTACAGGAATCTGAATGATTTCCTGCTCTACCCTCTACCTGCCAGCCCTTGGAATATGGGTGTCTAGCGAATACAATCTGTACGAATGGACACCCAGGCAAGTCGGTGTACGTCTGACCTCTTTTCCATAATTCTTCTCTAATCCTCCTTGTCTTTAGAAACGTTCCTAATGAGTGAGAAATACTATTTCTAGTGTAATTAATTTATTCCCTCTGAGACCTTCACATTTGGTTACTCTCCCCGTCTTACAAAGGACATTCTTTCAAATGTGTTTCAGGTCCAGTAATTGTGGATTCATATTTTTTATTCTACTTGGAAAATTAGGCATACAACTGAAACTCAGCCCTTAATACTTTGTTTTATCCTTTCCCTCCCTTTCTCTCTTCTCCATTCCTTCCTACCTTCTTGCCCCACCCCCACTAATATATGTTACAAACTTAACATTTGGTGCTATGACTTTTGTAGAATCTTTGTTACCAGTCCAATTGTCTGCACATTTCCCTAAAACAGACTAAACACACACTCAACACATTCCTCCCACTTCAAATATATCAACACACGCTTTTAAGCCTTTTAATTTAATTTAGCATTAAGCTTGGATGTCTGATCATATATTTAAAGCTATCTTTGGTACTTATTCATCTTTTGTGGTTCCTGCTTCTGGGCCTTCAGTGCCAGACTGAGAGGAGAAGGTAAAGAGAACCAGCTGGCGTCATTCATCTCGTCTTCTGGTAGCCAGCCAGCCTGAGGTATTTTCTGTGATTGACTGTGTTGGGGGCATAGAGCCAGTTCTAGGACTTCCAGGTCAGAGATTCCTGTCAACAGCAATCTCGAAGAGTATTCAGGGACTAAAGGGTCATGAGATGTTTTCAAACCTTTGGGAAATTATTTGAAATTCAGAAAATGGCCTAATCAATCACGATTTCTTAAGTTCTCAAGTCCAAAGATGGCATAAAAATTGTGTGGTAGAGGTTAGATCTCACAAGCTTGGGTGTGCCAGAATTTCACAGTGTTTGTTTTAAGAGATTAGCTCTAAGTTTCTATCCAACTTAAAGGGAAAAATCAAATGCAGCTCAGTGTATTTAGAGAAGCCACATCCCCGAGGGAGCTCCTTTTGCCATTGTTCATCCTGGGACCTGTAGACCCTAGTCAGCTTCTCAGTCTGAGGACCCTGCTTGGCTTTCTATGCCCCCTAAGGCTGTGCTTCCTCTGACTTTCACCTCCAGGACAAGTGACCCAGTCTTCGTTGGCTATGATGTATTTTCCAAAGGTGAGCCAGCATTGACTATGGATTGTACTTACTTTCTCCTGAGCCAAATTCCATAAAGCAAGGATTTCAGTTTTCCTTATGCCTTGATATATGAGGAGGGGGCAAACTCCAGAGAGACAATAAAAATGTTGCCACACTAGTCTTACCAACACTAAAATGGACTTGGTATATGGAAATGTAATTGGCCTACTCTTCAAAGTGTGGTAAGGTGCTTGCTTTGAAATTCATCCACTTGTTCTTTCAGAAAACATTTGTTAAATGCCTGTTATGTGCTAGACTGAGTCAACACGTTTGAGATGAAGGATATAACAGTGAACTTAGCTCTCTGCTGTGGCCAGGGAGTGCAGTGGAGGATGGCCCAAGTGCTTGGGCCCTGCACCCCATGGGAGACCAGAAGTACCTGGCTCCTGCCATCGGATCAGCATGGTGCACCGGCCGCAGCACGCTGGCTGTGGCAGCCATTGGAGGGTGAACCAGCAGCAAAGGAAGACCTTTCTCTCTGTCTCTCTCACTGTCCACTCTGCCTGTCAAAAAAAAAAAAAAAAAGAAAAAACACCAGTGAACTTAACAGTGAAAGATGCTACCCTTTTAAGGAATACTCCAGAAGAAAAAAGACAATATACAAGCTCACAAGATGTGAAAGTACATGATAAATATTATGGGGAAAAAAAAGAATAGAGTGGGATACAAAAGATGGTTGATGGGCTTCTTTTTCATTATTTAAAACATGGCTTCCAATTTTGGTTCTGAACAACTGAGGTAACTTCTCTATCTCCTTTATCAGACCAATTCCTTTGCCATAATTTGGCCTTAGGAGGAGAACTTGGTCCTGTAAAAAAGGATGGAGCCTTTGTGGCATAGGTTGATTGGTTAAGGGAGATCTAAGCTGTATTATTTTTTTCACAATGCTCACACTAGAAAACAAATCTAAAATGGAAACCAGAGGAATCAAAGGGAGATTTTGAAAGGGAAACACTAATTATTATACGTGATGCTTAGTTTTATGGTTTAAAAAGGTTAAGTCAAGTTCTTTTATGTATCAAGTTCATTCTTTCTGGCCAAATGTTCTTTTTTTTTTTTTCTTTTTCTTTTTGACAGGCAGAGTGGACAGGAGAGAGAGAGACAGAGAGAAAGGTCTTCCTTTGCCGTTGGTTCACCCTCCAATGGCCGCCGCGGCCAGCGCGCTGCGGCCGGCACACCGCGCTGATCCGATGGCAGGAGCCAGGTGCTTATCCTGGTCTCCGGTGGGGTGCAGGGCCCAAGCACTTGGGCCATCCTCCACTGCCTTCCCGGGCCATAGCAGAGAGCTGGCCTGGAAGAGGGGCAACCGGGACAGAATCCGGCGCCCCGACCAGGACTAGAACCTGGTGTGCCGGCGCCACTATTCGGAGGATTAGCCTAGTGAGCCGCGGTGCCGGCCACCAAATGTTCTTAACTCTAGATCTTGGAGTCCAAGTCAACTGACTGAAATGATGTCTGCACAAAATGTGAGAAAAGTAAGAGAGGCATGTTTACAGAATGATAAAGGAACTTGTGTTTTGTCTTTGCTGTAGATTAAATGGAACAAATAATGTTTTGAGAGAATGGAAGCCAGATAATGAACAAGTGGCCTAGTTAGTGGAATTCTGTGGGCTGGAGGATGAATTACAGCAGCAGGGAAAACCAGATGTTCAGAAAAGGTGGGAAGTCCAGTTCTTGCCATCATTGATCTGAGGAGTTAACCAGCATATGGAATATTCTCTCTCTTCCCAGGTAAAAAATAAGTCATAAATGATAATTTTAAAAAGAGGATGCAGTCTTAAAAAAGGCAAGTCCCATATCAGGCACTTGGGTGTCAACTCAAAGGCTACTTTCAGTTCTTCTCATTAGATAAAGCACAATGATTGCATGTATTTTCTTTTTAAAGATTTTATTTATTTATTTGAAAGATAGAGTTATATACAGTGAGAGTGAGACAGAAAGAAATGTCTTCCTTCTGCTGGTTCACTCCCCAAATGGCTGCAACAGCCGGAGCTGCACTGACCCAAAGCCAGGAGCCAGGAGGTTCTTCCAGGTCTCCCATGTGGGTAGAGGAGCTCAAGCACTTGGGCCATCTTCTACTGATTTCCCATACTATAGCAGAGAGCTGGATTGGAAGAGAAGCAGGTGGGACTAGAACCAGCACCCATATGGGATGCCAGCACTGCAGGCAGAGGATTAACCTATTGCACCACAGAGCCAGCCCCACATGTATTTTCAAAAGCTGAAAATGTGTTTATGAATCCATATTAAATACCTATATTTTTATCACTTTCCCCATAAGTTATGACATATATGTATAGAGAGAGACAGAGACACAGAGGGAGAGGGCGCAAGCATTTTGCCTCTCATTTTAATATTTAGTTACATCTTAAGAGAGTTTGTCTTGTTTATTATGTCTTCCTCACCCTCTGGCCTTTGTGAAATATTATTATTGATGATATTGACGACTATTTAGCAGTATGTCTTCATGTGTTGATGGATGAATACTTGTCTTTTTGAGATAGGATAATGCTACTTGTTATAATAACTAAACTCTAAATTTACAGTTGTAATATGAATTTTTTTTCTCAAAACCTTAACAGCTCTACCTGGGTGTTCCTGGTGGACAGGAAGTTTCTTGTTTGTGGTAATTCAAGGACCCAGTCTCCATTCATCTTATGGCTTTAATGCTGCAGAATCTTAGGTCAAAGAGAGAAAGACAATGGAGAACTAACATTTGGTATTTTAAAATCCTAGCATTGAATGGATAACCATTACATTTATAGTGTACCCTCATGAGAACGAATCACACAATTAGCAAAATTACAGAGAGGGAGACAACACACATACACACACAGAGAGAGAGAAAGAGAGAGAGAGAGAGAGAGAGAGAGAGAGAAACTTCCATCCTCTGGTTCATTCTCCAAATGACTAGAATGGCTAATGCTGGGCCAGGTCAAAGCTAGGATCCTCAAACTCCATCTTGGTCTCCCACATAGGTGATAGGAGGTGACAGGGGCCCAACTACTGTTCTCCCAGGTGCATCAGCTGGGAACTAAATGGGAAGTAGAGCAGCTGCAACACAAACTGGTGCTCATGTGGGCTATGAGTATCTCAGGCAGCAGCTTAACCCACTGCTCCATGACCACTGGCCCCTATTTACTTACTTACTTACTTACTTATTTATTTTTACTTTATATTAATCACATGTTTCTTAGATATAAGTGGAGATTGTGAAATGTAGTTCCCAATTAAGTCAGTAAGTCACAGCTCAGATTCTTCCATATGGAAGGGAACTATAATATTTTGTTGGACAACTAGCCAATGAGACACATTGAACAAAAATGTAATATATAGTAATATTAACTTCTTCATTCCAGTAAAACCTCTGCATAACAAATTATCATTATTAAATTTATTTTATTAATGCCAACAATCTATTTTATTACCAGTTCCCCAATATTTTATATTATGTCTTATTTTACTCTCATGTATTTTTTTGTAGGACAAATGTATGCTTTGCTTTTATTTCCTTATGAAGGCATGGTAAGGAATGGTAGGCAGATTGGTTGGCTCTTCTTTGGCAGAGATAGAGATGAGGTACTTGTTGTTGATGAATAATGTATTGGGTACATCAGGCCCATTTTAACACACTTCCTCTGGGTAAAATAGGCTAAGTATGTAAGATAACACACTGCTGGGACATTCTTTTCCCACAAGAACATCCCTGCTGTGTTTCTTTGTGCAGCCTACCAGTTATGTGAACACTTAGCCTAAGAGTATGAATCTGTGCCCAGGAGAATATTATGTCTTTCTCTGGTCGACCATAAAGCTATTGAATTACATAAAGTGTCACATGCTCAGTTTGATGAAGTGTGTATTACCATTGATTTATTTTTCTGAGTTATGTTTTTACTAGATCAAAACCACATGAGAATTTATGTCTAAAATGTAAGACAAAATATAAAATAGATAACATAGTATCATTGTGTTCAGATCTTTAGGCAAAGGGAAAGATTTCACAAATGATAATATCACATTTTTATCTGGTCTTAACACTGCTCATCTCATCTTAAGAGAAGAAAAGAATAATGCAGTATCTTTACCAGTCTCAGAGAAGAGAATAAGATTGTCCCATATTTCTTCCTTTAAATATCATGAGTACAACAGAATTTCCATACATCAATGTGTTCCTTCAAAACTGCTAGTCATTTGTGAAATCCTAAAATGTTTTATTCTCAATTTCTTTGGATGCATACATATTAGCAAATCATTTCGAAAACTGCTAAGTGTAATGCAAAAAGTGAGCATTCATTTCCATCTTCTGTCAAAAGAAAAAAGACACAAGTTTATCTTAAATTGATATTCATTAAGGGGTATATATATATATATATATATATATGCCTTCCTGAAAAATATTACTACTTTGTAGTCTCCAAGCATGCCTGGATATATGATATTTATGGTTAAGATTACTTCCCTTACAGCATTTAAAATATCTTAAATTAACATCATAGAAGGTCATGTGATACCTCCACTTTTTCTGGATTGGTATTCCAGACCTAGATACTGAAAAAAAAAAAAAAAACAGTTTTGTGTACTCTGATGGCTTGCCTCTTTGTTTCCTGACACCAAGATTTAAAGGAGTGTCAGCTATATTCTTTAACTTCCTCCATTTCTGTTACAGTGAGTTTGATTAGCTTGGATCTAGTAGGGCTGCTGCTGTCAGGGGAGCAGTTCGGCTATGTAAGATTACATAAAATCAAACCTGTTTTGGCAATAGCAAAGAATGCAATTGCTCAACAGTAAGCTTGCCTAAGCCTGAACAGACGGAAGAAAAGGAGAGCAGACTGCTCCACAGATGATGATAAGCAGCAGTTAGACCCAAAGATGGGTGGCATGATCCAAGGAGAATTAAAGAAGCCATTTGCATCAGATGTTGGAATGATTAAGCCATGCTTACAGTCAGTGAATGTCACTGGAAGCTGCCTTAAATAAAATAATGCAATACATATATTTTATGTATTTGCAAAGCCAGATGGGATAAAGAATAAGATTTTTAGAGTGAGGAAATTGGCAGGAAATAATTTTATAGATGTCACTCTGAACTGATGCATTCTAGAGATATGAGCTAGTGGGCTTAGGAAAGAATTATCTGGTTATTAAACAGAAACCTCAGATTTCATCAGGACTTTAAAGTTTATGTATATCTTGTTACCTGCACTAAAGCAGCACAAACTTCTGATGCCTAGAATCTCATGCTTACTGAGAAAGCATGTGTGTGTGTGTGTGTGTGTGTGTGTCTATATCTGTCTCTAGATGTAAATATAGATATTTACCAAAACTGAAATTCTTGTATCACTCTTTATATTTTATTTAAGCTTATTGAATGAACTAAGTTGTACATGAGCTCTTGGAGTCATAGGTTCATTTTTAGACAAACATTCCATTTTGAAATATATAAGCTGTATAGAAGAACTGGAAAGTTAGCACAGAGTGCTTCCTTGTATCCTTCACCAAACAGTCTGTAATTTTGTGAGTAGTGTTGTGGCACATTGGATTAAGCTGCTGCTTGTGACACTGGCATCCCATATCAGAGCACCAGTTCAAGTCCTAGCTTCTGCATTTCCAATCCATGTTTCCTTCTAATGCTCCTAGGAAGGCAACAGAAAATGGCCCAAGTATCTGGATCCCTGCCACCCAGAACGGAGTTCTGGGCTCCTGGCTTTGGCCTGGCTGTTGCTGTCTTTTGGGGGCTGAACCAGCAGATAGAAGATCAAATAAACAGATGTAAATCTCTCTCTTCTTCTCTCTCTCCCACTCTCTATTTCTCTCCCCTACCTCGGTCTTTCCCTCTCTGTCATACTACCTTTAAAAAAAAATCTTGAAAAACCCACTTTTCTCTGAATTTAACTTTTCATACAACCTTGATACATTTATCAAAACTAAGAAATATGCACTGGTATGAAACTGTTTATCAAACTGTAACCTTCGTTAAGATATGTGCAGTTCTTCCACTGTTCTTTTCCAGGACATCCAGTGGGACTGATAGACTGCGTTTGGTTATCACGTCTCCAGCACCAGTCTCTTGTCATCTGGAAGGCTTTCTTACTCTTCTTATCTTTCATGGTTTTGATATGTTTGGAGAGTACTGGTTAGGTGTTTTGTAGAAGGTTGTTCAGTTTGCATCTGATATTTTCTCATGAACAGACTGAAGTCACAAAGTTTCAGGAGGAATACCATGTATGTGCCTTTCTTGCCGTACCATATGGGAGAACATATACTATTAAAAATGTTTATGATTTGGTTTAGGACATGTCTACCACATTCCTATGTCATAAAATTGTTATAACCTTTCTCTTTCAAACCCTTGGGTCTTCTATTTCATAGTTACTTATGGAATAAATTCTTCTTATTAAGCTACCTTAAATTATTAGTCACATAGGAAGTTACAAGTTATAATGTCATTGATCAGAAGCACATAATGTGGTTAAAAATATTATCCTCTGTCTCCTGAACATACAAATAGAATATTCAGATAACCCCAGATTAGCATTTTAAAATTTTACATAGAAAAAAAATTTTTTTTTGACAGGCAGAGTGGATAGTGAGAGAGAGAGAGACAGAGAGAAACGTCTTCCTTTTGCCGTTGCTTAACTCTCCAATGGCCGCCGCAGCTGCACTGCGGCCGGCGCACCGTGCTGATCCGATGGCAGGAGCCAGGTGCTTCTCCTGGTCTCCCATGGGGTGCAGGGCCCAAGCACTTGGGCCATCCTCCACTGTCCTCCTGGGCCACAGCAGAGAGCTGGCCTGGAAGAGGGGCAACCGGCACAGAATCTGGCGCCCCGTAGAAATATTTTTGACACATTCAGTTTACTGTGTATGTATTGAAATATTAGGAAAGAAAAATGGATCTTTTATTTATTACTCTTAATTTTTGCTTTGAATAGTTTTGTTGTTCTTTTTCATCAACATGCCCATTTAATCAGTTCATTTCAGCACAGGTGAGAAAGCTGTTCAAACAGCTGCCAGCATTTGTCTTTTAATCTATCACTTACACAGACTCTGTGATAGTCTCCTGGGACTCCAAAGGGAAAAGCAAGGTTGTTATCAATGTGCAGGGCCACAGTGGGCACATCGCCAACATGAAGACAGAAAGTAATGAAATTAAATTTGAAACATTTCTATGATGCTAACATTTCTTATGTTTGCACTGGACACTGATAATAAAGGAGAAACAGACACATTTTAGTTAAATCAGTAACACCTTCTATAACTGCATTGCCTTAACAACTCTATCGGGATACCCGGATTGTGCATAGCACTTTGAACACTGATTGAACTTCCACTTCCTACCATTTTATCTAAACCTGTGATGCTGAAGTTAATTGGGGCTTGGTCTGTGGACTCATTTTAGGAGGATTTATTGACAGTTACTCAGAAGACTTTAGGATGACAAACTCCCCTAAATTAGATTTAAAAAATGATTCAGGGGAAAAACAACAAACAATTAAAGGAAATAATTCAAGAAATTCAGGAACATGTGAGAAAGGCACACATAAAAGGATGACATTTTTATCTCTCCAAAAGTCTCAGCAGGATTCAAACTCCCCCAGCCAGCTCCTGACAGTTAAGAATCCCTTCAACCCAGAGGAGGGCGGCCTGCCAGGTGCTCCCTGTTCTCAGAGGAGGTTAGCCTGACCGTCAGAGACAAAGTCCAATGTCCTATGCCACAGTGTGAATAAATGCTGTCTTGTATTTCTGGAGTAATTTTAAGAAATTAAAAACATTCTACCCAAGTGGTGTTTTATTTTCTTGCTTTCACCTACATTCTTATGAGATAGAGGATTCCAGTGAGGAAAATAGAAAAAGAATGATTTGTGGCTGGCGCCGCGGCTCACTAGGCTAATCCTCCGCCTGCGGCGCTGGCATCCCGGGTTCTAGTCCCGGTCGGGGCGCCAGATTCTTCCCGGTTACCCCTCTTCCAGGCCAGCTCTCTGCTATGGCCCGGGAAGGCAGTGGAGGATGGCCCAAGTACTTGGGCCCTGCACCTCATGGGAGACCAGGAGAAGCACCTGGCTCCTGCCTTCAGATCAGCGCAGTGCACTGCGGCCATTGGAGGGTGAACCAACGGCAAAGGAAGACCTTTCTCTCTGTCACTCTCTCTCACTGTCCACTCTGCCTGTCCAAAAAAAAAAAAAAAAAAAAAAAAAAGAATGATTTGCTACTGGTCACAAAAATACATTTAATCATAAACTCTCTTTAAACTGTGAAACTTCTAGTCATGAATAGAAATTACAGGACACAAACTATATTTCTCAAGTCCTGAGTTTGCATCTTGACCTCATACATTTTTCTCCTGGTTCAGTCTATTTTTGGATCTGTGTCCACTTTTTGCAAGCAGCATATAAAAGCCAGTACCCTGAAGCATGAGAGGGAGGCAGGGAGGAAAGGAAGGAGGAAGGGAGAAAGAGAGTGAGAGAGAGAGAGAAAGAGAGAGAGAGAAAGGAGGAGGAAGGAAAAAAGACAAAAAGGAGAGGAAGGGAGTGAGGAAGAGTATAAAATCAAGCCTCCTTCTTTCCAAGAACCAGAAATTTGGGGACTTAGAAATAAGTGAAAAATGTGTCTCTGTCTTCTATTCTGCCCTCTCCCATGACCACCTATTGATGCATCTATTGAGGATAGGCTCACAGCTGGAACCTTTGCTGAGCTAATTGAAGGCCTGGACATCTTTGAAGTCCCCTGAACAGGATCTCTGGGGGCCTCTGAAGGGCACAAGGCTTTCTTAAATGAAAAGGAAGGTCAGCAGCCGGCCAGGTGGAGGTGAGCACAGCATTGGTGCTTGTATCCCAGTTGAACACACTTGCATCTTTGGAGAAGAGTTTATATTTGAGAATAAAAAATGAAAAGAAGACCTATTTTACTAGAATCACAAAGAAAACATTAGATACTAAACCTGGTTTGTTGATTATGTCAGAAGAGAGATGACAGATGTCTGAACAGGAAACATGGCTTATCTACATTGGAAGAGAGCAAGGAGCCCAGGCACAAAACACAGTGCCATTGGTTTTGACAACAGGCCCCCTAGCAACAGACACTGCTCCAGGGAGCTGATCCTGAGCAGGAGAGGATGAAAATGACCCCTGTCTTATAGCTGCCGGGGAAAAAAGGGAGTCATGACTTCCAGAATTATCCAGAAGGGATTTGAAAAACATGGAATTTCCCTCAAGCAAAAACCAGAGAAATAATATATTTTTGCCAGTGTTACTATGCTCCTATTTTATTGTGAGTAGGCTGGGCTAACATATGATATAGACAATTTAATATATGTGCTATATTGGATACTTGATTAAACTTGTGAACAATGTGGATTCCATTTTTCCTGCTTAGAGATAGAAACTGAAGTTAAATTGACACAGAAACATAAACAATAACTACATAAAGACAGGCTTTATATGTGTAGCGGAAAACATAAATAGTAATACTCTTGAAGAGATCAAAAAGTTTTTAAATGTATAGATTTCCTCCTCTCTGACACATCACAATGATTTTATCTTGTAAACTGGTTTCTGTAATTAAGGAAAGAAAAGAAGGAAGGAAGGAAAGATGGAAGGAAGGGAGGGAGGGAGGGAGGAAGGAAGGAATTAAGGACCAAGTCAGCTGTTCAACTCAATTAGTTTTGAATTCCTTCAAATATTTTGTAACAACTTGACAGTAAGTCAAAGGATCCAAATGGCTTTGCTAGTTCAAATGAACCCAGAGTGTATGCCTTACTACCTATGCTGTAACTGTTTGGTTTTCTCTATATATGGAATTGAAGGAGTGACTAGGAAACAATGTCCAGAGACTAAAAGAAAACTGTATTTTGAGAAAACCTTAATTCATTTGATAGGCAGAGACAGAGAGGAAGAGAGAACTTTCTGAGCTGGTTCATTCCCCAAATCCCTGCAACATCCAAGGTTGGGCCAGGATGAAGCCAGCAGCTGAAACTCAATCTGAGTCTCCCATATGGATGGCAATGACCCCAGTATTTGGGCCATAATCTCCTGTCTTCCAGGGTACATATTAGCAGGAACCTGGAGTTGGGAGAGGAGTTAGGATCCCAGGCACTCTGATATGCCTCACAGGTATCCCAAGTGGAGTCTTTGCTGCTATGCCAAACTCCTACACCAAAAAAGAAAATTCTAAAACTTCAAATTGTCTGCAAGTTCTTCCAGAATGAGGTCTGGAGCCCAAGGTTCTAATTTCAGAAAGGAGTTACAGTCACCAAGAATCAGGTCTTGAATTGAGGAGAAAATGGTGACATAAATATTGTCTAAAATAAGTAAAGGGGTCTGGGAGGTGAGAGAGTATTCTAGAGGAGAAGGGGCTTGGGAATGTCTAATTGTTTATATGGAAGGGTTAAAAAATCATAAAACAAAAAGTCATGGTCCTTCAAACTGTTACTGCTATAAGTGATTATCCTTAGCAAGTGGGTTGGCTAAATTAGTAAAAGGGATGAAATCCTATATTCAGATGCTTATTTAGCAAAAAGAAGAGAATAGCTACAAGAGGCTAATATTCTAATTCATAGGAAACTTCAGAAATTCACAGCCAGAAGTGGCAATGAAGATTTAGGCCCCTTTATGGCTGGCATTGTGGCTTAGTGAGTAAAGCCACCTCCTGCAGTGCCAGTATCCCATATGGACACCAGTTTGAGTCCCAGCTGCTCCTCTTCCAGTCTAGCTCTCTGCTGTGGCCTGGGAAAGCAATAAAGATGGCCCAAGTCCTCAGGCCCCTGCACATGCATGGGCGACCCAAAAGAATCTCCTGGCTCCTGGCTTCAGATTGGTCCAGCTCTGGCTATTGGGGTCAATTGACCCGTAGAAAGATTCTTCCCTCTCATAGAATGGCGGATGTCCTAAATAGCACTCTGGCCTCAGAATCAGCCCTAAAGGCATTCAGATCTGGCTGAAAAGCCTATGAGAGTATTTCAGGCATGGAAAGCCAAGACACTCTGGCAAAAAGATCTCTGTGAGTGAGATCCCAGTGGAAAGAACAGGTCTTCAAAGAAGGAGGTACCTTTCTCTGAAGGGAGGAGAGAACCTCCACTTTGACTATGACCTTGTCTAAACAAGATAAGAGTCGGAGAACTCAAGGGGCTTCCATAGCCTTGCAAACTCATGACTGGTGCATAGGGAGATTACTGATGCCATAAACAGGAGTGTCAATTGGTAAAGTCAACAACAGGAGTCACGGTGCACTTACTCCTCATGTAGGATCTCTGTCCTTAATGTGCTGTACATTGAGGCTTAATGCTATAACGAGTACTCAAACAGTATATTTCACTTTGTGTTTCTATGGGGGTGCAAACGGTTGAAATCTTTACTTAATGTATACTAAACTGATCTTCTGTAAAAAAAAAAAAAAAGAAATTATCAATTCCCAACTTGACTCTCACTGGGATTAAACATGACAATAGGTCTGATCTGATTTCATCATCATTTAAAAAAAATCATCTATTATTTTTCACTTTATGTTTCTGTGTGGGAGCAAACTGTTGAAATCCTTACTTAATGTATACTAAGCTGATCTTCTGTATATTAAGATAATCGAAAATGAATCTTGATGTGAATGGAAGGGGAGAGGGAGTGGGGAAGGGGAGGGTTGTGGGTGGGAGGGACGGTATGTGGGGGAAGTCATTGTAATCCATAAGTCGTACTTTGGAAATTTATATTCATTAAATAAAAGATAAAAAAAAGAAAGATTCTTCCCTTAAAAATGAAGCATTTACCTGCCATCTTGGTTACGTATTTATGTTACTAATCCCAGCAAAGTTGAGATAAAAATTGAGCATTTTTATATTTATACATACCCATCTAGAGAAAGAGGTTTTTCAAGTACCATTCTGTAATTGTGAGTTTAATTGAACTGCTTCCATTTATTTTCAACTAATGATAGCAGGTTTGTTGAATGAGATCATCATTCTTTGAAAACTGCTTCATTCTTCAAAGGAGCACAGAACTTGCATTCTTCATGTTTAGAGACCATTCTCAACAATAACTAATGTTCCCCCTAAGTGCAATGCACCCATGTCCTATTGAAGGCCAACCTCATTTTCATATTGGTAGGATAGAGGAGGACAAGATATTCTTCACACTGAAATGGTGTCTTGAGGAGTTGCAGTATGTATAGTCAAGTGATGATTATGGTTATGCACATTTATTTGTGAAATATCAAGAATGCACTTGACAGAGCAAAAGAGAAAGATCAAGACAATATGTCTGTCTCATGCATTATGTGCCTCCAGGAAACCTTAGCTCCTGTGCATCCTCAGGGAAGGCAGGTGTGCTGTTTTCCATCAGTTTTGTATTGCACTCTTTTCATATTGTTTTGTCGCTTAAGATTTTTCCACAGTAAAATCACTGGTCATCTTTATCAGCTCCAAATAAAATGTAATGGATGTTTGCTCTTTAGTGGACATGCTTCCTGTAGAATTTCTCAGAATCACAAAAACAATATTGATTATTTACTGTTAACATATCAGCAAGTCATATTTCCATCAAGGTACACAGGCCTCCCGTGCATAGTCTTTGTGCATGTTGCTAAGACTTCCACTCTCACTTGATGAGCTATCTTTGCCATGAAACGGTCACACTCATTCATATCTGAATATTGAAACAAACATTGTGCCTGGCACCATTCTGAGGTCTTTATAACTATTCTCTCATGTAAACTTTGGAATAAGCCTTCAAAAAGGACATTAACATTACTTTTAGTTTATAAATGAAAAAACTGAGGCAACCACTGCTGGACTTTTAGAAGAATTTGGTTAGGTTAAAACCTAGGAGTTTGGCTTCAAAGTTCATTTAACCAGGATCCTATGCTTTTCCATGTAGAGATAGACTGCCTTTTTTTCTTATCAAAGATGGGCCATTCTTTAATTCCAAAACCCCACTTTCTCAGAAAGAATCATCTGCTTCTTTGACTTCTGGACTTTTTCTTGGCTTCTATCACCAGCTCTAAAAACTAACTTGTGGGCCATAGGAGAAATGGTGCAGTTTGTACCACTGCATTAGCATTGTCACATGTGAGTAGCAACAATCACGCTGCCACTGCTGGGTTGCTACTCCAGTGGCCAGACTGAATGTGAGACTCTTGTCTGGCACCGTGGCCTTTCAACACTGGTTATTCAAATAGTGTCTCATCAAAATGACAGATTACTGCATGCTAGGGATCTGAGTCACTCTGTAATAGTCACAACCACGAATGTTAAACCCATAAGTACCAAGATTTTTATTATAGTACATACTTAGGGCTGAGGTCATGTTTTATTTGGATACTTTGTGGTCATTCCCACTCTCACATGCAAACTCCATCCTCAAGTGTACCCCCATGCTGTGTAATTCTGTTGTGAAAAAAATTCCAAGAAGATTCTCTTATCTTTATAAAGCATTGCTCTTCAACCTTTGCAAGGTGGTTGTAAGCTACAAGTCTCCAAGAAAACTTACTGACTCATCTGCTCTCATCTGGATCTCCTTCAACTACCTTTTCTCTCTTTTCCCCTAACATTGCTTCATATGTATGTTGCTGTTTGTGTACTGTATTTATATTTATCTTAGCTCAAGCTAAGTATTCATATTATTTTAACTCAAGATGCAATCTGATAAGATTTCCCAATTAAGCATTATTTTAATAGCTACAGTTTTCTATTAAAATTTCAAGAAGCAAACTAAAAATACATTGATTATAAGATATTCTTGTGAACTTATGTTCTATTCAAAGCAAAGGTTTAAAAACTGTAGGAAAAGGATCAGTTGCTTTTATTTATTTACTAGCTTTAATATTAATTATTTTAAAAATTTTATTTAAGATACACAAATTTCATGTATCTCATTTCATGTATCTCATGTATACAGAATCAGGAATATAGTGATTCTTCCCACCCTGCTCTTCCTCCTGCCTGCATTCCCACCCTTTTTCCTCCTCCCTCTGTTACCCCCAGTCTTAATTTTTACAAATTAGTTTTTACTTTATACTCGTAAGATTAACTCTATAGTACGTAAAGTGTTCAACAAATATTATGAAGAAAGAAACATTTAAAAAGCAGAAAGGAGAGAGAGAAGTAGAGAGAGATCTCTCATCTACTGGTTCACTCTCTAAATCCCACCACCAGCCCACAGTGGAGCCAGGGCTAGGAATTCGACCCAAATCTTCTACCTGGGTGGAAGGAACTTAAGTGCTTGAGACATCACCTTGCTGTCTCCTAAGGTGTGCATAAGCAGGAAGCAGAAATTGAAACCAGCTAGTACTTGAACCCAGGCATTCTAGTATAAGAAGCAAGCAGCCTATGCAGCATCTCAACTGCTACACCAAATATTTGCCTCATATTTTTTAATAGCTTTCCTATTTTTAATTTTTTCTCTTCTCATCAAGGTATTTAGTATCAGGTGATATAATAATTTTAACAATGTTCTCCAGAAACAATTGCTGTCCCTGGTATTTGTACAGTGATCACATTGTTTAGGCTTTTGTTAAACCGATGCTGCTCATCTAATGCTTTTTTTAGTTATTTATTTGGTTTAGAGACTGAAGGGAGACATGCAGACCTACAGAGAGCTCATATCTACTGGTTAACTCCTTCAGTGCCCACAATAGCCAGAGCTGGGCCAGGTCAACACCACTGTTTAAGAACTCAACCCAGGTCTTCCGCATGAGTGACAGATACCAAATTACTTGAGCCATCACTACTGCCATGCACGGTCTGCATCAGCAGTCAGCTAGAATTGGGACTAGAGACAGGAATCAAAACCAAGGTACTCCAAAATTGGACATGGGAATCTTAACCAAAGTCTTTGCCACTAGACTAAAAACCTGTTCTTAACTAACACTTCTGCCAATATTTGTTTTACACGAATCTTTTCTTTTTTCACCAATTCTAAAGCAGTGAGCTGAAAGAGAGCTATAAATTAGCCTCCAGCAAGTCACTAATTCTATATCCTATGAATCTCTTGGGAGCCTATTTAAAATGCAGGATGCTGGGTTCCAGCTTGGAAAATCTGACCCAGGAGGCTTAGGTCAGGACCCCTAGCTCTGTACTTTAATAACCACTTCTGCTGACGCCAATGCTGTTGGTCCATGGAACACATTGCAAAACACCATTTCACAGTTATTAGTGCTGTTAACTCCAAAACACCTTCTTGTGAAGAGATTCCATTGTGTAATATATCAGCTAACTTATCAGTAAAGTGCCATAGAGGGTAAGAACAGAACAGATTGGCTTACTTTGAAATTAACTTTTTTCAATGATCAAGAACTTACTGTGTCCATGGTAATTATCTGCTCTTGAGAGGTTAGTTATAGCAAACATATAGTAATTTCTTTTGGGTATTTTTATTAGTATACTACCTCCAAAAATTCTGTGATACTTGTATTTTGAGAATTCATTAATATCTTGTTAATTAAATAGGAAAATTATGTTTTGCTTATAACATATTTCTAAGAACCACAGCATACATTTTCTGCAATTCACTTCCTACAATTAAACTGTTCAAGACCTTTTTGATCTCTACTTTCTGAAATTATACAGGAGCACAACCAACAGCAACTGCAGAAAACAAAAGACAAATGAGACAAATCTCCAAACGAAGGTTTAATAGGAACTTAATTCTGTCTGCTAATAGCACTCATAATCCAGGATGTTTGATGTGACTGCAGTGCCCCCTGGGAACAGCTGGCAAGTGTAAAGGATTGGAAAAGGAAAAGTGAGTTTCATCACTGGCTTGTTCAGTGATTCCATCAGGAGTCTTTTGCTGATATAGCTTTGCTGCATGGATTTCCCTGATTTGCTAGCATTTAACAATTTTCCTAGAGTCCTCATTGGCTTAGGAGTAAAAAATAATTACATTAAATGCCTATTGTAAGACACACACGATGCACAAATGCAAATTTCTCATGATCAGACTCTGTCATCATGGTACATTTTAAAAACAGTTTCTCAATTTATTAATTGCTTTAGGAAAATACTTGTCCTTCTTCTAGAAACTTTTGTGTAATGAAAACATATTAAATCATTTTTAAGTTTTAGGAATCACAAACATAATTATCAAAACCAAAACCAAACACCTGTTAAGGTGGTAGGTCCACGCCCTTCTAATTGGATTAGAATTACTGCAGATAATTACCTACTGCTCTGGTGATTGCTGCCCCACATGTTTAATTCACTTGGAGTACTGTTTTTTTTTTAATGTTTTATTTATTTATTTGAGAAATAGAATTACATAGAGAGATAGAATTTCAGAGAGAACAGTCAGAGAGAAAGGTCTTCCATCCATGGCTGCAAATGGCTACAATGACAGAGCTGAGCTGATCCGAAGCCAGGGGCCAGGAACTACTTCCAGGTCTCCCACACAGGTACAGGAGCCCAGGCACTTGGGCCATCTTTCCCTGCTTTCCCAGGCCATAAGCAGAGAGCTGGATCAGAAGAGGAGCAGCCGGAACATGAACCAGCGCCCATATGGAATTTCAGCATTGCAAGCAGAGGCTTAGCCTACTACGCCACAGGGCAAGCCCCTGGAGCATCTTACTGCAGAACATTCACAAACTTGGCCACTTTTGGAACTTATGAAGTTGCTGGATCTGATATCATTAATTGACTATTAAAAATATGTAGGTCATGAGTAAAGCTAGGAATTTGAAGGTGGATCAGAGAAAATCCATCACTGTTGTAAAGCAACTCGTGAATCCTGCTGATGGTGGGTCAGTTATTTCCTCCTAATCTATAGGGATGATGCAATTCCAGGATCCCTCTCTTATGGCTCTTGGGTATGATTCATCCATATTTTGCCACTAACCAGCTCTATGACCTTGAACAGGTCACTCAACTTCGCTATACAACGGCCAAGGGAAACGTGTGGCTGCTATGTGAATATAATTTAAAAAGTCTATTAAAATGCCTCCCAATACCTTATAAAAAATGAAAAGTGCTAGGAATTTTGGATCAGGAAAAGATATGAAAATCATGGGAAAAGGTAGCAAGGAAACTGCTTAACTCAATAAAGTTGTAATTATAGCAATCTGCTAAAAATTCCCTCTAAAGTGTATGTATTCTCATTGAGCCACAGAAATCTTTAAAGTAAAGTAATAACATGTGTCCACCTAGTGCCCATGGTATGCTTGATGTTCTTCTAGGTATTTAAGGAAAGTGAGGTCTCAGCTCTTGAAAAGGTTAATTAGTTTTCTGTTTTGCTTCATATCTAGCACTGGGGAGATGACCTCCTACAAGTGTAAATTCAGGGTTAAGAGGACTAACATGAACAATTTTAGCTCCTGTTCATTTCTCCTGGTGTTTCATAATCCACAGCAGAGTGTTGGTTTTCTATTTTAAGACTTTAATCTCTGGCAAAATTCAAATCCTCTCAGGATTTAGCATGCATAATTTTTTAATGCTTCCCAAAAGAAGTCACTATAGCAGAAAGAAAGTGAGAAGTCTTTCCTTGGGTGTCTGATATAGAAGGGTCTAGTGATCAGAATGGGGTTCACTATGAATACCAAATTGATGATAAAGAATTCAAAGCAGTATTTGAAATGAGAAAAGCATATGAAATAAGTAGAGCAGGTGATGTATATAGAAATAAAAATCTGAGATTCAAATACCAATTGTCTATAATGTTTCCTAAATGCCTTGCCTTCATTATAAATAGAATTACCTCCTAAATATGGCTTTATAACTTACATATGTCTCTCAGTTCCGTCTTATTCCAAGTTTTCCCTGTTACTGAGAGGCATTAATACAAAAGGTATTAATTATCCAAGAAGAAAAGATTAGTATTTATAATGAGTATAATGTTAAATATAATCTTAATTTATTCAGTACATGCTTATTGCTTATATATAAGTTGGAAAGACAAGCAATAAATAAATACAAAAGTAAATATATTATACATAAATAAGATAGAAATAAGTGTTAGAGAAACAAAGAGGGATGTGCAGCCTGGAGAATGTTGAAGCATGGTGGTTATCATTATCAGTGGAGTTATTTTCATGGATTGACCAAACAGGGATCTATAATAAATTGATATTGGAGCAGAAATCTGAATAAAGTGAATAAGGTTGACTTGCATATGTGATAAGCAACTTTTCAGAGATGGTGATAAGCAACCAATTGTTGACCACTTGATGTGTCACAGCACTGGGCAGAGAGCATGGCTACAGTAATGCATCAGCTCCTTACTAATGCCTAGTGAGATGATTACTATTGTTACAATTTACTTTTAAAGATACAGAAATCAATGGTTCAACAATTAACCAGGATTCACACATGGCTAGTGAGAAGTGGAGGTGGGTATATTGGGCATGGTTTCCAAACCAGCCTCATAGAACTGAGCTTTTAATTCTGCCATTTAGAGCTTTGATATTCTTGAGAGGGTGACACAGGTGGCTAGGGGAAGGCCTCTAAAGACTGATGACTTCAAATCAAATCTCATTATAGCAGGCTGACCTAAATTATAATTTCTTAATTTAGTTAATTTAGGTTGCAAAGAATAAAAAGAAATGCATAATGCTCCAGATGTTGGGAATGAACTCATTCAGTGTTTAGAATGAATTTGCACATAGATTTGTTGGGTCACATAGTTTCCTTTAGAGTTTCTGCATAAATTTTAACTTGCAAAGACAGGCATCTAAATCCACTTTGGCTATTTCTATCCAATCTAGGAAAGTTTTCTTGAATGATGTTTTCCCACTTCTTCACAAAATATGTTATCAACAATCTGCAAAATATGGCTATTGTAGTAGTTGTCCAGTGTCTGCTGCTCAATACAGTGGAGATTTTCCACCTGAAGAAATCCAAGGAATAGAGAGGGTCTAGATCAGAGAGGAGAGAAAGGGATTCTCAGAAGTATGAATCTTGGCAGGAAGAATTTATTAGAGGTTGAAATATAATTACTGATACATTGGATTTACTATTTGAAATCCTTTTAGTATACTCTTTGTTGGCAATAAAAAAATCCCAGAATCAATTCTCAGAGAATTATCAAGTTTTCTGGAAAATGCCCAGAAATCCATATTCAAAGTTCATGTCCAAATATCACAGGGTCATAGTTTCTAAAAAGCATACTAGTCAAATACAATGAAAGATTTCAGGGTGAAAGATAAAATTCCTAATCCACTGGCAAAACTCTTTGCAAACACATTTCCTAAATAAACTCCCTGTACATTTAAAAAATAAATATGAGAAAATTATTGAGATTACCATGAAAAGTCTGGTGAAGAGAACTGTTGAAAATACTTAGGGAGACCAATAATGACTTTCAGAACTGGGTTAAAGGCTTAAATTGGTTTAAATTTTTTTTTTTTTTTTCATTTCTGTTAGGCCATCACAAAACACACCAAACACCAGAGTAAGGGAAAGGGTTTACTGGGGAAAACCAGCAGGCTGGAGGGAAGGGGCGAAGAAGGAAAAAGAGAGAGAAGGAGACTGTTAGAGAGAGAGAGACAGAAAGGAGAGAAGAGAGAGTGAGCAGGGGGAGAGGAGAGGAGAGCAGAGAGTGCAGAGAAGAGAGAGCGAGAGGAGAGAGCAGCCCAGAGAGAGGAGAGAGCTGAGAGAGAGCCTAGTGTTCAGGAACAGGTCCTCTTTTTATTTATTTTTTTGACAGGCAGAGTGGACAGTGAGAGAGAGAGAGACAGAGAGAAAGGTCTTCCTTTTGCCGGCGCGCTGCGGCCAGAGCACCGCACTGATCTGATGGCAGGAGCCAGGTGCTTCTCCTGGTCTCCCATGGGGTCCAGGACCCAAGCACTTGGGCCATCCTCCACTGCACTCCCTGGCCACAGCAGAGGGCTGGCCTGGAAGAGGGGCAACCGGGACAGAATCCGGTGCCCCGACCGAGACTAGAACCCGGTGTGCTGGTGCCGCAAGGTGGAGGATTAGCCTAGTGAGTGAGCTGCGGCGCCGGCCTAGGAACAGGTCCTCTTAAAACTTTGCCAGGAATGGGGCAGGGAAGTAGGAGCAGTGAATCCCATTAGGATGGGGGTGGAGCTGACACTGGTAGTAGGGCCATGTGGCCACCTGGCTTCCAGCAACCGCAGTGGGTGCTGGAGCCTAGGATGGTGTCAGGATGTAGATTGCGCCATAGATAAAACTGCGCCATTTTCCTAACAATTTCACTAAAATTAGGAAAAGTAACAAAAGCTAGCTTGAAAATATGTTTTAGAACTTAGTGTCAAGTTGTCATTTACAGAACAGTGTCTAAGATGCATCCCTGATAATATAGTATTAACAGTGTATCAATCCTTTATTAGTTACAACTAGTCTATATTGGTGTCTCATCTTTAATATCATATGTACTACAATTAAGTCACTCTTAAAATATCTGTTATCTTGCCTTACATTATTTTGGGACTAGTTAGCTCAATCTTTTCAAGATTTCAGGTTGTTCAATAAATCTGTCCATGGATCAAAATCTTCAGTTCTCTGAAAAGGGAAAATTTTTACCTGGCTCAGTGCCCTGTGCTGTTCAGACATCTGCAGCAGTTTGCTAAGTCACTCCTCATTGCTCTCAGGTGAAAACTGCTTTTGAGGAGGTGGCTGGGCAGGATATCTGGTAATTGTTCTCTTCTCTGTTGTTATGGAGATAGATCTCACACAGCTCTTCCCTGCTTTCTTTCTCATGCTTCATATCCAACAGCACAGTAAACAACCAATTCAGTGACCTACTTAGGTCTGCCAGCATGAATTCACAGACTCCCATTATTTAAGGCATGTGATTACTTGAATCTTCTTCTATGGTGCAGTTTTTTATTTCCATCATCCTTACATTTTCAGTGTGTAGTTTCTAAGCAGATATGTTTGGTCTAAATACATTGTTCAGTGTCTTCTGTGAAGGAAGAAGTAGCAAATTGGTGCTATTGGTGGAACCCCCAAACCTGTGGTAGTTCCAGGACATAAAATAATGCAACCTGCCAAAACAGGGCCCAGATGTCACACTCAACACCACTGTTCACAGATCTGAAGAATGAAAGAGGCAAGAGGAAATGTCTTACTTGTTTATTATTAGTTTGAGGAAGGAGAAGGCATTAGAGGTTGAGTTAGGGTAAAATAAGTAGGAACAAATAAAATATTCTTTGGACAGCATGCCATACTCTAAAGAAGGCATTTAAGAGTCTGGAGACCTAGTTCAAATTTTGAATCCATGGTGCTCTGCCCAGAATCCCATTACTAGATTGACACACCATCCCTCAACTTCAGAGTTGTCTGTGAATGGCTCACATTTGTCCCAACAGTTACCTTCATCAGGAAGTTATGGGTGTTCCCCACTTCCAGGTGGCCCACATTCAGTGACTTATGCATGAAAAAGTCTAACCCCTTGTCCCTGAGTTAGGGTCTATTCTGCAATATGCTTTTTGCCAAGACCAAATCAAGCCTGGACTTACTTGAGACCAACATCCTTGCTAGGCTCTTTGCCTTTCCCTGCGTCCCTCATTCAGGAGTAGTTGTCTCCTGATTGCACTCCCTCAGTATATTCTATGCATTCAAATCCATGTCAAGTTTTGCAGTATATAAATCAGGTGGTCAGTCTCCACTACTCTCAGTGCAACCCTTAGTGAGATGAGAGGAATAGTGACACATATTTCTGTCTGACTCTAAAATTCTATTCTTGTCAAGATGGATAAACTTGATGAGAATAGAATGTGCATATTCTATACATTTCTTATTGAACCTCATTCTAATTCAAATAATCTGTAGATTCTTTAATACTGGGCATCTTTGATATTTGGAGCAAATTGACAATGATTAAATATCATTCAATTCCAGTTGTCTTTTTTTTTTTTTTTGACAGGCAGAGTGAACAGTGAGAGAGACAGAGAGAAAGGTCTTCCTTTGCCATTGGTTCACCCTCCAATGGCCTCCACGGCCGGCATGCTGCAGCTGGCACACTGCGCTGATCCAAAGCCAGGAGCCAGGTGCTTCTCCTGGTCTCCCATGGGGTGCAGGACCCAAGCACTTGGGCCATCCTCCACTGCACTCCCTGGCCACAGCAGAGAGCTGGCCTGGAAGAGGGGCAACCAGGACAGAATCCAGCACCCCGACCGGGACTAGAACCTGGTGTGCCGGCGCTGCAAGCAGAGGATTAGCCTACTGAGCTGTGGTGCCAGCCCCAGTTGTCTTCTTTAGTCAAGTTTTCCCTTGCTTTTCAGGGTACCTAACCTGGAATGGAAGATGAGGAACATGGGCCTATTGGGCTTTTGCCACTCACGTGGAATGGGGAGGCCCAATGCTTAAAGCAATATAGCCATGGGTGTATCAATGAATCCTAACTCCTAGAAACTGTCCTAGTATTATTGGCCCTATTACTGGGGAAGTAGGTAAGTGTTCTCACCTGTGCTGCACTTTACCTGTGGAAAAGTTGGAACAATTTGCCTTCTTTTCTGATCCTAAATGATCATTGTACAATCTCTTGGTGGGAAACAGTCCAGAATATCATCCGTGTTAACATCCACAGAGAGGCTTGTAAAATATTGAAATACGCTTACAATTAGAAAACAGATTACTTTCTGGCTACTTTCTCACCAAGGCAAGTTCTGTGCTTTGTGGTTAAATTCACAGCCTGAGGTACAAGGCTATATGTTCACTTCAAATGCTTTTCACCAAAAACCATCTCTAGTGAATTTTGCGAAAACCTGTAAGTTGGCCTCTCTCCTGATTTTCAATGACCCCAAAATAAGAGTTTTGAAAATAAACTTGAGGGGGCAGCTCCGTGGCGCAGTAGGTTAATCCTCCGCCTGCGGCGGCAGCATCCGATATGGGCTCCGGTTCTAGTCCCGGCTGCCCTTCTTCCAGTCCAGTTCTCTGCTGTGGCCTGGGAAAGCAGTAGAAAATGGCCCAAGTGCTTGGACCTCTGCACCCACATGGGAGACTAGGAAGAAGCACCTGGCTCCTGACTTTGGATCAGAGCAGCTCCAGCTGTTGTGGCCATCTGGGGAGTGAACCAGCGGATGGAAGACCTCTCTCTTTGTCACTCCCTCTCACTGTCTGTAACTATACCTTTCAAACACATAAATAAAATCTTAAAAAAAAAAAAAAAAAAGAGAAAAGAAACTTGAGACTCCAAGGTTCAAGTGCAATCTCAGCCAACACATATGCCTAGAAGGCTAGTGAAAAATGTATAGAAATATCTGTGTGGCACAAAGTAATCAGATACATGGCTTCTTGTCAGGTAATAAGGATAAGTACAGTTGCATCCATCTGACCCTCTAAAAAGTACTTCTGCTCCAGAGTAATGATCAACAAGTAAGGTTGAGGGACCAGAGCCATGGCACTGTAGGTTCATCCTCTGCCTGTGGTGCCAGCATCCCATACGGGCACCAGTTCTAGTCCCGGTTGCTCCTCTTCCAGTCCAGCTCTCTGCTGTGGCCCGGAGGGCAGTGGAGGATGCCCCAAGTGCTTGGGCCCTGCACCTGCATGGGAGACCAGGAAGAAGTACCTGGCTCCTGGCTTCAGATCAGCACAGCTCCAGCCGTTGTGTCCATTTGGAGAGTGAACCAACGGAAGGAATACCTTTCTCTCTGTCTCTCCCTCTCACTGTCTGTAACTCTACCTCTCAAATGAATAAATAAAAATCTTAAAAAAAAAAAAAACAAGTAAGGTTGAGAGGACTCACTAGAATAGAATAGCAATTTCTTCAAACCCTTAGAAAATATAGTAGACATGGATAAATGCACTATTAAAAATAAATGAACAATCTTTACATGAACACAAACCCTCTCTTTAGGGTTATAGATTAAAAATATCTAAATTGCTTTGGAACTTCACAGGCATTTACATTTTTAATGAATAAGAGAATGTCTTATTGACTTCTTATAGATTATAACATATTTACATATTTATTTGATTCTTGTTAAGTATTGCTGCTATAATTACTTCTGGACTAAAAGTGTTATAAAATATAAATGAAACAGTATGCTAGTTTTTCTCTTTGTCTCTTTGCCCTACTCCAGAACTATTTCCTATTTTTCTCCAAGCCTGAGGATATTGAAAGCTGTAGAGCAAATTGCCAGGGCTTCTTTCCTCTTGGCTTCTAAGTGAATTCAGCCAAGGGGAGGCACTGACAGAAAACAAAATGGTGGGAGGAAAGGAAAATTCCCTTTGGGCTTCCAGTCTGGCGAGACGGTTTAATCCATGACTGCTGCTGCTTGTGAATGCCCTCTCTTGCATGGCTGCAGTTCCTGCTAGACTCTTTTTTTATGTTTTTATTTTTATTTATTTATTTATTTTTTGACAGGCAGAGTGGACAGTGAGAGAGAGAGAGACAGAGAGAAAGGTCTTCCTTTGCAGTTGGTTCACCCTCCAATGGCTGCTGCGGCTGATGCGCTGTGGCTGGCGCACTGCGCCGATCTGAAGGTAGGAGCCAGGTGCTTCTCCTGGTCTCCCATGGGCTGCAGGGCCCAAGCACTTGGGCCATCCTCCACTGCACTCCCGGGCCACAGCAGAGAGCTGGCCTGGAAGAGGGGCAACCGGGACAGAATCCGGCGCCCCGACTGGGACTAGAACCTGGTGTGCTGGTGCGGCAAGGTGAAGGATTAGCCTAGTGAGCCACGGCACCAGCCCCTGCTAGACTTGTGATGCTACTTCCACCCCTTTCCAGTGGTGGTTTCTTACTATGCTAACTGATGATACCCACTCCCAACTATTCACATTGAGTGGACCTTGTTTTATGCCAGGCCCTTGCATAATACTTGAATTCACTTTCTGTTAATACTCTTAAACTAAAGACAGGAGCTCCAAGTCTTTCTCAAATGCCCTCATACAAGGATAAAGATTAAGATACAGAGTATGGGGTCAGAGTATAGTAGAAGAGGGCTGATTGTATCACACTTAAATACAAGAATATTTGAGAAAAGAATAATCCCACCCAATCCATAATACATGTCTCCTTTGCTTGCACCTTGCCAGCCTTCTAACTTCTTACTATTCCCCCAAAACACCAAGTATCCCTCTGAATCAGTTCTTCATAGGTACAGTATGTTCTCAAAATTTTCCAGGGGCTGGAGAATTGGAGCAGTGCCACCTGCGAAACCAGCATCCCATTTACGAGTGCAGTTCCTTTTCCTAACTGCTCCACTTCTGATCCTGCTTGTGTACTTGGGGAAAGATGAGGAAAATGGATCAAGTGGTTGCGGTCCTGCCACCTACATGGGAGTCCTCAGTGGAGTTTTAGGTTCCTGGTTACAGTCCAGCCTAGCCCTGGTGTTAGTGGCCATTTGAGGAGTAAAACAGCAGATGGACAATCTCTTTCTCCCTGTCTCTTCCTCTCTCTCTTTCTGTCACTCTGCTTTTCAAATAAATAAATCTTTTAAAAAATAAATATTTCTCTTAAATATCCAGTAAGAGAGTGCTTTGCTACCTCATATCTTCAGGATATGTCCAATGTCATATTTTCATAGAGGCTTTCTTTGTTCACTCCAAATAAAATTGCAAATCTTGACCTTCTGTTCCTGCACCCTGGGAATGGTATCATTGAACTTATTTCCAAACATTACTGATTTTGTGCATTAAATCTCCACAGTTTACTTATCCTTTGTAACTGGAACTCTAGACCCATTAACCAATATCTTTGTATTTTCCTTCCTTTAGTCCCTAGCAAGCACCATTCTACTTTCTGGTTCTATGAGTTCAACTTTCTCAGATTCCATATGTCATTGAGATCATGCTGCATTTGTGTTTATGTGCCTGGCTTATTTCAATTAGCATAATGTCCTCCATGTTCTTCCATGTGGTTGCAAATGGAAAGATGTCTTCTTTTTTAATGGCTTCATAAGAAATAGTCTGGTGTGTGTGTGTATGTGTGTGTGTGCATGTATGTATCTTACACTTTCTTTACCCATCCATCAATGAACATTCAGGTTGATTCCATGTCTTGTTGATGAATAATGAGATAATGTAAGTGGGAGTGTAGGTGTCAATTCTGATTTAATTTCTATTGGTTATACATCCAGAAATGGAGTTATTGTTTCTACTTAATAATATTGTTAAACTTTTCATTTTTTTTATTATTTGACAGGTAGAGTTATAGACAGTGAGAGAGAGAGAGAGAGAGAGAGAGAGAGAAGATCTTCCTTCTGTTGGATCACTCCCCAAATGGCCACTATGACTCAGCGCTGCACCAATCCGAAGCCAGGAGCCAGGTGCTTCTTCCTGGTCTCCCATGTGGATGCAGGTGCCAAAGCACTTGGACCATCCTCCACTGCCCTCCTGGGCCACAGCAGAGAGCTGGACTGAAGAGGAGCAACCGGGACTAGAGCCCGGTGCCCATATGGGATGCCGGCACATGTTTTGATAAACATCCACACTGTTTTTCTTAGTGGCTGTACCTATTTTTTTTTCCTACCAACAGTGTACCAGCGTTCTCTTTTCTCCACATTCTCAACGACACTCTTTTCTTTTTGATGCTAGCAATTCTAACAGGTGAGAGATGATAACTTATTGTTGTTTTAATTTACATTTTCTTGGTGATTAGTGGTGTTGGCCATTTTTTTCTCTGTTGTGCAGAAACTTATTTTGACTTATTTTTTAAGGAATTTATTAATACATTAAATTCTCAAGGTTTCAGCAAGTGCATGATAATTACTATAATGCAATTCTCATCAGTTTTCATGTTAATGTGATATTAATAAAAAGAGAGTAAAATCAATGTGGTACATAGATAGAATTCTGGGAATATAATGATATTTCCCTTATATCCTCCCTTTCTCCCTTCCTTTCTCCTTTCCTCCATCCATCCTTCCCTCGCCCTCTCCCTCCCTCCTTCCTTCCTCCCCCTTCCTTCCACCTTCCTTCTTTCCTTCCTTCCTTCTTTCTTTAACTTTTGAGATAACATATTTTTATTTCCATTATAGTCAAAGATGTAATGCCCCATAAATAAAGAGTTTGACAAGTAAAAAAAGAGCATAGTTCAGCAGGAATATAGGCAAACAATATACACAATGATCAAATGAAAATATGTCAATTTCACTCATGTACAATAAATTTTTAAATAATCACAGATCATTAAAAGTATAGTAGTGTGTCTATGTATATTAACTACCAGAAATAAGAGAAAACATGTGAAATCAATTGCATTCTTAGACACCAACAATGCTTTACCTGGAAAAGAACTTGTGAGATCAGTCCTATTCATAATAGCTACACAAAATTGTAATACCCTGGTATAAATTTACTGAAGGATGTGAGAGATCTCTACAATGAAAACAGCAAAGAAAGAAGAAAGCCAAGAAAATGTAAAAATCTTCTATGTTCACGGATTGGGACAATTAATATCATCATAATGTTCATACTACCCAAATCAATTTATGCCGATTCAATATGATTCCAATCAAAATACCAAGGACATTCATCAAAGATCTAGAAAAAAAATTTTTAAATTCATTTGGAAACACAAATGACCCCAGATAATGAAAACAATCTCAAACTATAAAAACAAAGCTGGATGAAGCTTGGGAGAATGGGTGGGAGGGAAGGATGGGTGGGAAGTATCACTATGCACCTGAATTTGTATATATGAAATATCTGTTTACCTTAAATAAAATTTAAAAAATAAAAAAACCCTGAAGAATAAAACTATTGATACCCAGGGTGAAGCCAAGAGTGTATATGAGTCAGATCTGGCAGCTACCTCCACAGAGGGATACCAGCGTGAACAGCTATACACACAGAAAATCACCCTCACGAGAGCTGAGGAATCCATCTGAGAGACCACAATACTTTTCTTATTAGAATCATAAGAAGCCAATTTGGGGCCGGCACTGTGGTATAGCCAGTAAAGCTACCACCTTTGGCACCAGCCTCTCATATGGGCACCAGATAGACCCCTGGCTGTTCTACTTCCAATCCAGCTTCCTGCTAATGTCATGGAAAAGTAATCAGAAGATGGCCCAAGTGTTTGGGCCCCTGTACCCATGTGAGAGACACAGAAGTTCCAGGCTCCTGGCTTCAGCCTGGCCCAGCTCCAGCCGGTGGGGCCATTTGGGGAGTCAACCAGTGGATGGAAGATCTGTGTGTGTGTGTGTGTGTGTGTGTGTGTGTATCTGCCCCTCTCTCTGTAACTCTGCCTTTCAAATAAATAAATAAATCTTAAAAAAAAAAAAAAAAAGAAGCCACATTTAAGAAGCAAGAAGAAAAGAGTGACCCGTGTCACCTGTGTCCCAACTCTAAGGAGCATGGTCTGAAAACATGCTTCCCACTTGGGAAAGGGGGCATGAACTGAATCCCATTGCAAAAAATTTAGTTGGTCTGAGTTCATAATCCTGTGCCCCAAGGCTCATACAACTAGAGTTAGTATTGGCGCCTCCACAGCCAGGAGGCCTACCCCAGCCATTGATAGAAAGCAAAAACTGCAGACTCCAGAGAGGCGCAGAGAAGGGTCTTGGTATTATACCTTGGATCTCAGAGTTGGGCCCAGCAAACTGGGACCCAGCACCTAATAAAGTCCAAAGGTCTTCTGCCAGTGCTCACAGACGGAGCCAGTATATTCTCCAGGCATCAGGAGAGCTGTACTCCAGGGCCGAGGCTCATTTGGTGTGTATCACTGCCTGTCTCTGGTGGGCTTTGCAGAAACCTCTAGGATATTCCAGGGACCCATGACTTGGGGGACCCAGAAATGACCAGCACAGGGCCAGTCTGGGTAGCCAGAGGGTTTCCTTTATCACTTCTCCTCCAACCTTGAGCATACAGCAAGGATCCACAGAACTGTATTGGGGCTCAGTGTTGGGCAGGAAAATCCCATTGCTGGGAAGATTTTAATGGCTTCTGTCTGGAGGCACATGTTTATGGAATGAGTTTCTGAATGTTTCCCAGTATCACCTGTGCCCTTGTAAGAAAGACCTGTTTTGATGTATATCACAGTCAACCACTTTCAAACCAGGTGTGACCCTCTAAGATTGCACAGGGCCTGGCACCTATGAGACCCAGGTGTGACCTGCCCAGGGGCTGGGTGATTAGCTGAGGCAGTTCCACTATCACTCCTCTTACAACCTTGGGCGGACACCAAGGAGTAATATAAATGTTTTGGGAATGAGCGGCAGGCAGATAAAATACAGAATTGAGCAGTCCTACCTAACAGTCCATGTTCTCAAGCCATTGCCTGCATACAGAACCTCTGGACTTGCCTCAGTGCCCATCAGAGTCCTATAGCCCCAAGTGAACTTATACCCCAGCCAACATCACCAGTGGCTGATAGGTGTGGAATCAGTGATCCTACTTCAGCCTCGGACCATAGCAGGGTGAGCTTTGATCCTGTTCCCAGGCTGCACTGGTCTTGGTAAGCTGAAGGATGCAGATATGATCTAGCAGTGTGGCATTTGTGAACATAGGACAAGGACTCTGAGATTACCAGACTAGTAAGAGGCTTGAAGGGATGGACAGTCTCTTCCTAGGAACTCCCCATTGCAAGCTGAACAATACTATCACTGCAGGTGTGGAACAAATTTGAGTTTGGGGAAAATTGTAAGACTGAAAATTCTGTGTGTGTGTGTGTGTGCTCACATCAGTCTGTCAAACACACACATATTCACACACATAGAGACAATTCAACAATGGATCTGGGGCAAACTTGAGGTACTATCTAGTGCTGAAATACCAGAAGTATCCATCAGCTCAGAGAAAATAAACAAGCTGTTCAGAACTTCTAGAAAGACAGCCACAAACAAGCCAAATTACTGTAACTAATTCTTCAGTGTGTAGATAACATTGTATACCCACAAAAAACAAGAATATACAGATAACTATGACCTCATCTAAAGAGCAAAATAAGGTGCCAGAAACCAACAATCTAGGAATTGAAATTTCCGAAGACTCTGATGTGATGAAGATTTCAAAATAGCTATTTTAAGGGAACGCAACTAAATTGAAGAAAGTACGGAGAAATGATTAAATATCCTATAAGGGACATTTGAAAGAGAAGTGGCAGTATTTAAACAAAATCAAGCAGGAATTCTTCAACTGAAAAACACACTAAGTGAAATTAAAATGCAATAGATGGCATAAATAGCAGAATATACCAAGAGAAAATAATCAGTGAGCTCAAATACGAGCTATTTAAAAATACAAATTGGAATAGAAAAAGGAAAAAAAAAAACAAGAGGAATAAAAGAAAGCTTAGGAAAAATATGAGATAGCATGAAGAGACCAAGCATTTGAACTGCTAAAATTGAAGATGGACTTAGAATGCCAGAGGGGTAGAAAGCAGATTAAAAGAGAAGATGACAGAAAACTTTCCAAACCTAGAGAATTAAGATTCATGACCCAGGTATAGGAAGTTCAAAGGACACCAGTCAGATACAACCTACCTAAGTCTACCTGAAGGGGTATTAGAGTCAAGCTCTCCAAGATTAAAGATAAAGAAACATAGTCAAACCTGAAAGAGGAAAGAAGCAAATAATTCATGAAATTATCCCAATTTGTCTGACTGCACATTTCTCAGCAGAAACATTAAAGACTAAAAGGGAGTGGGATGATATTTTTATAGTACTGATGGGAAAAAAATGACAGCTGAGAATATTGTATTCAGGGAAATTCTCCTTCAAATATAAGAGAGAAAGATATCTTCAAACAAACAAAAGCTAAGAGAATTTATCACCATCAGACCTGTGTTACAAGAAATTCTAAAGGGAGTTCTCCAAATCAAAAGTAAGAGATGCCAGAAAGTAAAAAGAAAATATAAGAAGGTAGAAAATTCAATTTGGAACACTATAATAGTGTAAATATGGTATGTAAACCATTTATATCTACCATGAAAGCTAAAAAGTTATAATCACTATGTTAAAAATCTTAAGAGACAGGTAATATCAAAAGAGATCAGATGCAGCATCAAAATTCTTAAATGAAAACAAAAATAGAGCACAAATTTAGAATGCCTTATTAGCATTTCTTATTTTTTTGTCTCTTATTTCTTTTTAAAAGATGTATTTATGTATTTGAAAGGTAGAGTTATGGAGAGAGAGAGACAGAGACAGAGACAGAGAGATCTTCCATCCACTGGTCACTCCCCAAATGGCCACAAAGCCTGGGGCTGGGCCAGTCCAAAGCCAGGAGCCAGGGGCTTCTTCTGGGTCTCCCACATGGGTTCAGGGGCCCATGGACTTGTCCCATCTTCTGAACACATTAGCAGGGAGGTGGATTGGAAATGGAGCTGCTGAGACTCAAACTGGTGCTCATATGTGGTGCTGGCTCATCAAAATACACCAATAGAGAAAAAATTCATTCACAGATAAAGATTGTAAGACATGGAAGAAAAAGAAAACTACCTTAAAATATAAAACAAGTATCAAAAGGACAAGAGTAAGACCTTACCTAGCAATAATTACAATTGATCTTAGCCAAAAGACTGAGAAGCGATTCAATAATTATCTTAAAAGTCAATGAACAAAATTCTCCAATTAATAGACACTGTGTAGCTCTATTTCTTTTTTTTTTCTTTTTTTCTTTTTTTTTTTTTTTTTTGACAGGCAGAGTGGACGGTGAGAAAGAGAGACAGAGAGAAAGGTCTTCCTTTGCCGTTGGTTCACCCTCCAATGGCCACCGCGGCCGGTGTGCTGCAGCCTGCGCACCGCGCTGATCTGATGGCAGGAGCCAGGCACTTATCCTGGTCTCCCATGGGCTGCAGGGCCCAAGCACTTGAGCCATCCTCCACTGCACTCCCGGGCCACAGCAGAGAGCTGGCCTGGAAGAGGGGCAACCAGGACAGAATCTGGCGCTCCGACCGGGACTAGAACCCGGTGTGCTGGTGCCGCAAGGCAGAGGATTAGCCTAGTGAGCCGCGGCGCGGCCGCTATATTTCAACAGACACTGTGTAGCTATATTTTTATCAGGTAAGATAGATTTTAAATTAAAAATGGTAAAAAAAAAAAAAAGAGATCAGGAAAGTCATTATATAGTGATAAAGGACATGATAGAACAAGAAGAAATAACATATATATATATATGTATATATGTAATAACATATATACATATATATGTATATATGTTTATGTATACCCAATGTTGGAGTACTCAAATACATAAAGCAAATATTACGGTGAGTTGGATTCCACTGGACAGATTCAGACAGAAAAAAAAATAACAAATAACAGTGTTAGCACTCTAGATCAATTGGACCTAATGAATATCAAAAATTTCCAATCAACAGCTGCAGAACACATATTCTTCTCAATAGCATATAGAATATTTCCCTGCATAGATAACTGGTAGGTTAAAAACAAGACTCAACAAATTTAAAGAAATATAAATCATGCTGATTTATTTTATGACCTTGTTAAATTTTGCAAAAACATAATATTGATAAAGAATAAATGAAGCATTTTCGTGAAAAAAAGGATGTCATACCTAGAGAGAAATATTTAGTTTGTACTCAATACTGCCCAAATATTGGCATTTTAAAACACTTCCCCATACAATTTTTTTCCTGCACAAGGAAATATCCCTACGATTGCCTTAAGATTGCCTTAAGAAATCCAGATTTGTGATTTCATTTTTACATTAACTTGCAGCAAACTTAGTTGATCTTATAGGACCCCAGATAGCAAGATGACCTGATGGGCAGAAAGAATTGCAGATGGCTGGATGCTTTTCCAGATATCTTGAATCTTCCTGTCATACAGATGCAGCCTTATGTTATCAGCCAACAAGGAGGATTAGCTGGGAAAAAATATGAACATATTTATCTCTATCAGAGTGGGAGGAATTACACAATTGCTGGAGTTTATCTTTGACTGTCTGAAGAATAGGTCACAGTTTTAAGCCAGCCTTCCAGCAGAGATGGAAACATCAGACAAACCACTTATCTGACATATCCATAATAATTTAACACACTGTGCCTTCTCCATTCTGTTGTTCATTTGCACTGTCAAGCATGATAAGGGAACAAAGACACACTATCCGCATTTAAATATTATAATGCCTTCCTGTCTTTATCATCTATTTTGTTTCCATCCATTTATTTTCTTTTTTGTTCTCCATCCAGACTCTTTTTGTGTCTTTCCCTCCTTTATCTTATGCAGCTTTTATAATAATAAGGATATGTTTTTATTATAAGCAAAAGACACTATGGTGAATACTTCTGCATGATGTATGTAGCACACATTGCCTTACTCAGATGCTTAATGAAAATTGATTATGACAGAATGCTAATTTATGAAGACTTTTGTAATACCTTTGGAAACTCCATTAGGAGAGGAAAACCACAAAGATATGCACCAGTAGAATGGCTACTTTCTGAGCAAGGATTTCTTTGAACTACAATGGATACAGATTCTGAAATTTGACACTTTTAAAGGAGGCAGGAGTTTGTACTTTGGGGACACACTGACAGATTTCATAGGCTGTGTTTCCATATTTATTTGTAAATAATGACAAATTCATCTTAGGGAATAGCATAGACATAAAATGTAACATTCTAATTATGTCTACATGGATGAAAAATTATTTTAGCTCTTTCAATGTGTAATGTCTATTTCTAATGTTATTGAACAATTATAAGACAATTTATGAAATGGTATTGTCTTTTAGTGGATCCCAAAAGACAAGAGAAAAACTGCTGAGGGCGGGATTTCAGGACCAGCCAACTTCATCTTTACCTGTCACCCAACATTCTGTTCTAACCAACTCATAGGAGTTCAGCCATTAATATTATGCAATAATAAAACTCACAAAGTTATTTCCATGAAATATAAAAAAGGAAAAGAAAAAAGTAAACATAGGAAATGTCAATTTGAGAACAAGGATTAAATTTGACTGAAGTTCCTACATGCTCATGTCAGGTATTTTAAACATAAATACAGAAAGGGAATATTAGCCTACTGTTATTAATTTATACAAAGCAAAGAAGGCTATCATCTTCGTAGCCTTCAGGTCATGCCTCCTAGTCAGACAAAAGAGTGTTAGTAAATCTAGGGGGATGGAATCATTAGTTTTACTGATTAAAGGGTAATTCAACCAAAGTGAAAGATCTAGAGTTCTCATTTAGATGTACACTGGACATCTGACAGAGAGGTGGGATAAGCAAGAACTCCTCTGTTTTGGCTACATCTACGCCATAATCATCATCAAGCATTAATTGACATTTGAGCATGGTAGTAATCACTGATGTTGTGAACGATAATGAAGAGGTGTTACACAAATCAGAGCAATGGTGTGAAGAGAAGGTTGAAGCTTCATTCTCCAGCGAGGCAGAAACAGATATTCAAAACAGTAACACAAAACATGATTCAAGGTTATAGGGGTTCCATGCAGTATTGCTGGGTTTGCAGACAAATCTAAGGCACTTTTCAGATCAGAAGTAATCTGCAGTCTAAGCTCCTAAGTGAGACTCCCTCTGCTTGTAATGCCAGCCACTCTTAGTCCACATTTTACAGTAAGAAAGATATACTATACATTTTTAAGTACAGAAGATCATCGGAAAGTATTTTCATTTTCTCATACTTGTGATTTAGAGAAAGAAAAGCCTATCCCTTTCTTGAAGCACAGGAGGAAACTGAGGTTAAACGTTTTGATTACTTTCTGGCTTGAACCTTCAACCATAAGTGAACAGTGCAGGAAACAGAAGCACCACCCTAGACATAAAAACTAACATTTATTAAATGCTTACTATGTGCAATGTGCTGTTCTAAGCACTTCGCATGAGTTAACTCACTTAATCTTCATCACAATGCTATGTGGTAAGTACTATTATTATCACCATTTTATAGAACAATTAAGCCAAAGTGGTTAAATAATTAGATAGGTGTTACAGAGCTGGCAAATACCAGAGCTTATATATGGGCCCAAGAATTCTGGATTCAGAGTCTGCACCAAAATGTCACACTAGAGTACTTCAATATCTGAGGGTGGTTTCTTTTAGTCTTCCTTGTCTGTTGCCAGGATTCTACTGCAACCTTGTAAGTTATTTACTTTTTACTATGTGCATTCCATACACTAAAAGTTCAGTGAGCATAGTGAAAAACAGTGTGTGTGGAAAAATGATGAGAAAATCACAACAATCACAAGTCACGTTTCTCTGTGATCCTGCAAACCTCTGTGAGGAGGTGTATGGTACAGCAGATGGGAGCTAGTATATGACCTACATCAGTTTTACTGGGCTTAAACACCAGCTTGGACCATAACAGGAGTGCCAGCCAGATTGCAGGTTTCCTAAATCAATGATAAGGACCATCTGGTGAATAACAGTCTAATGTTTATGAGGAAAGCCTTTATCTTTGTCATGTCTGAGACAGCAAGGTCATCAGGCCACAGAGAGGATAGGTATAATTCAGGGATTAGCATGGGGCTGAGTTTTGTTTCTGATACGATTCCTCACTGTAGCAGAATGATAACTTCCTGGGGCTGGTGTCATGGTGCAATGGATTAAGCAGTCACAAAGAATGACCACAAACTATATCAGAGCACCCAGCTTCAAGTACCACATCTGCTTCTGATCCAGCTTCCTCCTAATTCACACACTAGAGGGTTGATTACTCGAGTGCTTGTGTCCCAGCCACCCCTGTGAAACCTGGATCGGGTTCTGGGTTCTGATCTCAGCCTGGCTCAGCTCTGGTTGCTGTGGGCATTTGGGCAGTGAAGCAGTGGATAAAAAATTTCTCTCTCTCCCTCTCTCTCCATTTCAATGAACAAAATTAAATAAATATACATAAAAAAGACAGGGTCCTCCTGGCTATGATTTGATGCATGGGATATGTGTAGGAAACACAGTTGAGGAGCATCATGAAACAGACCTCTCTCTCCATCATGTACTTATCCAAGATAAGTAATCAGTGCTTTACAAATGTTTGACTAGATGTTACAATTTCCTATCTCTTTAAGTTTCAGAAATCAGAAGCCAATTAATTGTCCTTTCTAGTGGTCAGTCAATAACGCTTTTTATAAGAAACGTTTTGTAATGCTCCTAACTTGAATTTTATTTTTTAAAAGTTTTTTGTAAAATTTGTATACCTCTCAGAGAGAGGAATGGAGAGAGGGAGGGAGGAGAAGTGGGAGGGAGGAGGAGAGAGAGAGGGAGAAAGAGAGAAGGGGTCGGGGGGAGCACTCCCATTCACTAATTTACTCCATGAATGCCTGTAATGGCCCCTAGCTGAGGTTGAAGCCAGGAATGAGAAACTTAATCAAGGTTTCCCATGTGGGTGAAAGGGACTCAATCATTTGATCCATCCCTAGTATCTCCCAGGAAGGCATTAGTAGGAAATCAGAATAAGGATCCAGAGATGCATATCAATCTAGATATTCCAATGAACATTTTATTCATTGAACATTTTATTCATTGAACATTTTATTGAACATTTAATGAACATTGAGCATTCAATGAATATTTTATTTATTTTATTCATTTATTCATTATTTCAGGCATTTTACTACTAAGCTAAATGTCTTTTTTTCAAATTTTTATTTTTTTAAATTTCTTTTTAAAATTTATTTGAAAGGCAGAGAGACAAACAGAGATTGCCTTTCTTCTAGTTCACTCCCCAGATGCTATCAAAAGCTGGGACAGGGCCAGGCCAAAGCCAGAAGCCAGAAGGCAGGAATTTACTTTGTGTCTCCCACAGGGGTGGCAGAGACCCCAAAATTGGGCCATCATATGCTTTATCCCAGAGTGCACGTTAGCAAGAAGCTGCTTAGGGAGCAAAGCTGAGACTCGAGACCAGGCACTCTGCCATGATATGTGAGCATCCCAAATGGTATCTTAAGCACTATACCAAATGGCCACAGCCAACTTCACAGAATCTTGAGCCCTATCTCATGCCAAGCAGGTGATGCCCATAATTGTTTGATGAGCTAAACTATCCCTATGCTTCCCCCAAATGCTCCCTACAGGGTGGCATCACCATATTGGGAACCATTGATCTGGTTAAATTTGCTTCAAAATTACATCTTTTTTTTACCTTTTTTTTCTTTAGTGGAAAATATTCATCTGCATTTATATACCAATGACTGTAAACTGTACCTGCTGTACATGAAGGGTATTTTTAAGTTCCTCTTTAACCTTAGGAAATGCCAGGGAACATATTACATGAAAATTGTTCTGTAAAAGTGAAGTTGCTTTAAGAATGATTCAGGCAAGGCAACAATGAAGGTCAGTTTTTGAAAAGAAAGTGTCCTTCAGCCAATGTAAATAACGGAAGCAAAAAGAAAAAAAAATAAGCATAGAGACCATCATAGTCATTTTGAAGGGTAAATAAACCCAAAGTATGGATTTTTATCCAGAACAAAAATGCACAGATGCAAAGCAGATGTTCAAAGGGTCGGTGACTCTTACCCAGGATTATATTAATAAAGTCCAGTTAGCATGGATCTAGCCACAGAAATCACTGTTACATATGTCCTATCAGAACAACCAACATCTAAACCTTTCAACTGCCAGACATATTCATAAGTCAATCAAACACTAATGTTGTCTTACTCTTTCACTGATAAGGATGCCACATTTTTTGCATCCTTAGGTTATTTTAGAATGATAAATTCCTAGAGGAAAAGTAAGAAAAAGAAAAGAAAGTATGTGCTATTAAATACATTCCTTTTTTTACTGTATTATTTGAAAGAGGATAAACTTAGTGACCTTGTGTTTTGTTCAACTAGTCCTAGAAAGTATTTATTAAAAACAAATAGAAGAGAAACATGGGATGTCAGGAAACCTTTATATTCCAATGACAGCATTGATAGAATATCAGGATGATGCAGCAATGGATAGAAACTTGGTTAGACACAACAGAACACAATTTCATGCTCTTTAACTTCATAGAATTTCTATTATAAGAAATTTTAGACATTGATAAGATTTTCAAAGATTTGAGGTACAGACTTCTCAAAATGTAACATATAAACATAATGATGATGTATATTTGGCTTTGTAAATGGGGTAAGTACTTAAATTATAAATTTTCTTTAGATTTATTACATTTGCAAGAATATTAAAAACTGAGCCTCTTGCATAGCAATGTGCATATAGTGAACACTGCTGCCTTTAAAAATTAGATATATTAAAATAAAATTAAAAAATTAAAGGAAACATAAATCTCTGTAGTCAAAACTCCATTCATGTAAATAAGTGCCCTAGCCCTGTGTGGTCTATTATGACCACTGTTGTAGAGTATCCATTGGAAAGTTAGAACCATGTGCTAGGAACATGATCTCTTTCATTCCTAAGTATTTCTACAAGTTAGAATTTCTACAAGTTAGAATACACCACTCATAATAGGAGTTAACAATACTTGTTGAACAAATGTTGAATTTATTATTAAATACAGTTGCTTTCATGAGCTTTAGAGTCTTTAATCAGTAATAAAATATACTGTTGTTGAGATCAAACGGAAGCACTTCTTAAACTATGCATCATGAATTATTGCTATACAATTCAATTTTGACATATAGCTTATCTTTTTAAAAATTCCCATGAATTAATTAATAAATGAACAAAAATGAAAAAATACTTGATTATTCAGTAAACACAGCACATTTCCTGAAACTCTTCTTTCAATCTTCATGATGCTTTGTGTCCAAATTTGCTGGCCACTCTTTTTCCGTCTCCTTTGCTACTTCTTTCAAGAACTTAGTCTTAGATCTTCTCTTCTCTTTTCACACTCTTTATTGGTGATACTAAATTACCATCACTTCATATGTCATCTGTGGGCTGAGTACTCCTCAATTATACCCACTTTAAATGTCACCTCTTATTAAACTGCTCACTTGATGATCCAAATCAGAGCCCCATAGACATCTCAAATTCTGCTTGGCTGCAGTGAGTTTGAGATTTCTACTTCATCCTACTTCCCCATGGTTCAAACTTGTTGGGTTTTCAGACTACCCTACCTTAGGAAAAGTCAACAACATAATTGCTTGAGTTAGGAACCTGGTAGTCATCATTAATTTGTTTTTCTTATTCCTGCTCTCTTCCCCCAGTGAACACATCAACAACTTCTCTGTATTGACCATCAAAGTGTACCTCAATTATCTCACTTCTGTCTTCCCTGAAAGCACTCTGTTACAGTGCACCATGCACCATCCCTCTTTGCATGGATTGCAACAGTAGTGTTCAACTGGACTTCCTTCTTTCACACTCTACTTAGTTGCCAAAGAGAACATTTTAAAATTTAAATCATTTCAGTCTCCTTTTATGCGCTCCATTGCATTTAGAATGGAATACAAACCCTTCAATGGTTCTTTCAAGGTTCTGTTGCACTGACAACTAACTTTTATAACCTCATTTCATATCTTTTTCTCTTCCCTGTTCCTGTGACTTATCTTTCTCTCAGCAAATGGATATTTCTTATTTGTTTCAGGACCTATCTGCAAGTTTTCATCTGCCCTTAATTCCACTTAAAATAGCTGGATCCTCCTCACTCTTTAGTTCTCAACATATGTCTGTCCTAAGAAAAGAATCTCAATCAAAAATCAGTCTCTCTCCTTGTTATTCTTCATCACCTTGCACTGTTTTCTTCATAAAACCAACTATAAATTGAAATGAATTATTTGTTTACTTGTATAATATCTGTCTCTCTGAGAGTCTTGAGGATGGAAATATGTCTTTATTTAATTTATTTATTTATTTATTTATTTATTTATTTATTTTTTGCTGCTAACATGCCTAGTGCCTACATGGGAACTTAGAATCACAGAAGTGAGTTTCTTGGGGATATTTCTGATGGCATGTGAGCACTGACCTCAGTTTGTAATTATACACTACTTGGTGTGATCATTTGAATAATGGCTGTAACCTTTACACACCTGAAAGCTCCATAAGTACAAGAACCTGTTTGATTTTACCAATAGTGCCTAGCATACAGCCTGATATATGATAAATATGCAGTGGAAACTTGTGGATTTCACTGACCAAAACCACCCATTTATTTTTGTGGTAGTATATTTTGAGTGTCAATTTGACTGAATTAAGAGAGACCTAGTTAGCTGATAAAGTATCATTTATTCTCATTTGCATTAATTATTTTCAGTGCTTCAGTAAGCATTGAGCCTGGTTCCCTCTTTTACTAGAAGGGAAACCCATGTGGTTTGGAGTTTGACTTGGTTAACTTGGCTGCCCCAAGCCTGGGGTAGGAGAGGGTGTGAGTGGAAGGAGAATGTGGCTGAAGAGCAAATTTTTATATTTTCTCTTCTGGAGCTGAGACACTCTTCTTCTACTGCCCTTGGACCTCAGAACTGTAAGTTCTCTGGCCTTTGGATTCTAGAACTGACATTAGCAGCCCTCAGGACTTTGGACTTAGACTGAGCCACTCTGTTGGCATCTTTTTTCCCTCTATCTTGCAAGTAGCCTATCTTGGGACTTCTCAGCCTCTGTAATCAAGTGGATCAATTCTACTCTTTAACCCCTTCTCTTTATTTGCTTTTTTCAAGGAATATTTATTTGAAAGTTCAGAGTCACACAGAAAGAAGAAGAGACAGGGATATATATATATATATATATATATAGAGAGAGAGAGAGAGAGAGAGAGAGAGAGAGATCTTCCATCTGTTGGTTCACTTCCCAAATGGCTGCAATGGTCAAGGCTGGTCCAGGCGAAAGCCAGGAGCTTCATCCAGGTATCCCATATGGACCCAGAGGCCCAAGGACTCGGGCCTTACTTGGCTGCCTTCCCAGGCACATCAGCAGGGAGCTGAATCAAAAGTAAAGCAGCAGCAGCTGGGACTGGAACTGCTGTCCATATGGGATGCTGGTGTCATTGGGGAAAACTTTACCTGCTATGCCATAGCACCAGCCAAATCCTTTCTCATATGTTACTAAATCAATCGTATCTATTACTTATCTGGGGAATCCTGATGAAAACACTTACATAGAAGAAATGTTTATGAAATCAACAATCTCATATTTAAAAAAGGATTCTCACCTGACCATACTACATATGTAATTGCGCTGTATTTTTATCTATCCAAAAATATATTTAATCATCTTTAATATTAAAATGATACTTCTAAAGTTGTATCAAAAACCTAAAATATATAAACAATCCATAAAGAGTTCTGATGATTTCACTATTTTCATAAAACCATGCTATGAGAACCTCTGCTGAAAAATGAGTATCTTTCAAAAGTAGAAAAATGTATAACTTTGAGTGATGTATACTTGCCTTGTCTATACAGAAAATATTAACTCTTATGGTTAATCTCTATGAGTTTCATTCTGAATTACGGAGCATTTTTTTATGAGGTTATTCCTTTCATGAAAAGGAAGACATACTTTGCTTATCTCTCAAATCTAGTACTTTACATATGGGATGCTTGCACTGCAGGCGGCGGCTTTACCCACTACGCCATAGTGCTGGCCTCTGGACTCTACTTTAGAACTTGGTAACATTAAAATGGAAATTGTCAAACTATTTTCAAGTAGTTTAGTGGAGGATTAAAAACCCCATTGCTAAAAGTTGGAAGCATTTCCATTATGATCCACAAAAAGGATGCCTACTCTCATCACTGATATTCAATATAGTTCTAGAAGTTTTATTCAAAGCCATTAGGCAAGAAAAAGAAATCAAAGGAATACAGATTGGAAAGGAGCATTTCAAATTATCCCTGTTTGCTGATGACATGATCCTATATATAGGGAAACCAAAAGACTACACTAAGAGACTATTGGAAATCAGAAGAGAATTAGGTAAAGCTGCAGGATATAAAATCAACAAACAAAAAAATAATAATTTGTGTATACACAAACAATGCCATGGCTGAGAAAGAACTTGTAAGATAAGAACCATTCACAATAGCTACAAAAATTTCAATATCTGGAGTAAATTTAACCAAGGATGTCAAAGATCTCTAAAATGAAAATTAGAAAACATTTAAATAGAAATAGAAGAAGAAAATATGTCATTATAAAAAATTAAAAGGAAAAATAAGAAAGGCAGGAGAAAAGAGTGGGAAGAGTAAAGGCAACAAGACAAGGAAAAATAAATCAGTATCTTGAAAAAAAAAAAAAAACACTTAAAGTACCATGGAAAATTCTGTGGTTTTTTTTTTTTTTTTAATCCAAGGGACAAAGAGCTGGAAGTTTTAGTCCAGCTTCAGCCATGCACTTTACATTATTCTAAAGATGCAAAACCTCAGGGCTTCCTTTGCACTGAGTGTCCACTGAGTTCATTATGGCATCATTGTTTTAGTCCATGCTTGTGAGTTAATATGCCCTAGGTAAAAATCACAGTATGACAACACTTTCATAGTACTTCTGGTCACCAAACTGTGCTAAATAGTGAACTATTTTACCTTTGATAAAAAAGTAAGAAATTTGGAAATGGCAATAATCTTATGATTTAAGTCATTGAAAATATAATGGTGCTGCAAATAAATTTGGAATCTATGCCTGGCTTTTCATAATATGACTTTTCTTAAAATTTGAAGGCCCACATATGCATAGATTTCAAAACATATTGTTTGCTCCATAATAAACTTGTTTTTCAATTCCATTTTCCATAAACTTTTTGAAATTTGCACTAACAGAGCCACATTGTTCAGAGAGAATATATGGGAAGGAGGGAGAAATCTGAAGATTTCAGGAGATCTCTGAAGACCTTGAATAACTCACAGAATTCTTCTAACTTGACCTTGTGGGAGATGCTGTATTACTGAGATTTACCAAGCAGGTAAGAAAGTGTCCTAAAAGTCATCCATTGCCTTTTTGTGTCATTCATGGAACCTAGTTTTGCTTTGGAAATTGTTAGATATATAGATCTGTTTAATACAGTTGGGAAAGCAACTGTGTAAAAGTTGAGTTGTGTAAAACTGAGTAAAAGAGGTAAAAGTATAGAGTTCTGAGCATATAACAAATCCTGAGTACACATTAGCGTACAATTCTACATAGTAAGGCTTTAGGATGCTATGTTAGTTAATTTTGCTCTTACAGTGGTTGTTTTTTTTTCTAAAATTAAAACATCTATAACATAATTCTTTCCATTTATCTTTCTCATAAAAGTTTTAGTTAAGGAGAGAGCATCCAGACATGGATATGATGTTAGTCTACTCTATGGCTGTAACAAAATACTGAGGCTACATAATTTACCATAAACTATGATAATGCCTTGAATTATACCCAATGGCATATGAATCCTCCCAAATTATCCATTTGATCAACTGACATCAATTATCTACTGTATTCCATCAGGGCTGGTATATCCATGTTGTTCCATGGGCCTAATTATTAGAGCTTTAAGCTCTTCCAAAGCTGTTGGTAATATTCAAAAATTGAAAAAATTGGTTCCAAAATATGAAAAGAAATAACCATGAAAAATGTAATCAATATTTAAATGCAATTAAACTTAACATAGTTCCAAGTTCATTAATTGTTAAATTTCATATCTATTAATATTTCATGACCATTGAACACAATTTGTAATTTATTTCGATGATTTCACTTTGTAAGAACTTCTGCATGTGCATTATGAGGCTAATACCATAGAAAAATCAGAGCCAATCATAAAGTATTTGGATTATTGCCAAATTTCAAGACAAAATTATACATATCTTTAAACTTTTATAGTAAAATAATATTTTAATGAGCCATAATGTACCTACTAAAATTTAATATGCTTCAAATGATATGGAGAGGGACCTCTAAAAGTGTCTAAGCCTTGCAGGGGCCCTAAGGTAGTTGCCTGCATATGCTGTACATGGTACTAAGGAACTTAGAGGTGAATAAAATTGTACCTGCTTTCAAGGAACTCACAGTGAAATGCAAGTCACAGACACTGACACAAACATGTAAAATACAACATGACAAATATGAAGACACCTAATCTGAACAGGAGAAAATAAATGCTATTAAAACTTAATTCTGAAAGAAATATGGCATACTTAGTCCAGGGTACCAGAACCAATACTGTGCATACACACACACACACACACACACACACACACACACATGCCTGTGGGGACAGGGATATCAATAGAATTATCATGAAGACCTGTTAATGTGATTTTGGAGGCTAAGTTCCACAAATTGTTGCCTGCATGTTGGAGACCATCCATATTTGGTGGCATTAATCAGTGTGAATCCAAAGGGGAGTCAATGTCCAAGTGAATAAGATGAGATTTCCCTGCTCAAGTAGTGCTGCATTAAAAGGGAGGGAAATCTTTCTCCAAATTTCGTTCTGTTTCGGATCTTAATAGATTGGATGGTGATCCAAAGGCCAAGAAGTGATCTTCTGATTTTATAGTAATTCCCTGACTTGCCTAGCCTCATCTGAAATGTTCAGGAACTCCCCTAAAGGCAGACCACTAACGGAATGCAAGAGAAGTTGTTTGGGTGTACATATTGTCTTTGGCTGCTTTGTGCTGCAATGACAAAATGAAATAGTTGTGACAGAGGCCTTAAATATTTATTGTTTGGCTCTTTATATAAACAGTTTGCCAGCTACTCGAGGCCATGCAAGCATGCAAGCTTTGCTTTTAGTTTGTTGCTCAGCAGATTTGATGCCCACCTACAAAGAAGCAGACAATCTACTTTACTGAGTGCAGTAATTCAAATTCTAATCTTGTCTCGAAACACTCTCACAGACCCATCCAGAAATAATATTTAATCTGGGTACCATGTGGCCTGGATGACTCATGAAACTATTACAACCATGCTGGTCTCCAGAATTCCTCAGGTCTCTTTGAGGTTATCCCTTATGTGATTACTTAACTTCAAATTTAAAAACATCAAGAGAATATTTGTTAAGAATAGTGAATTCATAGATCAAAGGGAGATAGTACATAGTATCTTTACTTGAACATAAACTCAGATTCCTGAAAAGTGTATCTTGTGGATCCTGATATAAATTTGCCATGATCCTCTATAAGGAACTAATTTAGACTAAGAGCTAATAGAGCTTATGGAATAGCCTTCTTTCACCATCCAACATGCATCCAGTTCCTCTTTCCTCAAGGTTTTTTCATGTTTTTTTTTCTGTGTGCCACATAATTTTTGCTTCACAGTGTCTTGTCATGAAAATTTTCCATCTTTGTGGTGAAGTCTCCATTTCTATTTAGGTATTACTGTATGCATTTCTCAAGGTCTATTTGTAAATAATAATTAAAAAACATTTCTTATTGAGTACTTATCATGGTAGACTTTGTGCCCTATGCATACCTTTCACAGTTTTGATATCTTCTTGTGGCAAATGAAAAAAAAATAGTCTCAGAAAATTTCTCATCACCACAGAGCAGGCACCTTGACTAAGATTCAGAGTGAGGGCTCCTTGCTATTAAACTTTGCCATCCCACCATTGTTTCTCTACAAGTTGCTCTTTGCAAGTCTTTATCACTTTTTTCTTACAGGATTGGCTTTCTAATGCATTCTATGGGGCGCTGGCTCAAAGTAGGAACCTCCAATAATATGATATGTCACTCTCTGCTCAGTGTTTCTTCCTGCTACAATTTGGCTGTGATCAGAGCTCCTCCTGGCCATGAATTTCTGTTACACTTTTAACACTGGCAAGAATGGTCATTTAATTGCTAGAGTCACAGCTGGAGACAAATTCTCTCTCTCTCTGCACAGTATCAATGCACTTTATGTTTAATGACATTGAATTACTTCTAAGAGCAATAGCTCATAAATTCTATTGTCCCATTATTTCCTTTCCAATACTAAAGATACTACTGATTAATAATGACAAACCCGGAATACTGTAGGCACAAAGGAAGGAACATAGACCCATGCCGTTTCTCTGTTGTGGGGATCTCATCACTATTTACAGTTGATTCTAATTCCTTGCTAATATAATTGCTCAACGTTTGCTTTCAGTTAACAAATCTTTATCAATTGATTTCTGTAGCATTCTGATCTCTTTAATGTTCTCTGCAAAATCTCTGCTGCTATTTACTTAGTATTATGGAGGGAACAGCTTCTTTCTCATCTGCATGCTCTGTCCCATGTCTGTTTTTCTTCATTCTGTATAATCAGCAATCTATTTGCTATTTACTGCAGCCATAGAAAGCATTATAATTTGTTCCTTTAGTGAGAAGAGAAACTTGCTGATTGGGGCTATAGCTGAATATGAATCTTACATGGGGCAGAAATGTGTATAACATGGGTAGTGACTAAACATTCCTCGTGGGTGGTCTGACTTACCTGTTTTGTATTCAAGATAATGTACATCACACAAATTAATTCAATATTAAGGAAAAAATTTATACGCTACTTCCTATAAATAAGTCAGAAAAAGAAACACAAATTTGTAGTTTGTATGAAATCAGAAGTCTAGAAAAAGTTGTCATATCTTATTTGAAAAAATATCTTTTAGAAGCTACATATAAAATTTCATTAACATGTTGTTTCTATAACAATTTTCATCTCAAATCAGTTGCCAACTTCATTCTTAATAGTGTCCAATTAAATTCAGGTGGAAAACAAAAATGGTTGTTATTATCATTGTTATCTAATTGTTCTGGAAGCATTAATCAAAGCCATGAGATATGAAACTGAAACAAGAGGTATAATTATTAGAAAGGAGAATGCAAGATTATCATTATTTGCAGATGGTGTAATTATAATGAAGAAACACAAAAGAAAATGAACTACAGAGCTGAAAGAAACAAAATAAAACGTATCAATGCAAGATGAATACTCAGCCCTCTTCATACCACCCCATGGGTAGCATATCCACACAGGTCTTTTCAGTATTGGTATCATTATTATTATTAAGTTCAGGGGTCTCCTGATAGTCTGCCTAGACAGATATTTTATTATCACTATTATTATTATTATTAAGCACAGGGAGATCTTCTCTCCAGTTTTGTCCATTCTGCCAATGAACATGGTGATGACAAATCACATCCTGAGTGTCAAGCCACAGTCAAATCTCATAATATATGGTTCCTACATTGAGGTTGTTACTATCACCCTAAAACTTTGCAATCTGAAAGATTAAAGCCAATATCCTAGCGTAAAGCTGATATAGAATAGTGGGTTGATGCATCTATGATATCACAGGCTTTCAATTAGGATCTCAGTGAGAAAAATAAATAAATTTATGGTTCAATCTGTATTTGATCCCACTGACACTTCTGATAATGAGAGCAGAGTGTCAGGAGGCAAACGTAAAAGACATGGATCCCAAACTTAGGTATGTAAGATTTGCAGTAGAAAATGATTAACTACATGATGCAGAAATAAAGAAAACCTATTCACAACTGACTCAGACAGAAACACACAAATGTCCAAATCTCTGATTCCTACCATTCTGAAGAACCCAGAATTTAAGGAATAGTGAATGTAGGAAGCTACAAGTGAAATGCAGAGGTAACAGAACAAACAATTAGAAGACAAGCATCAGGAGAGGAAGACAACATGGAGCAGCAGTGCGGCGTCTGCTTTGGCCACAGCTCCTTCCTCTTTTAATTTCCTTCTTTATTGTTGAGGATATCTTATAGATGCTGATACTTTATAGGGAGATCACCTTGGAAAAGTAGCACACAGAATGTTGGGGCTTATATTAATCTTAACTGTAATTCAAAATAAAATAATGGCTGATGACATATCAAATGTCTTATCTTTAAATTGGCTGTCCCTGTAAATACAAAAGCATGCGTGTTAGCACACACACACACACACACACACCATTGTCTTTTACATCTTAAAAATGTGCAATAAATTATTTGAGCAGCGGTAGAGTGGTAGGACTATGATCTTTATTAAATGATAAGGAAAACAATATATTACAATGCAATGTTGCAATTGTAACCATTTGTAGGCCTTGGGACATGTGATTGGGTTATGTGTGTATTCTTCCTTTCCTATTGGAGCTGGACTTTGGGAAGCTGAAATCCAGCATGATGGAGAGTATAATCTCCACGGCGTTTTTTTCCCATGACTTCATCCAAGCCTTAGCTTCACAGTAATGAAAAACAGGCTCAGAAGCCAAAAAGAATTCTACCATGGCCCCATAAGCTATAGAAGTCATGAATGAAAGCTATTTGGTGACTGACTTACGCAGCACAATGAAATCCATCAATACTTTGATCTCTTAAAAGGAACCAAACTTATTACAGTTTGCTTACTTAGTGAAATTGAGCTGTTGTTCAAGAGATATATAATGCATATTGAATTTATTTAGTGTATATCATCTCATGTTTTCTTATTGTCACAGGCTATAATTAATGCTGTGGCCTGAAACAAATGTGCTCTAACTCATGTCAGAGGGTTAAATTGGCATTGCTTCTGAGAGCTATCCTGGCCCCAATCTCTTCATTGTGGATATTTGGATTTATTTAAATGGTGGGAAGGTACTGTCTAGAAATGTTTTTGTTTGTAAATAAATAATAACTATCATGGGAAGGACATTCTTAGTAGTAACAGCCAACTCTAGAGTATTCTTTTAATGCAGAAGAATCAGCAAGAGCTCATCCTAACAAAAGCACTCAATGTTTTCCCACAACTCATCCCCATCATTCATTTTCCAACACATCTGTCCCCCAAGGCCAGTTCTGACATCTTGGTTTTGCTTTAGTTTGGAATCATGAAGTCAGAACTTTTAGGCTGTAGAATGGTTAAGAGAGAGTATACCAGCTTTGGAAAGTGGAAGAGGTGGACTGTGGAAAAGACTTTCAAGAGAATCTAGGAAGTAGACATGGAGAGTCAGATATTGAATAATTTTATGGTATAAAAGACCAACTGAATATCATTTAATATTGTGGAATTTCACAATGGAAATGGAAAAGCAATATAAATAAATGCTTCAAAAATTGAGGTTTTAGTCACTTTGACACATTTACTAAATAGTGGTTATTATTATTTTGCCATCTAAAAGTTGATTCTAAAATAATCCTCATCTATGGAAAGAGATTTGTTCAATAAAAAGCAGACAGTTCTGAGAAATACTTGGGTGCCTGCTGAGATTCTGGTCCACAGAATTCTGCTCTGTAAAATTGTGGAAAGGTGCAGATCTGAAGTGGAGACAAGCATCTGTTCTTCCTCAGTTGAGTAACACTTCTGATACCCAAAGGATCAGGTCAATCTGTTGAACAACTTCTAAGTTCTGGCAAGATTATATACCAATTACAATTATGGAAACCAAAAAATAGTTTATTATCTTTAATTGGCTTCAACTGAGGGTGTGAAAATAACGGTGAGGAAATTTTTTTAAAATGTAAAACCAATAGCATTTCCATATTGTAATAATAAAAATAAGCCAATATTAGCAAGAGGTAAAAACACTTGATGTGGAAATCTCATTTTCAATATGATTATATAAACTTCAAAGGAATAACCTTAATGAAAAATATGTGGAGCTCATGTTAATAAAACTATAGCAGTCTATGCAGGTAGTTTATAATAAAAAGTGATGCTTATCATACTAGAAAAAATACCTATCTGAAAGTCATCAATCATTCCCAAATCAATTACATTCTTGATGTAGATTCTGATGAATGTGTATTCAAGTTGACAGAATATTTCTAAATGTACTCTGAAAGAATAAAAAATGATATAATACAGAACTTTTATGCGTCAGAGTAATAAGGAAGATTATTCTCATCAAATATATATATACTTTAATATATATGTTTTTTATATATATATCATAGAACTATTTTTAGAGATCATGCTGGTAGCATGGGCATTTGGAGTAGCAGTTAAGATGCCATCCAATGGAGAACATGATTTGAGTCCTGGTTTTTCTACTTCTGATCCAGCTTCCTGCTAATGAACAGCTTAGAAAACAGTAGATGAGGGACTGGCACTGTGGCATAGCAGGGAAAGCCACAGCCTGCAGTGCCAGCATCCAATATAGGTGCCGGTTCGAGTCCCGGCTGCTCACTTCTGATCCAGCTCTCTGCTATGGCCTGGGAAAGCAGTAGAAGATGGCCCCAGTCCTTTGGCCCCTGCACGCACATGGGTAGACCCGGAAGAAGCTCCTGGCTCCTGGCTCCTGGCTCCTGGCTTCAAATCAGTGTAGCTCCGGCCATTGTGGCCAATTGGAGAGTGAGCCAGCAGATGGAAGACCTCTCTCTCTCTCTCTCTTCACCTCTCCTCCTCTCTCTGTGTAACTCTGACTTTCAAATAAATAAATAAATCTTAAAAAAAAAGAAAAGAAAACAGTAGATGATGGCTCTAGAGGCATATGGAAGACCCGAATTGAATTCAGGCTCCTGGCTTTGGCCTGACTCTGCCCTGTCAAACATATTATAAAGGAATATAGTGATAGATTCTATCATATGTAAGTAAAATTAATATTTTAAAGAGCAAGAAGTAGAAGAGAAAATTAATTTGAACTCATTATACCTATTCATATAGAGACACTAATAGATAAAATGAGCAAATTGGGAAAATTGTAACACATTCAACTTTAACATATATATATTCTTTTGTTGGTTACTGTGTGTCACTTTTAGGAGTACTATATGCAAATATGGGCATGAAACATTGTCTCAAGCAGCTTTTATTCTAGCGGAGGAGACAGAGGAGTGAACCTGAGTCCCCACTCAAAGCATTCATGTCTATGGCAGGATGGTTCCACAAGCACACACTAACATTTCCAGCAGTATTGCATACATAGTGTTGCCCAGTAGGTAAGTAGGAGGTATCAGAGAATGAAGACCATTCCAGGCAGCTACAGTGGGATCTGCAAAGTCACAGATCATGTAAAAGCAAGACATGTAAATTAGTTTCATGAATGCATTCCTCGTACTTATCACATGCCTGACACATAAAACGTAGTAAATAAAATTTTTAATGTTTTCATTTACTTATTTGAGAGGCAAAGATAGAGAAAGCAAGAGATAGAGATCTTACATTTGATGTTTCATTCTCCAAATTCCTGCAACAGTCAGGACTGGGCCAGGCTGAAGTCAGAGGCCTGGGATTAAATCCAGATCACACACATAGGTGGCACCACCCCAAGTCATTAAGCCATCACCTCTGCTTGCCAGGGTACACATTAGCAGGAAGATAGAAAAAGGAGCAGAGCCAGGACTCAAACCCAGGATCTCTGATGTATAATGTGGGCATCGCAAGCCCCACCTAAGCTGCTGAGCCAAACACCCACTGCTTTAAAGAATTTGAATGAATTTTAGTGAGCATAAAATCTGGGTTATGGGAAAAGACAGGTAACAAACATTATACAACTGATTAACAAACTCCAGGAGAAATGTATTATTTCAAATAAATGAATAAGATGCCACTTGGTTTACCAAATTAGAAACTTTTTTTTTTTTTAGGGAGACAGCCAATGTGGTTGAGAGTGCTGATGAACTAATGGAACTCGTACACTTCCAGTGGCAGGTAAGTTGAGCACCTTCAGAAAGGTTTTGGAAAATAAGCAAAAGCCTTAAAAACATACATACTTCCAATCAAGCAGTTCCTCTGTCCTCTTTAAAGAACTATTTCTAGGTAAGGAAAAAACTGTCCTGAAAATGTGTACAAAGATACCAATTACCAGAGAAGTAGAAGTAGCCTGTCATAACAGTAAGAATAGTCAAGTAAAGTATCCATTCTATGTCACTAAAATAGTTATTGATTAGAAGTTTAAACTTCTCAAGAAAGTCTTTTGTCGTGATGCTGAAATATAAAAATGAAAATGCCACATTTGTGGAATGAAGTGCTGGAAACTAGAGGAAATGCAGCAACTTATTGATCATAGGGATTTGTGATGGGAGAACCAGAGTTGTTGCTTTCCTCCTTCTCCCTAGAGAAGTACCCTAGAGGGTAGTTGTAGAGACAACTACCAAAGTTACAGCACGTGTGAAAGTCACCATGGAGTAGGCATTTAGCCTAGCAGGGGGATATCCACATTCCATTTCAGAGTCCCAGGGCACTGTTCCCAGTTCCAGTTTCTGATACAAGCATTGTGCTACACATGGATTGATTTCCTGGCTCCCAGATTTGGCCCAGCCCAGCCCTGGACATTAAGAGCATTTGGGATGGGGTTAGGGGAGGTAGCTCATGCTGTGGCACTGCAGATAAAGCTGCCATCAGAAGCTGTCTGCCTCCTATATGGGCTGCAGTTTGAATCCCAGCTGCTACACTTCTATCCAGCTCCCTGCTAAAATGCACATGGGAAAGCAACAGAGGATGGCCAAGTACATGGGCCCTTGCACCCATATGGGAGACCTGGAAGAGGCTCTAGGCTCTTGGCTTCAGCCTGGCACAGCCCTAGCCATTGTGGCCATTTGGGGAGTGAACCAGCAGATGGAAGATCGCTCTGTCTCTTCCCCTCTCTCTCTAACTCTGCCTTAAAAAAAAAAAGCATTCAGGGAGTGAATCAGTGCACCTGCCACCCCTCAAATAAATTAAAAAAAATAAAAAGTCATTACACAAAATGAAACATTTTTTTTTGATGTTTGACAACTATCCTAAATGTTTTGCTTTATTTGACAGGCAGAGTTAGACAGTGAGAGAGAGAGAGAGAGACAGAGAGAAAGTCCTTCCTTCTGCTGGTTCACCCCCCAAATGGCTACTACGGCTGGCGAGCTGCGCCAATCCGAAGCCACCAGGAGCCAGGTGCTTCCTCCTGGTCTCCCATGCCGGTACAGGGGCCCAAGCACTTGGGCCATCCTCCACTGCCTTCCTGGGCCACAGCAGAGAGCTGGACTGGAAGAGGAGCAACTGGGACTAAAACGCTGCGCCCATATGGGTTACCAGCGCTGCAGGTGGAGGATTAGCCTAGTGAGCCACAGCGCTGGCCCCCAACTATCAAATTTTAAACACAAGACTTCTGTGATGTCATTTAGAAATAAGGTCCTCAAACCTGGGAAGTGAAAAGGTGACATTAAGGGTGCTGGGTTCTCCATGCTGGTTTCATCGCATTCCCAAAATAATCCAAAGGGGAATGGGATTTACAACTCTTGCCTTTTAAAAGAGAGAAAGAAGGTGGAAGTGGAGGTCCAAAAAGATCTTTTCAGTCAACCTTGCTAGCAAGGAAACCCCTAAAACTAGTGAGTGATCTGCAGGCAGAGTTCCTGGGGGGACTGAGTAAGGAAAGAGAGAATATCTAGTGTGTGGGTTCTGTGACATTGCAGTATGGGAAATGCATAGTCTATTACATTTTAACTAATGTAGACTCAAATATTTCCATCAAACAGGCTTTCAATAATGAAGACATCAATTAGGTCTAAGATTTTCTTTATACAAGAGTTGCATTTTTGACCACTTAATTTCCTCTCTCTTTCCCAGTAATGAGGGCACCAATATTGCAGTAAATGAGCTGCACAGTTCTTGTTGTAGAATTCTCATTGTATTTTGTTCTCTTTCTCTACTAATAAAATCAATTTTCTTTCCTTTGGTACTGAGTTTTTTTTATATCAAGAAAATTAGCCCCAACTTGACAAATGTATTTTTTATATTTCCGTTCTCACTTGATAATTTATCTATTTTTTCCCTAAATAAACCTTTTATTTAAGGAATACAAACTTCATGCATTTTAGAAATACAACTTTAGGAACATAGTGATTCTTACCACTGAACCTGCCCTCCCACCCATACTCCCACTCTTCTTCCTCCTCCCTCTCCTATTCCCAGTCATTTTTTTTTTTTTTACTAAGATCTATTTTCAATTAACTTTATACACAGAAGATTATACGAAGTAGAGTTCAACAAATATATGAAAAACAAAACAAAACAAAACAAAACTGTTCCTCCACAGTTGAGGCAAGGGCTGTTCAAAGTCATTGCAACTTAAATTTGATTTCACATCTTTTTTTTTTTTTTTTTTTTTTTTTTTGACAGGCAGAGTGGACAGTGAGAGAGAGAGACAGAGAGAAAGGTCTTCCTTTGCCGTTGGTTCACCCTCCAATGGCCGCCGCGGCTGGCGCGCTGCGGCTGGCGCACCGCGCTGATCTGATGGCAGGAGCCAGGTACTTATCCTGGTCTCCCATGGGGTGCAGGGCCCAAGCACTTGGGCCATCCTGCACTGCACTCCCGGGCCACAGCAGAGAGCTGGCCTGGAAGAGGGGCAACCGGGACAGAATCCGGCGCCCCGACCGGGACGAGAACCTGGTGTGCCAGCGCCGCAAGGTGGAGGATTAGCCTAGTGAGCCGCGGCGCTGGCCCAGATCTTTTTTTTTAAGCATTCTTTTTTCTGGAGAAACTTAATTTATCTTTTAACATTGCTTATGAATTTTCTTCGCTATTCAGAAATTTCTAAGGTATCATTTTCTCAAGTGATACTTGGGACTGCAAAAAATAATAAAAAGGTACATTTTCCTTCGTTTTTGAAAGCTTGATTTCACTCCTATTTCTAACATTCCTGCATCTTACTCATGTTTCAGGTGAAAACGGATGAATTTCATCACTCTAGCATAAATCTAATCATTCCAAGGATAAACTATGTCACCTGAGGATTGCACTCCACTCTCCTTCCTCCAGGACTCTTTGGAAGTAGGTAAGTGCTGGGAGCACCAGGGTGGCTGTGGTGTTGGGATAACGTGATTGGCCTCTCAGCTGGCTTCTATTCAGGGTTGCATCCCCTTAGCTGCTCTTACAACCTCACGTGGTTGGCCTCCCTGATGTGCCTGCCTGCGGAGGTCCATACTGCCATCTGCTGGTATTTCCTCTTGTTACAACCGTGAGTCCTCTTCAGGTCACCAAGATTCCCTCAAAACTCAGAACTGCACTGTTTTCAGAGTGGCTTCTTCTTCTCAGTATTCACTGGGACTGATGAAAATTGCTAGGACCGCCTCAGATTTTCCTATGGATATCCCAGTTACTCCCGTGCTTCCACAATGCCCACGGGGCATGAAACTTTCTTTCCCAGAAGTTCCTGACAAGAGGCAAGGTAAAAGTCTGTTTTACTTTTAGGTCGTAAACCTCCTTCATCTAGTTGGGAGAGAATTTTATTTCCTTTTGAGTACACAAAAAACTGGCTCGTTGACTTTCTACCACATTTTTCCGCGTTAAAACCAAGGCACAGAAAAGCCAGAAAATGATGCAATTTTGTATGAGTGCTCAGAGATGTAGTCCTGCTTTGTGGCATTGAAAACCTTGTGGTCAGTTCTGATGCTTAAGGTGGTGCCGTGTGGAAGTCCGAGGCCGCATAGGAAATTCCTCTCCCGCTCACACTTGCTGGCCTTTTCACCATTGTTTATGTAGTAGGATTTACTCATCCTCCTACTCCTGCTCCTGTGTGCCTTTCACATCAACATTTTGCACTTTTTCTTCTAGTATTTTTAGAGCCCGAATACTTTAAACCCTTAAATCTTTGACTTAATCTGATATTTGTGATGTTAGATACAAGGAGATAGCAATACAGCTTGCTAATTCTTACAATAGCACTGTGGCTACTTGGATATTAGAGGAAGATTTAACCTGAAGTACTCTGAGGTGCCAAGGATAGCCACTGACTTTATGACAGTATCTTATGAATTTCCTTCGGATCAGTCTGTCGGTGCTCAATGCTGACTCCCTATCAGGACACTTAGGAAGCTTTAACTAAATGGTTCCTGTCTCTTCATGTCGTGATTCTGGGGTGCAGCCTCTGCATTATGGTTTTTTAAACCTTCCTAGATGATTTTAATACATAGTCAGTGTTGAGAACTGTTACTTTAGAAGTGTATAGAAGTGTATCTTTAGAGCGAAAAACAGCATGAGTGTCCCGTGTGATACTTACTTTTTCTGTAAAGTAGTGTGGTGTGTGTGTCCCAGCTGCCTGGAGGTTTTGCTAGAAACTTGCGTTGCTGGACCTTTCCCTCAGGGTTTCTGATTCTGTATGTCTGGAATGATGTCAAAGTATTTGCATTTCTAGCAAGTTCTCAGCTTTTACTGATGTGGCTGGTACAGGGGCCACACTTTGAGAAGTGCTACCATATGGTGCAAAAAAGAACTTTGTGAGGAAAATAAATCTTAGTCCTTTTATTTGGGAAAACTCACCAGCAACCATATTTCTACTGCTACTTCTCATTTCCTCACTGAAGTTTTTAAAAGGCTTATAAGTAAATATATATATATGGAGAATTATTTATGTGTACTCATTCTTGTTTAAGAAATAACTTAAGATGCAATATTCTAGTAAATATACAATTGCAAAGAAGGTAAGAAAATTGAAAGAGATATAAAACATTTTTTGCAAAGATAAAATTTAAAGGAAAATGCATTCATGCTGATGCTGGGCCATAAATTTGGCTAAGTTTTCTTTCTGCCACCAATATATAGGGAAACAAAACATTGTAGGTTCTGTAGTCCTCTTCTTATTTAAATTAGCCAGGTGCTTCAGATAACAGCATTTATTCCTATCTTGGGATCAGACGGGAACTCTGTTTGCTTACAGAGATGGCGCTGTATGGCATTGGGAATAGCATCCTCTCTCATCACTTCAATGAAAGCAGATGTTCTGTTGATTAATGAGGTCAAATGATGGGATTTGTATACTAGGTCAGTTGTTCACTAGGTCACTTGGGATTCTTTTTGTTTATTTTAGGTGAATTTCAGGATGTATATACTTGAGTTTTCCTTGGGCCTCAATGTGACTCATTGCTGTCCACCAAAATAAAATAGAAGTGATTCTGCAAAAGCAAATATGATACTGCTCAGTTTTCTTGGCTTGAATCAGAAATGAACTTTAAATTATTCTGGATCTTGGTTCCCACCATAGGCAATGAGAGGTCACTGGCTTTTTTGAGAATCTGGTGATACTTGAGAGTGTTCATCCTAGGTAATAATACACAGGTGATCCTCATTATTCTACAAATTCTAGATATGTAACTTTGCCTATTTGCCAAAATGTATTTGCAACCCCAAAGTCAGTATTCAAGGTCATTTTTGTTCATTATCAGATGTGAGCATGTGTAGGGGCAGTGAAATCTGAGTTGCCTGATGCCCGTGTTTCTAGCCGAAATGGACAAAGTGCTGATGTCCTCTCTGCCCTCTTGTTTTAGCTGTAGCCAAGTATCATTTCCATGGTGTGTTTAGGGCCATGTTTTTCACATATTTGTGTTTTTTTTTTTAATGATTTTTCTGTGTAAAATTACCTCCAACTATAATGCTGAAGTGTTGTTTAGTGTTTCCTAGCACAAGAAGTTGTGATGGGCCTAATGGAGAAAACGTGTGTGAGATTCAGTCTGTCAGTGCTGACCATGGATTCAATGTTAATTGGCAGTGTGTGTTAAGGAAGGTGTCTTTAAACAGAAACACGTGAAATAAGTTGTATATAATTTGTTTATGCAGATATTGTACCCAGAGATTTAAAAAAAACTATTTCTGTAATTTCCTAAGAAAAGAAACCCTGAATTTCTGTTACAAGCAATGATTTAGTATTCACTAATTCTAGGTTTGTGGTAACTTTAGAGGACATAGCTATCTTGACTCTAAAATGTGTATGTATATAAATTTGCTTTCAATGCATAGATTGTATGAGATCCTGAGGCCCATGCATCTATGTTGGATAAGAGCCCTTGATGAATAGTAGATAGACTGAATGTATTCAGAATTGTCTTACATAAGAGAGCTTTTTATAATTATTATTGACTCTAGAACCATAAAGTAAGGTTCAAACCTTGTTACTGCGATTTATTAACTTTGTGACCTTGAGCATGTTTCTTTTTTTTTTTAAGATTTATTTATTTATTTGAAAGTCAGAGTTACACAGAGAGAGGAGAGGTGGAGAGAGAGATCTTCCGTCCGATGGCTCGCTCCCCAGATGGCCCCAATGGCTGGAGCTGCGCCGATCCAAAGCCAGGAGCCAGGAGCTTCTTCCGGGTCTCCCAAGGACTTGGGCTATCTTCCACTGCTTTCCCAGGCCACATCAGAGAGCCAGTTTGGAAGAGGAGCAGCTGGGACTAGAACCGGTGCCCATATGGGATGCCGGCATTTCAGCCCAGGGCATTAACCCACTGTGCCACAGCGCCAGCCCCAAGCATGTTTCTTAATCCCAGTTCTCACCTATAAAGTAGGGAGATGAAACAAAAAAACTGGTACCTCCAACAGTTTATACTATATTGCTAATATTTTAAAATGCCAAACTGAATATTGACCAGGTACAGGAATTAGTAGAATTCTTATTCATCAGCGAGGGAGTTAGATAGAGAGCAGTAGATAGTAGACATTTTATACAATTGGTCCTCTGTATATAAACTTACACTAACAATGATCCATAATGAAGAAGGAGATGTAAGAGGGAATGGGAGGTAGGATGGGAGCAGGGGGGAGGGGTATTGGGGAAAGAACCATTTTATTCCTAAAGTTGTATCTGTGTAAAAATGCATTCATTAAATAAAAAATTTAAAAAATAAAAAACAAGTAAACCACTCTCTTTTTATACCTGGATGAGTATAAGGCTTCTCAATTCAACTATTTACCATTGAGCTCCACATGGTTCTTCTCACAAATGAGTCTGGTAGGAGTTAATATCTGAAAGAATAGTCCACAGGGAAGCAGATGGGTTGAGAATAATCATAAGACAAAATAACTGGGCGTTTGAATGAAGGCAAAGTAGTTAGCAATTAGTGTGAATGAAAATATTACCCCAAGAGTTAAACGAGTAAATAAAGGCAAGAAGTTTAGGGATTATGAGAGGAAAAAAAAGCAGAATGCAAATACACTGAAAGCAAATGATGGACATGTGCCCAAGACCAAGAACAAAGTCAAAGTATGTGAAGTTTGCTAAATAGTTGGGTCTCTTCTAACAGTGGGTGGGGGTTAGCTCAGGAATGTGTAGGAACAAATACACAGGACTATTCAGTTCAAATAACTGGAGAGCTGTCAGCCAAGCAGCAATTTATTCCAGCTAGTAGAACCCATTGGAAGCCGGCGCCGCGGCTCACTAGGCTAATCCTCTGCATGCGGCGCCGTCTGCATGCGGCGCCGGCACACCAGGTTCTAGTCCCGGTCGGGGCGCCAGATTCTGTCCCGGTTGCCCCTCTTCCAGGCCAGCTCTCTGCTGTGGCCAGGGAGTGCAGTGGAGGATGGCCCAGGTGCTTGGGCCCTGCACCCCATGGGAGACCAGGATAAGTACCTGGCTCCTGCCATCGGATCAGCGCGGTGTGCCGGCCGCAGCACGCTGGCCGAGGTGCCATTGGAGGGTGAACCAACGGCAAAGGAAGACCTTTCTCTCTGTCTCTCTCTCACTGTCCATTCTGCCTGTCCAAAAAAAAAAAAAAAAACCATTGGAAAAATAAATATGATGGGGAATCACTCAGTTATACTACAAAAGTTGAATATTGGGGATCTCCCGTCTTCTTCTTTAGCATTGGCTTGTTTATTTTTGGCCCATTGCATTTTAAAATAAAATTTAAAGATCACAATCAATTCTACTCTTAGGAATTTGATCTCTGGATTTGATCTACAGATTAATTTGAAATTGATTGACATTTCAATGATATATCAGGAAGTACATGAACATGATATATTCCTGCATGTATTTAGGGATTTTGAATTCTCTGTAATGTACTACAGTTTTCACTAAAGTGTTCTTACACATCCTTTGTTAGATTTCTTCCTGGGTATTCAATGTTTAGTTATGCTTTCATAAATAAAACATTGTGTTAAAAGTTCATTTTATATGTTTTTTTGCTGGGGTACAGAAAATACGTGGACTTTTTCTCTTAATATTTTATTTTTGAGATAACATTTAATGTGCCATTAAATAAAGGATTCAACAAATAAAATGTATAAAGACCATAGTTTAGCAGGAATATAGGCAAGGGCTATAAACAATAATCAAATGAAAAGATGCTCAGCTCTTCCTTTCTACCTCTTATGTTTCTAATAACCTTTCTTTCCTTTCTTCTTTCCCATTCCTTTCCCTTTCCCTTTTCTCCTCTGCCCACTCCTCCTCCTCACCTTATTGAACTTGCCACAAACCACACTCCAGTGCTGTTAGGTACATTTGTCATATTTCTAATTCCAAGGGATATTTTTCAGTATTTTATGTTTAAGTACAAAGCATCTTCAAAAGGTTCACAGAAAATGCATATTATGAAAAAAAAACTATTCATGGATTTCAAAAAATTTTGTACAAAAATTAACTTATCTTTTAATTCCATTTTTCACAAGTTTTTTTGAAGTGCCCTCCTACTGATTTGCTGAAGCAATGAAACCACATCTGGAACTACAACTGCAGTTTGAGTCACCACCACCTGATAGCATTTATGATAATCCACTGCTGTTCCCCAAAAGTCATTTATCTTCTACACAGACCAAACAGGCAGGCTGAATTGGAATGTGGTAGTGAGGTGTTTAAAATACCAAATGTTGGTGAGGATGTATGGGGATGGGGAGCCTGATGCACATGGGGGAGTATATGCTTGGGCAGCAATTCTGGAGACCAGTTCGGCAGTACACAGTGAAATTTTCCTGTGATCCAAATACACTTAAATACATTGTGTGTGTGTGTGTATATCTATATATACATATATAGATATATATGCATATATATTCCAGGGATATTCTTTGTAAATTATAGCATATGTATTTCAAAAATTTTCTTTCATAAATTCATCAGAGAAGGAAGAAATTCTGAAAATATAGTTTTGGAGATGTTAGGACATGGATGCTATGTAAAAGTAGCACATGAGATCACATAAGAATAATTAAAAGTCCTTGAATACCATATATAGTATTTTAATATTTATTGGTAAGTTTGTATACATTGGAAGAAACAACAGGCTAAAAGGATATACATCAGAATGTTAAAAATAGCTATTTCAAGTCAAAGGTATTACAAGTAATTGTATAGTCAAGATACTTTCCTTTCTCTTTTCAATCTTGATTATGTATTATGTTAGGTAATAGATAGCTGCCATTCAAACAATTACAAAATGAATAAAAGGTATATGACTATGAGAAAACTGTCATAATGTAGAATAATGAAAGCAACATATGCTTTCAAACTATATGTACAATATTTGCATTAAAAAAGAACCTGAAGAAAATGAGCCAAATAGTAACAGCCTTTTCTCTTTGAATGTTATAAAACATTTAATTTTATACTTTTTATTGTTATTTGCACTAAGTAGTTTTTGTAATTAATCAATATCTTTTTACAATATTTTATCTTTTGAAGTTTAGAAGAATTTATTAATGTACCATATCAACTATTTGATATTTATAAATATTGCAGAAAAAAAGAAAATAATATCAATTAAAATATGTGATTATTATAATATATCCATTAAGTGGAACTTCTTCAACTATTAAAATTAGTTTCACATTCACTGGTTAAAATATTGATAAAATATGTGATGTATTATTGAGATTCAAAAGTCAAAATATGATGTTACTCCAACTATGCAAAATATTTCATGCATTCAAACACTGAAGAAATATGCAAGAGAATACGTTACGTGTTTCCAGTGATAGTCCTATGAGGTAGAAAAATGAATGGCGTCGAAGTTGTTTTATATGCTCTTCTGCATGCTCCAATGTTTATTTCAAAATTACAAAGGCCGTATTCGAATTTTAAGATTATATGTTTTAAAAAGTTTTATAGAGGGCAAGCCTTGTGTTACATTGGGTAAAACCACATGTGCTGCTACAGCATCCCATATGAGGATGCAAATTCTAGTCTTGTTTGCTACACTTCTGATTCAGCCCCCTACTAATGTGCCCAGGAAAGCAATCCAAGATTGCTCGAGTGATTGGATGCTGGCCATCCATGTGAGAGACCCAGATGGAGTTCATGGCTCCTGGCTTTGGCCCAGCCTGGGCTGTTGAATCCATCTGGGGAGCGAACCAACAAATGGCTTGCTCTCTCTTTCTCTCTGATATTATGGTTTTCAAATGAGCAAATACATAATTTTTTTAAAGTGATTTTTTCCCCTTCCACACAGCATTTTAGAAATAATGGTTAATTCTTAGCAGGCATCTAAAAATTGTACATAAAAAGAACACTAAAAGCTCTTTTGGAAGTCTTTTCTATTTTAATTTTTTTTTTTTTTTAGGAGAGATATAGAGATTAAGAATGAGAAAGAGTGCTCTCATCAGCTGGTTTCCTCTTAAAATGCATGCAATGGTATGGGGTGGGAGGCAGAAGATAAAAGTGAGGAGGTCTCCTTCAGGAGTGGCAGGAGCACAATTACTTGAGCTGTCCCCACTCCTCCCATGGTCTCCACTGGTAGGAAGCTGCAGTAAGGAGTCAGAGACAGAAACAGAACCCAGTACCCAGATGTAGGAAGTGAGCATCTTAACTGCTAAGTCAAACAATCTGCTCCTATTTTCTCTCTCTCTCACTTTCCCCACCCCACTTATTTGAGAAAAGCCATCAGCCAGCTAAATAAATATGTAACAAATATAAGTAATTAAAGAGTATGTCATATTATTGTTTTAATTTTGCTTAGCAAAGGAAAGGAGGCTTACAACTTAAAGAGAATATCATTATATTCTTAGAATTGTACCTACAAATCACGTTTAATCTTAAAAACTAATTAAAAATTAAAATAAAAAATAATATATAAAACTTATTAGTGATGATATACACTGTGCTTATTTTCAATGCAGATTTACACTGTATAACACATGGTGATTATATATTTCATCTTAAAATAGCTGGGCAAACACTATATCAAGCATATGTTCCAAATTGTTACAGATGCTTCTATATCAAAAATATTTATATGAAATATTATGTAGAATGTTTAAAAAGTTGAGATATTTATTTTATTTAAGAAAAATGACTTAATCTGGTATATATCTATTCTTTAGACTGTACACCTTCCCTTGGCTCTTATAGAAACTTATTTAAAATACATTCAAATAACAGACAACTTTTCTCCTTACTATTTATTGAACAAGGTCCAGAAACCTTACACCATTATTCAAAACTCTCCGGAGTCAGATCTCAATACACTTTAAAAATCTACAGTTTTTCCTTCTTCTACCACAATGCCCTACATTCCATTCATACCAGTATATTTGTCATTTTATGAACATACTCTTTACTTCCCTGTGTCAGTTTCTTAGCCCAGAATATCTTGCCTCTGTACCTCCACCTGTCAAAATTTTACCTGTCTTCCAAGAACCATCTTGTGTCATCTACTGCACAAAGCTGTCTCTAATTTTAGATTATGCTTATTATTCAGTTATTTTAAGCAATTTAAAACTGGTTTTGATAGAGGGTAGTTTTTCTCTAACAAGCAGTAGATGACAGAGACCTCAATGTTTATAACATCTTTTCAGACAAGTGATCTCTTAAAAAAACAAAAGGAAGTACAATAATGACAAGAATTCATTACTCTTCTCTTTGGTAAAAATTTGTCACTTTGTTGCATTGATAACATTCACAAGCACATGGGAAACATTTTTAATTCACTGGGATATGTTTGATATAACAAAGCAGTGAGAGAGAAGTTCAACTGGACAAATATCCTACATCAGACATGTCCAGAGTAGATGTGGAATTGTTGCAGACTGGTCTTAGCAAGAATCTGATGTACTATGGCCAGTGTTCAGGCACAGCAGGATGAGCTGTGACTTGTGACGTTGGCATCCTAATCCAGAGTGTTCCTGCTGATGTAACTGAAAGCAGCAAATGGTGGTTCAAGTACTTGGGTCTCCTACAAGCTATGTGGGAGACAAGGATGGAGTTTCTGGCTTCAGCCTGGCCCAGCCCTGGGCATTTGGGGATTGAACTAGTAAATGGAGGATTTCTCTCTCTTTGTCTCTCTCTCTCCATCTCTCTGCCACTCTGCCTTTCAATCAAATAAATAAATCTTTTTTTTTTTTTTTTAGAAAGAACATAATATACCATCCTTCTAGAATTGTATGCAGGAAGGATTTGGCATGATATTGATAGATTAAAATTATGCCAATCTCAAAATGTTGGAGTATAGCAAGTACATAGCTGATGAGTTAAAAAAAAAAATCCCCATTCTGCATGTTAGATACTGGAATCATGTTTTCCATTCTGCCATAGAAATGAATAACTATTGCTAACAGACCGCAGGATTTGGGGAAAACCTGAAGTAGCTATCACATCCCAGGTGCCCTCAGGTTGGAAGATCAGCTCTGTGGCTTTCTAAGATAAATGATTGCTGTGTCATGTTCAGTTGTGTTCAGTGCTTTCTTCCATGAATGGAGGTCACAAGGCTCTGTGGTTCTCACAGTTTTTCCAGAATTGATCCAGCTGAGTCCTACTTTCAGGCCATTCTAGGCAGTTGCCTTGATAACAGAAGCAGTTCCAAGAACAAGGGGAGGAATGAGTCTCTCAGCTGGGCATCTTGTCTAGTCACTTCATAATGTAATGATTCAGGATTAATGAGCAATCACTGAATATCTGATTATCAAAGATAATTTCTGTGCAGTTAATGACATTTTGAACTTTGTTTTTATGGAATTTTATATATTTTAATGTAAGTCAGGAGACAAATTAACATGTTGGGTTATTAATAACATAATCAGCACAGTACGGATTAATAATTAGACTTAAGATATTGAGATGCCATAAAGAATACTGCATAATTATCTGAATATCTTAATGTCATTTATTTAATAGAAGTTTTCAATTTTAGCCAACATCTACTGATGGAACTTTATAATTTGACTAGTTTTTTATATTCATCTACAAATTTTTAAGTCAAATCATATATTTTAACAGCTGGAATAGTTCAAAATAATAAAGCAAGTGGCATATAAACATCTGTTACAAAGCATCTGGATAAAGAAGCATTTAAAATGGTAAGACAGATACTGTTTTCTTAACAGTAAACTATTAAATCAGAATAAACACACACCACACAGAGTACTAACTTTCCCTATCTTACTTTCAGTCTATATTGGGCATTATTTTGAGTTTATTGCTTCATTCATTCCTAGGATAGATGGATAATGCTTAGCAATTTAAAGAGAGTCACAGCAATGTAGTGCTGAACTGTGAAGTTTTGTTTCTGTAGTTCAGAAATAATGACATGCTGATGATGTTATTTATTATTCTATGGACATAGGCAAGAGTTAAGGGAAACACTAAAACAACTGACACACTATTTCAAAAGATGAAAATTATCTTTACAGGAAGAATGAGAATTCTATCAATGATAAGCCTGACTGATGTCATTAGGAATATAAAACAGAGAATATACGATTAAACTATAAACTATAACTAGTCCTTTAGTTCTAGTGGGGAATGTTAGAATTTTCTAATTCCCATTGTTTTTATTTCTTGATCTTAATAGTTTTCATGAACATTTCATTTTTGAATACTTACAATGTTCAAGTCTAAAATTAGGAGGTTAGAATGCAAGCTCTCATTTCTATGAGTCCCTTAGCCATGTTCTTTCATATAGTCACTGTTTTATTGATAAGATATATTCCAACAGTAAACCCAGGACTAAGGACTGAGACAATCATTTTACTTAAAATTACTTTAGGTTGTTCTCCTGTTTCAACATTTACACTTAATCTTAAAAACTTCCTAGAAAGTTTGTACTGGATTTGCTTGGCAAATTAAACAAAACAACTTTGTTTTGGTATGCTCTGTAGACATTTACAAACACATAGATTTTCTACAACTCAGGATTACATAAGTTGAACAGTATTTAGGTTTATATTTTTCAACTGCTCAACAAATGCTTACTATTAAATAATAAACCACGAAATATTTTTCTCAACCATGATAAACTCAGTATAGTTTTGCATTCAAGACATTTCACTTAAAAGTGTCTAGGAAAATGTACAAATTTAAAGCCTGCCTGGAATGAAAATCCTGCATGCACTGCATTCTTTGATCTGAGTTGAACAGCTATTTTCAATCAGTTCATATAGTAAGTATGTATTTTACCTCAGAAATAAATTGAGCCAAGTTAATCACATTCACAGAAGCTTGTTTTACATGAAATTCTTAATACTCATATTTGTAAGAATCTAATGCTTGACATGACAACATAAATTCACCTAACAACCATATTGATTCTTTAGGGATTGAAAAAATCAAATGCTACAACTATAGAAGCTTAAAGTATTTCTCTGGGTAGGCTCTTATTTCAGTTGACTGGTGTCAAGACTGGTAATCTGAAGATCAAAAATGTCTTCAAGAAAAGGTTCTCTACAATCTTAAGTCATCGATAATTATATATGTAGAGTTCTTCATGACTTAGTTCTCAGTACCACCAAGGATTACTACTCTAAATCTGATCACTCGTTAAATACATGTTAATTGGGGGCCAGCAGTGTGGTGCAGTGGGTTGAGCCCTCACTTCAGATGCTGGAGTGCCATTTTGAGTCTCAGCTGCTCTGCTTCCCATGCAGCATCCTGCTAATGCTCCTGAGGGGTCAGAACATAATGTCCAAGTACTTGAGCCCTGCTGCCTATGTGGGAGGCCCAAATGGAGTTCCTAGCTCCCAGCTTTGGCCTGGCTCAGACATGGCTCACACAGACATCTAGGGAGTGAACCAACAGATCATTTTCTCTGTAGCTCTGCTTTTCATACACATAAATAAATCTTTCAAAACATACAGGTTGGTTAAACATGGTTTAGGTTAAAACCAAGTGTGAGGTTTGGGATTGTCACATAAACTCTGTGCTCTTTGCATTTGACTGATTGCAGGTAGAGTCACACATAAACAAATTATAGTTACATATAACTGTTGAAGTAGAGATGTAAACAAACTGTTAGGTACCATTGAACAAAGAACGATTGGCCGGCGCCGTGGCGCACTAGGTTAATCCTCTGCCTGCAGTGCCAGCATCCCATATGGGCACCGGGTTCTAGTCCCGGTTGCTCCTCTTCCAGTCCAGCTCTCTGCTGTGGTCCGGGAAGGCAGTGGAGGATGGCCCCTGAATGTACATGGGAGACCAGAAAGAGGCACCTGGCTCCTGGCTTCGGATTGACACAGCTCTGGCCTTAACGGCCATTTGAGGGGTGAACCATTGGATGGAATACCTTTGTCTCTGTCTCTTTCTCTCTCTCACTGTCTGTAACTCTATCTGTCAAATAAATAAATAAAAAATATTTTTTTAAAAAAGAATGATAAGAACTCATGATTAAGGAGTTAACTTTTTCAAAAAGCAGGAACAAGTGTTTGGCACAATAGTTAAGACACTGATTGGGATGTTTACAACCCATATTGGAGAGTTTAAGTCCCAGCTTCACTCCCAATTCTAGCTTCCTACTTATAATACACACCCTTGGAGTCAACAGGGGATGGCTAAGCTCCTTGGGTCTGTGCCACCACATGGACTACTTGGATTGAATTTTTGGTTCTCAACTTTGGCCTGCCTCATCTCTGGCCATTGCATACATTTGTAGAGTAATCATTTAATTGATCATTTTAGGTTTTTTTTTTTTTTACTTATTTTCATTTGTATAATTGCTCAATCTTCTATAAGCCTATTTTTCCCCTCGTTTCTCTGTAAGGAGTGTTAGGTAATAATTGTGTTTTTGCTGCAGCAATGGGAGTGAGTAGGTGATCACCGTAGACTCTGTTAGACTTAGAAGGTGGTGAGGGTGTCAGAATGTTTCTAATCTGCTTGTGTTCCCCAGCCTATTCTTGGACTAGCAAATCCCATAGAATGCCTGTGATCACATCACAACTACTTTTAGCTGGTCCTTTATGACGATCAGAGACATTCTGGATCATATCCTCAACACAAGCAAACCAGGAATGCAGTACAAACAAACAGTACAGGAAAGCTAAGCTTTTGTCTTACTCTTTGTTCATCAGAATCTGTGTGTGTTATTTCTTGTGTGTCTTTCCTCTTTTGTTTTTATTCCCTAAATAGTTTTGGCCTTGAAGAAGAGACCTTGCTGTTACCTTATCCATTCTTTGTTATAGTCTGTGGTCTCTTGGTGACATATTAATGGAAACCATAGTGCAAGAGAGAAATATGGATTTTCAGATAACAAATCTTAAATTTGAAGGCATTTTAAAGATGATTCACCACAGGCCGGCGCTGTGGCTCAATAGGCCAATCCTCTGCCTGTGACGCCAGCACCCTGGGTTCTAGTCCCCGTCGGGGCACCGGATTCTGTCCCGGTTGCCCCTCTTCCAGGCCAGCTCTCTGCTATGGCCCGGGAGTGCAGTGGAGGATGGCCCAAGTGCTTGGGCCCTGTACCGGCATGGGAGACCAGGAGGAAGCATCTGGCTCCTGGCTTTGGATCAGCGCAGTGCGCCGGCCACAGTGCACCGGCTGCAGCGGCCATTGGAGGGTGAACCAATGGTAAAGGAAGAAAGGAAGACCTTTCTCTCTGTTTCACTGTCCACTCTGCCTGTCAAAAAAAAAAAAAAAAAACCAAAAAACAAAAAAACATGATTCACCACAAACACATGTAATTTCAATAATACCTTGCTCTTTTAAAAGTGACTGTATTTATGGTATATTCATAGCCATAAGAGGTTGTAGAATAAATTTTTGGACAATGACTCTCAAAACACATCATAAAGAAAACTGCACATTTAACTTAAACTGATCCTATTTACTAGTTTTTTTCCTTACAATGTCAGTTTGCATAAAAATGTGATTTCAGCATAGAGATTAGAACTCTAGGAAAACAGTGCATTTAATGGTCTATCAATTAACTTGTACAAGATAGGCAAAACTCTGGTTGCCGAATTAGGTGGCTGTTTAGACAACTACTCCTGTGAACTTGAATATATCCAGTCTTCTTTTGGAGTGACATTTTCCCCACTTGCATGAGGATGCAACCAGATGCAATTTCTTTAAACAGCTGTCATTCTGGTGATGCATATTTTTACCGTATTTTTACATTTTTCAAGAGCATGATTTTTGTAAGCTCATTATAAGAAACACAGTGATTGAATAATGTACTATACTATATGTACTATACTATATATATTCATAACAGAAATATATATATGCATATTTCAAAAAGTTTGCGGAAAAATACAATTAAAAGATAACTTTATTTTTGTGCAAAACAAATTTGAAACCCTTGCATAGCTTTTAAATACCACTCATTTTCTATGAACTTCTGAAGACACATTGTATGCATACATTCCAAAACTGTTTCACATCAAAATAAACATTTTAATTCCATTTTCCACAATCTTTTTGTCATCATGTATGAATTTTTCTACAAAACAGATAAAGAGAATGCATCACCTGATTTCTATCCTTCATGGTCACTAAACATGATGAAGATCATTGAGCAATATAGTTCTTAGCATTTGATCAAACAAGTTAAACATTTGAATCCAAGAGGTCTTATCTCTATTGCTTTTAAGCCAGGCTATAACAATAAGCCTATCCTTTATGTATCTTGCTCTGATTGCATTATGGTTCTCTGGAAAAGGAGCATTGGTGCATGTAAACAAAATAGTTCCACTTAGCAGAGCACATAGCTCAGAGCCTTCTGTCCTGTTTTCAGTGACCTGGAAAGTACAATGAGAGCAGTGTCACAAAAATGGCTTTACTAGTATATTTGTGGGCAAATAGAACCTTCATTTTAACCATAAATTTAGGATATATCCACTTCCTCCAAGAACACCATTACAGGGTGAATAAATCCATTGAATTCTGTTTCATTGTCATTTCATTGAAAGAATATGAAAAAGAAGATGGAAAATGAATTGAGAACATCTCTACCCTTGCCATGTAATAATAATAAATTAAGAGCTCAAAAAGATGAAGAAAATAATGCCAGTGACTTATTTAAAAGAAATATATTCATAATCACTCTATTTTTCTGAACACTATTTTACTTATTTGACATACTTGCAAACTACTTTTCTTCACTAAGCTCATTTAATCACTGGTATTGGTAACTTTAGTCTTCATTAGTAGAAAAATAAATATATAAATACAAATTATTAAATAGTTTTGTTGCTTACTAAAATGACAATGAAATAAAAGTTTATTTTAATATAACTGTTAAAATATTTGATTATCATTTCCTTTTTTTAAAAGATTTATATTTTTGATAGGTATAGTTACAGACAGAGAGAGGGAGAGAGAGAATCTTCCATTCACTGATTAACTCCTCACATGGCCACGATGCCCAGAGCTGGGCTGGTTCAAAGCCAGAAGCTTCTTCTGGGTGTCCCACGTGGGTGCATGTGCCCAAGCACTTGGGCCAGCCTCAGCTGCTTTCCGAGACTACCATCACGGAGCTGGATCAGAAGCAGAGAAGCCCAAATTCATGCCAGATGGTATGGGAAGCCAACACTGCAGAAGGCGGTGTAACCTATTATACAACAGCGCCAGCCCCATGGTTACCATTTTCAGTGCAGTGTTTTTATTTATGTACATTTCAGTGATGTCATCTGACTATACAACTATCCCATTTTTAAGAATGCATGAAATATATTATTTGATAATGAAAGAAAATTAAATTGGGCCAGCGCCGCGGCTCACTAGGCTAATCCTCCGCATTGCGGCGCCAGCACACAGGGTTCTAGTCCTGGTCGGGGCACCGGATTCTGTCCCAGTTGCCCCTCTTCCAGGCCAGCTCTCTGCTGTGGCCAGGGAGTGCAGTGGAGGATGGCCCAAGTACTTGGGCCCTGCCCCCCATGGGAGACCAGGATAAGTACCTGGTTCCTGGCTTCGGATCAGCACGCTGTGCCGGCCGCGGCGGCCATTGGAGGGTGAACCAACGGCAAAGGAAGATCTTTCTCTCTGTCTCTCTCCCTCACTGTCCACTCTGCCTGTCAAAAAAAAAAAAAAAAGAAAGAAAGAAAAAAAAGAAAATTAAATTGAATTGGAATAATGTTTGGAAATATGTTTTCTTAAAATAAGATCACACTTGGGGCCGGTGCTGTGGCACAGCGGGTTAAAGCCCTGGCCTGAAGCACTGGCATCCCATATGGGCACTAGTTCTAGTCTTGGCTGCTCCACTTCCTATCCAGCTCTCTGCTATGGCCTGGGATAGCAGTGGAAGATGGCCCGGGTCCTTGAGTCCCTGCACCCACGTGGGAGACCTAGAAGAAGCTCCTGGCTCCTGGCTTCAGATTGGCACAGTTCCAGCCCTTGTGACCAACTGGGGAGTGAACCATTGGATGTAAGACTTCTCTCTCTCTCTCTCTCTCTCTCTGCCTCTCAGCTCTCTCTGTGTAACTCTGAAAAAATAATAAAAAAAAGAAAAAAAGAAAAAAATGGGATCACATTTCATTTTTGTTGTCTTTCTCTTCAAATTTTTAATCTAAAGTTCTCTTGTATATCTTCCTACAACAAAAGACATATTAAATACATTTTTTTAACTTTTATTTAATGAATATAAATTTCCAAAGTGCAGCTTATGGATTACAATGGCTCCCCCCATAACTTCCCTCCCACCCGCAACCCTCCCCTTTCCCGCTCTCTCCCCCCTTCCATTCACATCAAGATTCATTTTCAATTCTCTTTATATACAGAAGATCAGTTTAGCATATATTAAGTAAAGATTTCAACAGTTTGCACCCACATAGAAACACAAAGTGAAAAATACTATTTGAGTACTAGTTATAGCATTATTTATTTATTTATTTATTTATTTTTTTGACAGGCAGAGTGGACAGTGAGAGAGAGACAGAGAGAAAGGTCTTCCTTTGCCATTGGTTCACCCTCCAATGGCTGCCGCAGCCAGCGCACTGCGGCTAGCACACCGTGCTGATCCAATGGCAGGAGCCAGGTGCTTCTCCTGGTCTCCCATGAGGTGCAGGACCCAAGCACTTGGGCCATTCTCCACTGTACTCACTGGCCACAGCAGAGAGCTGGCCTGGAAGAGGGGCAACCAGGACAGAATCCGGCGCCCTGACCGGGACTAGAACCCGGTGTGCTGGCGCTGCAAGGCGGGGGATTAGCCTAGTAAGCCGTGGCGCCGGCCTAGTTATAGGATTAAATCACAATGTACAGCACATTAAGGACAGAGATCCTACAAGAGGAGTAAGTGCACAGTGACTCCTGTTGTTGACTTAACAATTTGACACTCTTGTTTATGGCATCAGTAATCACCCTAGGCTCTTGTTGTGAGTTGCCAAGGCTATGGAAGCCTTTTGAGTTCACTGACTCTGATCATATTTAGACAAGGTCATAGTCAAAGTGGAGGTTCTCTCCTCCCTTCAGAGAAAGGTACCTCCTTCTTTGATGACCTATTCTTTGCACTGGGATCTCACTCACGGAGATCTTTCATTTAGGTTTTTTTTTTTTTTTTTGCCAGAGTGTCTTGGCTTTCCATGCCTGAAATACTCTCATGGGCTTTTCAGCCGGATCCGCATGCCTTAAGGGCTGATTCTGAGGCCAGAGTGCTGTTTAGGACATCTGCCATTCTATGAGTCTGCTGTGTATCTCGCTTCCCATGTTGGATCATTCTCTCCTTTTTAATTCTATCAGTTAGTATTTGCAGACACTAGTCTTGTGTATGTTATCCCTTTGACTCTAAGTCCTATCATTATGATCAATTGTGAACATAAATTGATCACTTTGAATAGTGAGATGGCATTGGTACATGCCACCTTGATGGGATTGAATTGGAATCCCCTGGTATGTTTCTAACTCTACCGTTTGAGGCAAGTAGCTTGAGCATGTCCCGAATTGCACATCTCTTCCCTCTCTTATTCCCACTCTTATATTTAACAGCGATAACTTTTCAGTTAAATTTCAACACTTAAGAATAAGTGTGTATGGTAGAAACATACCAGGGGATTCCAATTCAATCCCATCAAGGTGGCATGTACCAATGCCATCTCACTATTCCAAGTGATCAATTTCAGTTCACAATTGATCATAATGAAAGGACTAAGAGTCAAAGGGAGCACATAAACAAGTCTAGTACCTGCTAACACTAACCGATAGAATAAATAAAGGGGAGAGTGATCCAACATGGGAAGTGAGATACTCAGCAGACTCATAGAATGGCAGATGTCCTAAATAGCACTCTGGCCTCAGAATCAGCCCTAAAGGCATTCCAATCTGGCTGAAAAGCCCATGAGAGTATTTCAGGCATGGAAAGCCAAGACACTCTGGCAAAAGATCTCTGTGAGTTAGATCCCAGTGGAAAGAACAGGTCAAAAAAGAAGGAGGTACCTTTCTCTGAAGGGAGGAGAGAACCTCCACTTTGACTATGACCTTGTCTAAACAAGATAAGAGTCGGAGAACTCAGAGGGCTTCCATAGCCTTGGAAACTCATGACTGGAGCATAGGGAGATTACTGATGCCATAGACAGGAGTGTCAATTGGTAAAGTCAACAACAGGAGTCACTGGGCACTTACTCCTCATGTAGGATCTCTGTCCTTAATGTGCTGTGCATTGAGATTTAATGCTATAACGAGTACTCAAACAGTATATTTCACTTTGTGTTTCTATGGGGGTGCAAACTGTTGAAATCTTTACTTAATGCATACTAAACTGATCTTCTGTAAAAAAAAAAAAAGAAATTATCAATTCCAACTTGACTCTCACTGGGATTATACATGACAATAGGTCTGATCTGATTTCATCATCATTTAGAAAAATCATCTATTATTTTTCACTTTATGTTTCTGTGTGGGAGCAAACTGTTGAAATCCTTACTTAATGTATACTAAGCTGATCTTCTGTATATTAAGATAATCGAAAATGAATCTAGATGTGAATGGAAGGGGAGAGGGAGTGGGAAAGGGGAGGGTTGTGGGTGGGAGGGACGGTATGGGGGGGAAGCCATTGTAATCCATAAGTTGTACTTTGGAAATTTATATTCATTAAATAAAAGTTAAAAAAAAAAGCCGGCGCCGTGGCTCAATAGGCTAATCCTCCACCTTGCGGCGCCGGCACACCGGGTTCTAGTCCCGGTTGGGGCGCCGGATTCTGTCCCGGTTGCCCCTCTTCCAGGCCAGCTCTCTGCTATGGCCAGGGAGTGCAGTGGAGGATGGCCCAGGTGCTTGGGCCCTGCACCCCATGGGAGACCAGGAAAAGCACCTGGCTCCTGGCTCCTGCCAGGATCAGCGCGGTGCGCCGGCTGCAGCGGCGGCCATTGGAGGGTGAACCAGCGGCAAAGGAAGACCTTTCTCTCTGTCTCTCTCTCACTGTCCACTCTGCCTGTCAAAAAAAAAAAAAAAAAAAAAAAAAGTTAAAAAAAAAGAATAAGTGTGTATTGATTACAGTATTCAACCAAAAGTATTAAGTAGAACAAACAAACAAAATACTAAGAGGGATAACATATTAAGTTGTTCATCAACAGCCAGGACAAGGGCTGATCAAGTCACTCTTTCTCATAGTGTCCATTTCACTTCAACAAGTTTCCCCTTTGGTGCGCAGTTAGTTATTACCGATCAGTGAGAACATATGATATTTGTCCCTTTGGGACTGGCTTATTTCACTCAGCATGATGTTTTCCAGATTCCTCCATTTTGTTGCAGATGACCGGGTTTCATTGTTTTTGACTGCTGTATGGTATTCTATAGAGTACATGTCCCATAATTTCTTTATCCAGTCTACTGTTGATGAGCATTTGGGTTGGTTCCAGGTCTTAGCTATTGTGAATTGAGCTGCAGTAAACATTAATGTGCAGACAGCTTTTTGTTTGCCAATTTAATTTCCTTTGGGTAAATTCCAAGGAGCGGGACGGCTGGGTTGTATGGTAGGGTTATATTCAGGTTTCTGAGGAATCTCCAGACTGACTTCCATAGTGGCTTAACCAGTTTGCATTCCCACCAACAGTGGGTTAGTGTTCCTTTTTCCCCACATCCTCTCCAGCATCTATTGTTGGTAGATTTCTGCATGTGAGCCATTCTAACCGGGGTGAGGTGAAACCTCATTGTGGTTTTGATTTGCATTTCCCTGATTGCTAGTGATCTTGAACATTTTTTCATGTGTCTGTTGGCCATTTGGATTTCCTCTTTTGAAAAATGTCTATTGAGGTCCTTGGCCCATCTCTTAAGTGGGTTGTTGGTTTTGTTTTTTGTGGATTTTCTTGATTTCTTTGTAGATTTTGGTTATCAACCCTTTATCTGTTGCATAGTTTGCAAATATTTTTTCCCATTCTGTCAGTTGCCTCTTCACTTTCCTGTTTGTTTCTTATGAAGTACAGAAACTTCTCAATTTGATGCAATCCCAAATGTTAATTTTGGCTTTGACTGCCTGTGTTTCTGGGGTATTGTCCAAGAAGTCTTGCCAGTACCTATATCTTGCAGAATTTCTCCAATGCTCTCTAATAATTTGATGGTGTCAGGTCGTAGATTTAAGTCTTTAATCCATGTTGAGTGAAATTTTGTGTAAGGCGAAAGGTAGGGGTCTTGCTTCTTGATTCTGCACGTGGAAATCCAATTTTCCCAGCACCATTTATTTAATAGACTGTCCTTACTCCAGGGATTGGTTTTGGATCCTTGATCAAATATGAGTTGGCTGTAGATGTTTGGATTGATTTCTGGTGTTTCAATTCTGTTCCATTGGTCTATCCATCTGTTTCTGTACCAGTACCATGCTGTTTTGATTACAACTGCCCTGTAGTATGTCCTGAAATCAGGTATTGTGATGCCTCCAGCTTTGTTTTTGTTGTACAAGATTGCTTTAGCTATTCGAGGTCTCCTGTGTCTCCATATAAATTTCAGCACCATTTTTTCCAGATCTGAGAAGAAGGTCTTCGGTATCTTGATTGGTATTGCATTGAATGTACAAATTGCTTTTGGGAGAATGGACATTTTTGATGATATTGATTCTTCCAGTCCATGAGCATGGAAGATTTTTCCATTTTTTGGTATCCTCTTTTATTTCTTTCTTTAAGATTTTGTAATTCTCATTGTAGAGATCTTTAACATCCTTGGTTAAGTTTATTCCAAGGTATTTGATTGTTTTTGTAGCTATTGTGAATGGGATTGATCTTAGAAGTTCTTCCTCAGCTGTGGCATTGCCTGTGTATTGTATTGAAATACATTTTTTAAATACATTTTTTAAAAATTCTACTTTAGTTTCAGGTAATTAATAAATGACATTCATTGTAGATGACTATTAAAATCCAGACTTGGGTGGGATAAGGGCAAATAAGTATTAATCTGCAAACTATACAACTGAAAAAGTATTAATAACCAGAATATATAAACAGATCAAGAAACTCCACAACAACGAAAGAAACAACCCAGTTAAGAAATGTGCAAAGAGTTAAACATTTTTCAAAAGAGGAAATCCAGATGGCCAACAGACACATGAAAAAATGTTCACAATCACTAGCTGTCAGGGAAATGCAAATCAAAACCACAGTGAGGTTTCACCTCACTCCAGTTACATTGGCTTTCATACAGAAAAAACAAATGCTCATGAGTATGTGAGGAAAAAGGTACCCTAATCCACTGTTGATGGGAATGTAAACTGGTAAAGCCACTATGGAAGACAGTATGAAGATACCTCAGAAATCTGAATGTAAAACTACCATATGCCCCAGCTATCCCACTCCTGGGAATTTACCCAAGGGACATGAAACCAGCATATGAAAGAGTTATCTGCACCTCTCCCCCATGTTTATTGCAGCTAAAACATAGAATCAACACAAATGCCTGTCAACTGAAGACTGGATAAAGAAAATATGGGATATGTATATCATGGAATACTACACAGTGGTTAAATATGAAATCCTGTCATTTGCAACAAAATGGTTGAAAATGGAATAGTGAAACAAACCAGTCCCAAAGGAAAAAATATCATATGTTCTCCCTGACCTGTGATAACTAATAGAGCACCTAAAAGGCAATCTGTATTAGTTAAATTGACACTTTGAGAAGCAATGACATGACTTAAACAGCCCTTTTCTTGACTGTTGAGGAACAGTTGTTTTTTTTTTTTTTTCTGTACTATTTGTTGAACTCTTTACTTAACATAGAGTTAATCAGATATGTATAAAGTCAACTGAAAATAGATCTTAGCAAAAAATAAGAGTGGGAATAAGAGATGGAGAGAAAGGGGGTGGGAGTATGGGTGAGAGGGCAGGCATGGTTAGAAGAATCACCATGTTCCTAATGTTGTAATTATGAAGTGTATGGCATTTGTTAATGTAAAGTTTTATAGTTCTGCATACAGTGCTATGGACTTACTTCTAAGGATACAGTTTAGAAACATGCCATGGGACCCCAAATCCCCTTAATCTGGGGGTAAAAATACTATCTTAAGTGTTAAAATGATTTTATATATAGGATTAATTTTGAAAGTGATCATATAAATAGGATTAAATGTCTGGTAATAATAATAGAATTAAAAAGGAATGAATGCTCCACAGAGCAGACTCAGAATCACAATTGCTTTAAATAGCACTCTGACCTCAGAATCAGCTCTTAAGGCATTCTAGTCTGGCTGAAAGGCCCACAAGAGCATTTCAGGCATGGAAAGCCAAGACACAGTGGCAAAAAAATGTCCTACATGGAGCACCTCTGTGGGTGAGACCCCAGTGGAAAGAAGTGTTCACCAAAGAAGGAGTTTCCTCTGAAGGGAGGAGAGAACTTTCACTTTGCTTATGACCTTGTCTAAATGCTGAAGGAGTTTGTGGATTCAAAATGTTTCCATAGCCTAGACAGCTTATGTCAAGAGCCTCCAGTGATCACTGATATCATACAAAAGAGTGTTAATTGTTAAATTAACAACAGGCGTCATTGTGGACTAACTTCCCGTGCAGAACCTCTGTCCTCGATGAGTTGCATTATGAGAGTTAACAGTAAAACTTGTTCTCAAAGATTTATTTCATTTTAGTGTATTAAGTGGAGGATATTCTCATGTGTTGTAAGTTTTAGTTATGCCTAAATGCCAACCACCATTGCTTGTTTTCTTAGGTGTTTCCTTAATTAATGATAAAACTCATTCTCAAGGACTTACTTTCTTTTAATGTGTTAAATGGTGGATATTCATATGTCTCATAAGTTATAGATATGTCTAAGTGTTCACAAAAGATGTATCATTCTTGGGTGCTTCTTTAAAGTTTTAATTAAGTTTCTAAAAAAAGTGAAATTCACTTCAAGATGCAATGCTTTTGAACAGCTCTTGTCTCAACTGTTGAGGAACAGTTTTTTTTTTTTTCTTTTAGTGCAAATTTTTGTACATTTTACTTAGTATAGATTTGATCTTCTGTGTATAAAGTTAGTTGAAAATGGATCTTAGTGGAGAATGGTACTGGGAATGGGAAAAGGAGGAGGAGGAGGGGTGGGAGTGTAGGTAGGAGAGCGGGTGTAGTGCGAAGAATCACTATATTCCTAAATTTGTACTAATGAAATGCATGATGATTGTATTTCTTAAATAAAAGATTTCTTTGGAAAAATATATGAGAAAAGGAGTATTAATGTTGATTAGGAAGGTAGAGGGTGAAATCTGGAAGTTCTAATGCCAACAGTTCTCAAGTATTTGATGTTTTATAACTTTGTATTTTACACCTAATACCTTAGTTTGTACATTTTTTAAAAATTTTTAAGGATTTTAGTCAGTGAGAGAAATGTGCAGGAGAGTGAGAGCTTTATTTAGGGGAGAAAAGGAAATCTAGAAACTAAGTTGGGTCCATACTAAGCCGAGAGCAGCCCAGGAGCAAGCCACGTGGAAAAAGCATGCAGGCAGGAAAGCAGGGATTGGGAGGGCCAAAGGCCACGCACCCTGAAGGCACAGGGCAACAAGGCGAGGGCCCACTGTGTTCCAGACCTTTTATTTACTCCCCAAGGGGGAGTGGTACATAGTCTGATTGGCAGGTAGGCATATACGTGGGGTCAGATAGAGGCATGAGATCACACAGAGAGAATGGTCTTCCAGCTCACAAACATAATCGAAGTTATCCTTTCTGTCTGCCTACATCATTTTCCCCTCAGAGAGATTCCAGCCCTTAATCCTAAGGGATGTTGAAGGGCATAGAATCATCATACCTACTATAGCTACTTCCTGCTTATTAGGGGCCGTAGGACAGGCCCTAACTGTCTTGGGTCTGGGAGTCTCCGCCTATCTCATCTAACAAATTTGCTTTATGAGCTGGAGCACTTTCAGTCACCACCATGGTGTCACCTGTGTCCCCTGCATGGTCAGTTATTCCAAGAAGTTGTTGGGTTCTGACACATATAAGTTTGTTAGTTAGTGTAAGCAAAATCGGAACAAAACCAATTGTGACTGGTGTGCCCCTTAAGATCAAAAGAACATATCTCGCATCTCCAAGACAGTGGATGGTGATAGGCTACCCTGATGTAGATTATAAAACCATATAGCTTGATCATAGAGGGTTATAATAAAAGATCCCATTAAGAGTTTTATTGTCAACAACAGTTCTCAGAGAGAATCAAAAGAGGCAGCTACAGCATGCCTGCCTTAAGGTGCAGCAGTCTGGATGTGACGGAAGCAAAAACTTTACTTATTTCATTGTTTTTTGAAGAGGTACTTAAGATCCTGATTGGTTTACAGGAATAATCAGATGTGTCTTTTGAGTTCACCTGTGAAAGCTTAAGAGGAAGACGTTAAACCCTAAGTTTAATGAGGAATTTATGCTCAGGAGCGCCTGGTAAGCTTCCTTCCATTTAAGCTGCAACTGATCTGAAGAGGATCTTTCTACAAATGGCTTGCTCAGGAATTTCTAATGTAGGAGCTTTTGTTAAAAGCTCTTTAATTCTTTGGAACATCTTTTGTAGCTCCCCTGTCCAGCACAGTGTGACTATGTCAGGGCCTTATAAAACCTTAAACAAAGGCTTGGAATCCATATTCCATAGAATCCTGCCATTCCCAGAAATCTCCTTAGCTGCTTTGTCTGTCTGTGAATACCATATATATATATGAATAGCTTCCTTTCTCTTGAATGAAAGAGCATGTGTTCTTGGGGTTAGAACATATCCCAGGTATCTCTTGTTTAGAAACCTGAGCTTTGTTTGAGAACTTCTGTATTTTCAACTTTCCCAGATTCTGAGTTTAATAGGATGCAGAAGAAATTGCCCCTTAGGCAAAGGTTTAGCACAAAGTAAGATGTAGTGAAGTGACTGTCTCATTAGTAGCCCTGAGACATGAACCATTCTGTACTCTGTATTTGACACTAAAACATACAAGATAGGAATATCACAGAGACACATGGATCCAAGAGTTCATGTTTGAAACAATTAATTTTAAAGAAGCACCTAGAAATGCAGGCAATGGGGTTTGACACTTAGCCATAACTAGAACTATGACATTAAATAATATAACACACTAGAACAAGGTAAACCTTTGGGAACAAGTTTTACCATTAATGCTAATGCTGTAGTTCTTTGAGGACAGAGGTCCTTTGGGAAGTTAGTACACAGAGACTACTGTTGTTAATCTAACAATTAACACTCTTATGTATGATGTCAGTGATACCCAAGGCTCTTGACATGAGCTGTCTAGGCTATAGAATACACAAACTGTCAGTATTCAGACAAGGCCAAAAGCATAGTGGAAGTTCTTTCCTCTCTTTAGAGAAAAGTACTTCCTTTGGTGAACACTTCTTTCCACTGGGGTCTCACCAAGGGAGGTCCTCCATGTAGGAAATGTTCTTGTGTGCTTTTCAACGATAGCAGAATGCTTTATTGACAGACTCTGAGATCAAAGTGTTACTTAAAGCCATTGCCATTCTGAGTATGCTGTATGGACTGCTTCCCAAATTGGAGCATTCAATCCTTTTTAATCCTATTTATTATTAGTAGTAAACACTTAATCCTATTTGTATTATCACTTTAACATTTAGTCCCATCTATATGCTCACTTTAGCACTTAATCCTATCTGTATTATTACTTAAAAACTTAATCTTTTCTATATAATCACTTTAACAATTAAGATGTTACCTTTACCATCTAGCCCAAGGGGATTTGGGATCCCATGCAAATTTTTAAACTGCAACCTTAGAAGTAAATCTGTAGGGATGGATGCATGAGTATATAGCTTTACAGTTTCTTTGTAGGACATGAGAAGATAAAAACCGACACAGCCCTTCATGAGCTTAATTATCCTAAGCATTTGACATGGATGCAATGCATTAATTATATTTTCTTAAGCATGTGACTTGGATGCATTGCATTAGTTACAATTCTGATACCTTAGAGTCTCTATGTGTTATCAAATGGGGTCCATTACTTTACCAAGCCTAGTGAAGGGATTTTTAAGCTTTTTTTTCCTTTTTAGTATTGTTTTTGTAGTGCTTCTTAGTATACTAAAAAAAAAAAAAATTGAAATAAAAAAAAAACAACATGGAAGCTGCCAGTGTAAGCCAAAACAAGAAAGACCAGCGTGGAAGCCAAAATAATAACCTACAACTTTTAAAAAAACGATAATAAAAAGTTACTCTATTCATCAGGAAAGTGGCAGGCCATGGGGCTGCTGTCTTGGGGTGGAATCTGTTGCCCATCCTCCCATAAAGATGGAAGTTCCCATGGGGGAGCTGCCATCTTGGAATGGAAGTCCCACCCTCTGTGTGAGGAAGTGGAGTATCTGCCATGTTTAATGCTCTGCCTCCCTGATGCTAACATGTTCCTAGGTAACCAAACCAGTTCCCCAGCTTAAAATTTACAATTGAAGTCATGCTTGATTTGGAAATCAAAGACGCAGAGGCAAAGCAGAATTTTCATTACCTTTTTAACTGTAAAATAAAAAGACCTTTTAAAGTTTCAACCTTAGAAAATATGTCAATTGTTTTTAAAACACGTTAAAAACAACTTGAAAAATTTTAGAGGTGGGCCAGGGTGGCCAGTGCATTTGTGCAGCTGTGTGGCTGTTTCATAGGTGGCTCAGCCCCCCACAAGATGGCAGGAGTCTTATGTACATCCTGCACACCTGAGCCAACCAGTGGCAGCAGAGGGAGGGATCTGCTCCTTCTGACCCCATCTCAGCTGCTTTGGCTCCCACCTCTCCCCCAGGGATGCACCCACAGCAACGCTGAGGCCACTTGGCACTGGAGCAAGGTGAGCAGCAAGATAGCACAACCAATTGTGCCAGAGGAGCATGCACTGTTTTACCCAGGCCAGAGGCAAGAGTCAGAAACCACCCCTTCTCCCAGCTGTGGCCCAAGGAGGGCACACAGGGTGAGCACAGAGCACAGATGGGGGAAGGAGTGGAAAGCAAAAATATAAGCAATGTTAGAAGCTGTGAGAAGATAATTCTTACCATGTTGCTGGTTTTTCCTTTTAAATCAATCAAACAAATATTAATAAATAGTCCCTGGGGAATCCCTCCATTATTAAGGGTACTATCTGGGTCAGCATTTATGATATCGAGCTGCTTATTAATAATTTTCAATATTAATAAGACTGTGGGCTCTTGCTGCGTATTCACGGAATTCTGAATACTGGCTCAAATAGACCAGACAACATGGTAAGTTTTGAAGGATTTTATTCAGTTACAGAAATGCACAGGAGAGTCAGGGCTTTAGATAGGGGAGAGAGAGAAATCTAGAAGCTAAGTTGGGTCCATACCAAGCCGAGAGCAGGCCAGGAGAGAGCCACATGGAGCAAGCATGCAAGCAGGAAAGCAAGGAGCAGGCGGCCTGAAAGCCACACGCCCTGCAGGCATGGGGCAACAAGGGGAACAAAAAGGAGTCTGTGTATTTTTAAAATTTATGTTCCCACTTGTGCGAAGTAGTAAGGCTTGAAATATTTCATTTATATGCACCAGCACATTTCCAGCATGTGAAATTGACTTCAGTTTTTGTATACTATCCTTTGAGGTCCACTTTAAAAAGATAAAATTAATTTCCTCATTTTAACTATAGTTAATCATGAATTTATTGAAGTGTTTTTGCTTGTTTACTAATAAGTAGAACTTTATTTTCTTGATCAATTAATTGATATATTAAAGCCAAGATTTTTTTAAGAAAATATTAACTTATTTACTCTCAAGTGATTGACATAATTCTCACATTGTTGTTAGGGCTCTCAGCTCGGTATTTCCATTTTAGCCAATATTAGTACTTATCCTTTTGTTACTTTCTATTAAAAATTTAGTTAAGATTCTTTCTTTTCTTACTTTAATCCACAAAGATGTGTTTTTTCTCTTACATTAAACCACTATAATATTTTTTATTTTAAATATACTTGTGCTTGTCTTCAAGGTTAACCCATTTAGCAAGTCAATTACTGTAAGAACACTGCTCATCTTAATTGTATTAATTTGCCTTTTCAGAGAAAGAAGGCAAAGATCCCATCTGTCTTTGTCAATTTTGTTTCTTCCCAAGCAGTGACAAAAAGACATTTTTAACACATAGGCGTGAAATGCACAAGGATGGTAACCCGTGTTCACTCCCACTCCTACTCATTTCTCCATAAAACACTCCACCAACAAGTGGGAAGCTTAAGGATGAGTGGCAGCAGTGGGCTTGGAATCTTCACTTCTAGTCGCTATTTTAAAAGTAACAATCTCAACCAGAGACCCTCAGCGAGTCCCTTGTCCTTTCCCACTGCTCCAGGACTCAGTGCTGCACTATCAGTGCTGACTGCCCTGCCGGGTTATTGCATAGCCTTTTCATGCATGAAATTAATTCCTTAGTACAGCAAAATAATGTCTCCTGAGCCCCGTCACTGTAATTACCAAAGAACCAAGACAGGAAATGTTTAAGGAAGAAAATATCTTACGTGAGATAAAAAAAAATGGATTTATAGATTTGATTGATCATGTAAAAGATTTCAGAAATATTCCCTTTACTACAACTTGTTAAATAAGTCAAATTGTCCAAGAGTGAGGTACTTTTCTATTTGAAAGGTAGTAGGATCATGGCTATGCAGACTCGGTGCTAACGCAGTAGGACACGATGACATTGCTTTGCTTTGTAGCAGGGAGAAAAACGCCCATCTTTCTGTCTTCCAGCAGTAGCTACACTTACTCCTAGATTTTCCCACATGACACCTTGACCTCTAACTATATCTTTCAAGTGATTATTTTGATCACCATAGTGCTCTTGTAGCAGATGGACAACCTAAGCGGTACTTTCTGTACCACTTATACCTACACAGAGAAAATATAGTTCTCAGATAGTTCAGAGCAGGAATGCATGACAAAAAAATCACTATACCCACTCACTCCGTACCCGTATTTATTGGGCTTTAAATTATTTGGAGCAAGGGAGCTGGACCATCCCCAGTCAAGTGAATAGCCTATAGCTTGTTTGTAAAGTACTAGCTGATTGTGAGTTACCAAAGTAATTTGTTTCTTCATTCATGGGAGGAATTTGTGTAAAACAAATATGAGTCATAAGAGGCTTGGATTTTAGCTTAGAAATAACCTTAAAAATAAGATATGACCCCCAAAATTTACTTTATAGATGTTAACAAACGGATTCTAAAATTTATGTAGAGAGGCAATGCAATATTGAAGAAGAATAAAGTTGGAGGACTGATTCTGGTGCAGACAGGGAAGAAGGTACCAAGCTGGAGCTGAGGTCCCCAGTCCCAGCACCCCCCCTTGTCTGTATTGCCAGAATGCACCTCCCCATTTCTGTGCATTGAAAAAGTTACTGTGGTTTCACTGCTTACAAATGGTTCTCGGTTACTACCCTAGAAATGGGGGAATATTAGGCTAGATATTCTAAACAAAAAGAAACTTTTATTTATTTAAAACATGTGTCTGGCCACAGTATAAGCTAGAAAACAGAGAAATCTGTCCACTAAATGGTACTCTCAAATTTAATGTTATCCTCCAACTTGACCTGTTCTGTAAGAGATAGCAAAAAAAAAAAAAAAAAAAAAATTCCAACCACACATGGAGCCATAGGTTCTACTATGCCCTTACCCTCCTAGGAACACCAGATTCAGGAGGACAGATGGTAGATAGTGGATGAGCCACTATTGCATAGGATTAGTCCCACTGAGTTCAGCTTGTCCCAGTGCTGGAACCATTCCCAGGGGAAACTGGACTCTTCCCTTTATCATATAGCCTCCAATTCTCTTACATCTTCTGCTAGCTCATCATCTCCACCCTACAACTAGAGTACAGTCTTGCTATAGTCACACTGGGCCTGCTACTATCCACCTACAAGTAAGCTTTATCCTCCAAAAGAAATGGCTAATGGAGTTGCTGGGACAATTATAATATGTTTCCCTTTCTCCATTATTGACTTAAATTAATTTAAACAAAAGCTAGGGATGTTTTCAGAAAATCCTACCAAATTTACTGAAGGTTTTCTAGTCTTTAGGTTGCCCTGAAGTGACCTACAGTTTGTTCTGTTTACTTGTTGCACCCAAGAGACAAAACAGCCAATCAGGGCAAACTCTCAAGCCATACCAACTCCCTTTTGACTCAACAACCCAAACAATATGTTTTGTTTACCAAAAGCAAATCCAGATTCAAGGTGCCAAGATCATATGGTTACTTGCCTAGTGGCTGGAATGAAAAAATGTACTATCAAGCCTATAAATTATGAAAAAGTCAGAGAGGTGTAACACACTATAGGAAGAAAATCCAGTCATATTCCAGGAATGGCATTCAAGAATACAAAATAATAGACCCTAGCACCCCTAAAGAACATATCTTACTTGGTAACCATTTCTTCATTCAGCCAGCCAGCCCCAGATAGACGAAGAAAAATCCAGAAACTGGAAAGGGAAATAAAACTCACATGAGCCCCATGATACATATAACACTGGGTGTGTTTCATAATAGAGTCAAAGTCAAGAAGGAAAAGGAGGTCCAATGTGGGAAATCACATTCAACAAACTGAAACTTCAGTGGCTTCAAGGATTACTGTTTAGAAAACCCCACAAATCCAGACATTTCCTCCCCAGTAGGAGCAATGCTCTCCATCTAAGTCATTCATTTTTGCTGCTGCTCCAAAGATTAGTCTCAGAACAAAGCATTGTTACAAAATCATAGATTTGCCCTCCTATTGCACAGAGAGGGAATTTCAACTAATAAAGAAAATTCTAGTGATTAGATAGTAATATTGGAAATGAAATTCCAAATTTATTATGCTAAAATGTTGTGAACACTAGATTCTCAACTAATATTCAAAAATCACATCTGCACTGAACATGTATACAATTTTCTTGTTATTATTCCCTAAACAATGCACTATAGCAACTATTTAAATAACATTTTCCTTGTAGCAGGAACATAAGCACCCACAGGTTTTGGTATCCACACGGGTCTATGGATGAATGTCCCGCAGATACTAAAGGACAGCTATATGAAAAGAAAAACAAAACAAAACAAAACAAAAAACCCAAAAAACAAATGTCAAATCCAATACTGATTTGGGGCTAGTGCTGTGGCGCAGCAGGCTAAACCCCAGCCTGCAGTGCCCGCATCCCATGTAGGTGCTGGTTCCAGACCCAGCTGCCTCACTTCCAGTCCAGCTCTCTGCTATGGCCTGGGAAAGAAGAGGAGGATGGCCCATGTAGGAGACCCAGAAGAGGCTCCTGGCTCCTGGCTGTGGATCATCTCAGCTTTGACTATTGCAGTCATTTGGGGAGTGTACCAGCAGATGGAATACTTCTCTCTTTCTCTCTCTCTCTCTCCGTAACTCTTTCAAATAAATAAAATAAATCCTTAAGAAAAATCCAATATTGAAGTGTCTGAGTGGAAGATTTTAGAACTTCTGACTTCTGTGAGGGAGATTAAAAAGAATTGAGTTGATATTTGTCAGGCTTGACTTTGCCTGCTTTATTTGTCAAGATGAATTTTCAGTTCAGAATCAGTCCACTTTCTTTTTCTTTCTTCATAGATTCTTTGTGTGGTTCTCATGCCTGAGTGGGTGGGATGTGCAGGCTCTGTGGGCTCCCCTGGGCAGTTGCTTCATCTTGGCAGAGGGGCCTGGATTTGTGAACACACCAGCCCACATTAAACCTTCCCAACTACTGAGGGTAGAGGAGGTTTACCACACCCAACTTGGTGTCAATCTACACTCTTGCCCCACACCATCAAGCTCTGGCTGAAGCTCCCTGGTCCCTCCCTGCGCATACCTCTGGATATCTGCCCAAGGAGCAGGCATTCCAATAAACCAGAGAGGCACATTTCACAGAACAAAGACTTCTGGTGGAAATATCAACAAGTGTTTACTCAGATGGATAAAAAGTCATATAAAAACAAAGACGCGACCGGCGCCGCGGCTCACTAGGCTAATCCTCCGCCTAGCGGCGCCGGCACACCGGGTTCTAGTCCCGGTTGGGGCGCCGGATTCTGTCCCGGTTGCCCCTCTTCCAGGCCAGCTCTCTGCGGTGGCCAGGGAGTGCAGTGGAGGATGGCCCAGGTGCTTGGGCCCTGCACCCCATGGGAGACCAGGAAAAGCACCTGGCTCCTGGCTCCTGCCATCGGATCAGCGCGGTGCGCCGGCCGCAGCGCGCCGGCCGCGCCGGCCATTGGAGGGTGAACCAACGGCAAAGGAAGACCTTTCTCTCTGTCTCTCTCTCTCACTGTCCACTCTGCCTGTCAAAAAATTAAAAATTAAAAAAAAAAAAAAAAGACGCATGGACAAGGAAGACAATGTGATGTCCCAAAAGTAATACAACAATACTTAAATATTAGACTGTGCAGATAAGGAGACTGATGAAATGCCTGAAAAAACTTCAAAAGAATGATCATAACATTACTCCAAAGCACAGAGAGACAAACTCATGAGTTAAACAACAACAAAAAAAAATGTGTACGTGACAAAGATGAGAAATTCTGCTGGGAGATAGAGGTAATAAAGAAAAATAAAACTGAACTGTTAGAATGAAGGATTCAATATGTCAAATAAATACAGTAGAAAGCCTTAACATATTTTTGAAGCAGAAGAAAAATATCTGAGATGGAAGACAAACCTTTGGGAATATCTCAGGCAAAAGAAGGAACAAGAAAAACTAGAAAACCTGAAAAAAGTCTTCAAGATCTATGGAATACCACCAAATGGCCAAATATGCAAATCTTAGAAGTTTCTTAAGTATGGAGAAACAGAATGGCTTAGAAGACTTGTTTAGTGAAATATAGCTGAAATTTTTTTTGCTAATTTGGAGAACGATTTGGACATCCAAGTACAGCAAGCACATAGAATCCCTAACAGGGCTGGCACTGTGGCAGTGCTGGCATCCCATATGGGCACCCAGCTCTCTGCTGTGGCCTGGGAAAGCAGTAGAAGATGGTCCTTGGGCCCCTGCACCCAAATGGGAGACACACAAGAAGTTCCTGGCTCCTGGCTTCAGCTTGGTATGGCACCAGCTGTTGCAGCCTACTGGGGAGTACACCAGTGGATGGAAGACCCCTGTCTCTCTTACTCTCCTTCTCTCTCTGTGTAGCTCTGACTTTCAAGTAAATAAATAAATCTTTAAACAAAAAAGAAAATGTGTTGTATATACACAATGGAATACTACTCAGCCATAAAAAGAAATCTTGTCTTTCTTAACAAAATGGATGCAACTAGAGACCATTAGCCTTAGTGAACCACACCAGTTCCAAAAAGACACATATTGTATGTTTTCTCTGATTTGTGGTAACTAATATATATATATATATACATATATATATTATTTATAGTATAAAAAAGTCATGTGTATGAGTGAAATTGACATCCTGAGATTTGATGATTGTAGCCCTTGTCTATACTCCTGAGGAAGAGTTGTCTCTCTATTTACTACTTACTGAATTCCTTATTTAGTAGAGAATTAAGCCTATGATTATAAAGTAAATTGAAATTTTTATTGCAAAAATTAAAAGAATAATAAGAAAGGAGGAGGGTGGGTAAGAGTGAGGGAGGAAGGGAAGTAGCATTGAACATATGATTATGTTCTTAGAATTGTTTACATTAGAAATACATGAAGTCTACTCCCTTTATATAAATAAATGAATAAATAGAAATATAACCAAGTAATGCCTACATATGTTTTAAAAGATGAAATAGTGTAGAAGCTTTAATGAAGAGTAACTGTCTAACACCTGTTTCACACCACCCTGTCTCCCAGCCCACACTGTTACTTGTTCTGCTTCCCAGAAACACAACAAAAACCCTACCTTAATTCTTATGCCACTTATCCAAACTTTTAAACGTTAGACTTATAATTTATTTTACTGACTTACAGTGTTAAGTGTGGTTTTTTTTCAGTAAAATTGTTTCCATTTTAATGGGCATTATTGAATTTCTCATTCTCTGCTGGATGCTCTTGTGATGTTGACTATCTCTTTTTCCATCTAACTTTGAAGAATATCTATTGACCACTCCTTACCCAATTATTTGCTGATTTGTTAGTTCTGCCCTGTTTCTTTCACTTGTCCACCCCTTTCTTGCCTCCCTATGTCTGTATGCTGTACCTTTATTTGCACAGCTTTATGGCTAAAAACATTAATATTCTATTTTACAAGAATGTTTAAGTCCTTTGTCAACTTATTAATCACTATTGATTCTGCTATGGTCTTCCTCTTAATATACTGAGTGTTGTCAGACACTCTGCAATTAAAAAAAAGAACAGGGAAACTTAGACCATTTGCAAATTTTAGATTTTGTAAACTTATGTGACTTTCCTTATAGATAAATTAAGCTGAAGCTATTCAGCCAATATTTTTATCCACTATTTATTAGAACGGTGAATGAGGACTTAGGCAGTGTTATTGTTTCTAATCATCTCTGGGAGAAATTTATCAGGAGCAGCACAGGACTGTGTATAGCTTTTTATTGATCCTCTTGTGGCCTCTGACTCTAAATCTGTGAATCAGCTATAGGTTACGCCAAAGAACTTAGTACAGGCTAGAAGCTTTTGATGTAACTTTCACTTAGGAACAGACTCCTGATGAATCAGATAATAATTTCCAGCAGTTAAAACAGGAATAAGTTGGATAAGTTCTGACTTCCTTGCTCTTCAACTTGTTCAATAGCTCTCTACTTCTTTTGAGTGAGATTAGTAGAAGCACCTGCTTGTTTTCAAAGTACAGAGAACAGGAAAATAATCCCTTTCATGGATACTAGGGACGTGTTTTCATTGTCACAAATCAGGAGCAATATTAGCAGTGCTCTCTGGATAGTATCAGATAGAATAATTAAATATTACTGCCAGAAGATGGTAAGCATTGTTAGTAATTGACATCTAGTATTCAATCAGTTAATAAGGAACTGGATTGCAGTGTTTTCCTAAATCTGAATGCATAGGAATCACTTAAGAATAACATTAGGCATATAGTCTCAGTGGATGTGTAAACAGGACCTGAGATAGCTGTGACTCAGAAAATCTTCTCAAGTGATGCAAACATAAACCCAGGTTTGGGAATTATTATATTAAACAAGCCAGCTTGCTCATTATTTACACATATATCATGAAATCAGTGTACATTATTAATAGGCCACCAGGAAGTTAAATAGCTTAAACATAAATAAACTTTTAAGAGAAATTTTCTTTTTACATCTGCAGCACTGTTTATCCATTTGAAAATTGTCACTACCAAACATTTGATGCATCCTTTGGAAACCCCGACTATTCATTTGCTTAAAGACCAAAATGAATGCAAATTCATTTTCCAAGGGTGCCTTATCTCTGCTCATGGCCAATCATAGAATTATCTAGAATGAAGTGAACTTTGTGCTGTCCCTCAGCTTGTCTGCTTAAAGAGTTAGTATGACCTTCTCTTCAGAAACAAATTCTTTCTGGGTTAGGTTCTGTTAACCTAAATTTTCTACATAAATTTTGATTGTCAATATTTATAAATCAACTCTTAACTGGCAATATAAATATATGACATTCCAGATACTTGTCAAATAATAACCTTGAACTCTCTGCTGTCCAATACTTTTCAAAATTGCTATTGAAATAACATTCTTGAAGGACTATGTGAAATGTGTGTGATTCAATATATAATAAATTTTATTCTGGGATTGAATCAGAGTAGCAGAGTGCTGTGTCCTATCCTGTGTTGTTTTGGCTCTTAGTGCATTGCTTATATATTGATGTTGAAATTCTAGTGTCCACTGAGGGAGCTACAATCTGTATATAACTCATAATTACTATTACTATTTAAATCCAATCTTTAATGGAAAAGTTTAAAAAGTACTGAGTGTCTATAATATTCAACAGACAGAGGCACAAATATATTGGTACTTCTCAATTTAAGGTGTGTCTGTAAGTATAGAAATTAATTTTAGATTCATATTTTGCCATAAATTCTCACCAAAATTTTTCTGCTAATATACACATATTAGTGTTTGTTTTATACAAAAAGTGATTCTTATTCTCATCTAAAATTTTAAATAACATTAAAATTCAACAAGGATGCACTGTAACAACAAGCACTTTAGTGTGATTTTGGTAAATGCAACCCGTTAAAAAACTGTGTCTTCTGTAGGAGGGGTTGGCACTGAGCATAGCTGGTAAAGCCTGTGACACTGGCATCCCATATTGGTGCTTGTTCAAGCCCAGCTGCTCCACTTCTGATCCAACTCCCTACTAATATGCCTGGGAAAGCAGCAGAGGATGACGTAAGTGCTTGGGCCCCTGCACCCAAGTGGGAGACCAGGAAGAAGCTCCTGGCTCCTGACTTCGGATCAGCCCAGCTCTGGACATTGCAACCATTTAGAGTTAACCAGCAGATGGAAGATCTCTCTCTCTCTCTCTCTCTCTCTCTCTGTGTGTGTGTGTGTGTGTGTGTGTGTGTCTCTGTAACTCTGCCTTTCAAGCAAATAAATATATCTTTTAAAAAAGAACCTATAGGAAAAGATCTTCTCATGTCCTAGAATGTTAGGGAACTTGGTTGAACTTGGCTTCTGATTAACAGCTCTTTGATTTGTATCTTGTGGATAATGTAAACATTGAAACCAAGTCTGTTTCTAACTTTATCTTCCAGAAAACTTCGCATCAACCTGCCAATCTTCAGAACCATTGGGCAATATGACTTCAAATTCTGAAAGGACTGCATTTCATTTTTTTCTGTCTTTCTATTCTTCTGTAACAAATACTGATCCATTTTATCATTTCAAAAGCTCCTTCTTTAAAATCCCAAATTTTAGTATCCCACTTTCAGATGGCAAGTGTCTATATTACCACCACTCCCATCACTTTATCTACTATTACACACACTAAGCTCTTCATTTTCTTTTTCTATTTGATAGGTTTGCTTTCTATTTTGGTAAATGGCACCAAAAATGTATCTGAACCTAAGACTCGGAACAATCGTTGACTGTCTCTTTCCACATTCCCCTGCCAACAAATGGCTTTTTTTAGTTTTCATACGATAAACCATTTGTTGTGCTGCTAACTTCAAGTCTTATAGCTACAATTCTTTGCCACTTTTACTAGAGTTATCTTTACAAAGATTAATTGTCATAAATTAGATCCTATCATTCAGCTACTTAGAGTTCCCCAGTATCTCCCCACTGTCTACAGCATGGCGTATGCAGCCGCTTCTCATGATCATACTTGCGATAGTGTCTTGTCTCTAGAACATATTCTACTGACATTTAGATCCTCAATAATTAATAAAACCTCTTTCTCCCTTTCTAGCCTATTCTCATGTCACTTTCTATTGTGCTCTGTACCCAACTGTTACAGGATCGTGGCCTTTTTCTTTTCCATCCAGGCCTTTCACACATGCTCATTTTCTTGATTGGAATGTTCTCCTGGCTTTATTTTTACCTAAGTTATTCATGCTAATTTTTCAGATATGTGCCTATGTCACAAAAAGACATCCATGTGACAAAATCAAATGGTAGTTCTGCCCTCTTCATGACCTCTCTATGATAGTTAATAAAAATATGTATTTATATGTAATATATAATTATTTTAAGCACTTTCTTCTCTTATTTACTGCAGAAATACACTTTATTCTTCTATCTCATTGATTATTCTTCTTGAATGGCTTTTCTGATTCTTTCTATGTTACTCCAGATCTACTTGCTGTATTTTGTCAGGGCTGAGTCCTTAACCCTGTGAGGGAGCTTCAAAACATTGTGGAAAACTGCTACTATCTTCTCGTTCAAACTTTCTCAATTGTTTTGAAGCTCCTCATTATCTTCTTTTTTTTTTTTGCAGTGGCCTTATACTTGGTGATTTATTTCATCAAATGTCATGACATAAAATACCAGATAAGGGTCTTTATCTCTGGACATTATTCTAAAAGTGAGAGTTGTGCATAAAATATTTTACATGATGATTTTGGATATATCAGAAACCTCATGAATGTAACACATGTAACATAATTTTTATTTTAGTTCTCCTTTTTCCCAGAAAACCTGATATCCTCAAGTCTCTCCTAGGCCAACATATAGCACCACTATCAACCCAGTCACAAAGAAAACTGAGCCATGTGTTCTTCTGTCTTCCTTAAATTTTCTTCCTTCTTTTCTGCTTTTCTTCTCCTTCTCCTCCTCTTCCTCCCCCTCCTTCTCTACCTTTTTGTCTTCCTTATTTTTTGTTCTTCTTTTCTCCTCCTCCTCCACCTCTTTGTCCTTGTCCTCATTCTCATACTCCGCCTCTTCCTACACCTCCTCCTTCTGTCTTCCTTACTTATATTTCTTGCTTTTCTCCTCCTCCTCCTGCTCCTCTACCTCCTCCTCCTATCTTCCTTATTTTTTTTTCAACTCCTCCTCCCGCACCTCCTCCACCTCCTCTTTCATCTGCTTCTCCTTTCTCTTCCTCTTTCTATTCCTCCTGCTCTTCCTATTCTTAATCTTAGTCTTAGTTGCATTCTTCTTGTTATGAGATTGAGAACCAAAGAAACATACATACAGAGAACACTCTCATATGCTGGTTCACTTCCTTAGATGCTTGTAACAACTGGGCTGGGCCTGGCTGAAGCTAAAAGCCAGGAACTCAATCAAGGTTTCCCACAGAGGTGGCAGGAACCTAACTACTTGAGCCATTCACTCCCTGCTCCCTTCCAAGGTCTGCATTAACTGAAAAATAGAATCAGGAGCAGAGTTGGGACTTGAACTCAGGTATTCAGTTATGAGACATGGATATTTTAACCTCTAGGTCAAATGTCTACTCCTCCATTACTATTACTGTGATCTCTCCCTCTGATTCCTTTTTTTTAAAGATTTTATTTATTTATTGGAGAGGTAGAGTTACAGACAATGAGAGGGAGAGACAGAGAGAAAGGTCTTCCTTCCTTTGGTTCACTTCCTAAATGGCCGCAACAGCTAGAGCCAGGAGCCAGGAGCCAGGTGCCTCTCCCAGTCTCCCATGCGGGTGCAGGGCCCAAGCACTTGGGCCATCTTCCACTGCTTTCCTAGGCCACAGCAGAGAGCTGGATTGGAAGAGGGGCATCTGGGACTAGAACCGGCACACATATGGGATTCCGGTGCTACAAGCGGAGGATTAACCTACTGCACCACAGCGCCGGCCCCTACTTCTAATTTCTTTACAGTCTCCATGTTGGCTTCCCTGTTGTTCTCTTTTCTCCCTCCTATTCATTTTTCATGCAGAAACTGTTGACCTTATTAAAGCACAAATCACTTTATTCACTCATCTTAAAACCTATCAATAGTTTCCCAATTAGAGTGACATATATACTCTTACCACAACCTTTTTGGGGCATGGCCTCTCCTGATTCACCAAAGGACACTTTCACCATCACTTGCTCACTAGAGTGAAAATGTCTGGCTTCTCTGAATTTCCAGAGCAGACCTATTTCTTGCCTCAGGGCATTGTTCTTCTTACTTCTATGGGCAGAATTCACCTGTTTTTTCATTTGTTTTTAAAAGATTTATTTTATTTATTTGAAAGGCAGAGTTAAGAGAGAGAGTGGGAAAGACAGAGAGCTCTTCTGTCTGCTGCTTCACTCCCCACATGGCTGCCACTGCTTGGGCTGGACCAGAGGGAAGCCAGGAGCCAGGAATTTCTTCTGGTTCTCCCACATGGGTGCAGGGACCAAGGTACTTGGGGCATCGTCTGCTGCTTCTGCTTTCCCAGGCACATTAACAGGAAGCTGAACATGGAAGTGGAGCAGCTGGGATCATAACCAGCCCACTAAGAAATGCCATCATTGTAGGCAGTCGTTTTATCTGTACACCACACACTGGCCACAGAACACACCTTCTTAAAACCTCAAAATGTTTACATCTTTATTCCTGAGTTCTCAGTCTGGATTTTATTCTTTTGAGAGTGCACAGCTGACTACCCTTAGCATGTCCTCTATTTTCCTTGTCATATTTTGTTTATTTACTATTACATATTATAGTTGCTAACTTACAATTTGTTATTTTACATTTCCAGTCATTTCTACCACACTTTAAGCTTCAAGAGGCCAGGGATTGTGCCTACTTTGTTTAGTATTGCATCTTCAATTCTAGCATGTTTCCAAAGTGGGCACTTAATACATATTTGTTAAACGAATGACTCTGTCAGCTAAAATACCACAGGGATTTTCTGATGCTTTAGATTGATGCAGATCCATTTATCATATGTTCCTGTAGCTCTCTATGCTCCTTCTGTATAACACTGTACCCATTTATAAGTTCCATCTTTGATATTAGTAATGACATGGGATATTGCACACTTTTCTTTTCCATCGTGGTATCCCCAGCACCTTTCACAGTGGCTGCGATGTGGCAAACACTTCACAAATATTTAAGTACTGATATATTCTTGAAAATCATTAATTCTTTGCTGACTGAAGAGGTTGATTGAATCAAGACTGTTAAGGGTGACTTAGAGACTTTGAAATGACAGAATTGAGTTGTGTTAACACTAGAATTGGAGATCTCATATTAGGTTGGAGTTTAAAAAGGAGTTTAATTTTGTCATTACAATCCAAATAATACGTTCTCTGTCTATAAAATTAGATACAACCATATGAATTTAGAAAAGTTATTTGATAATTTGCATACATGAAAAGCATTGGTTTTGATAGAGTAAGACATAAGGTAAATTACCCCAGAGTAAGCAAAACTCTATGAGTAGTCAAAAGACATTAGGGAAAGTTTAGCAGCAAACACAATTGACTCACCTTGTAGTGCAGAATATTAAATCTAAACCCTTTATCAAGAATAGAAAAATACTAGAAGGTAAATCAAAAGTTATCACAACAAGAAATCACACAATTCTAGAGCAATAAATTTCTGTGTGTTCTACATATTCTGTATGTGTGAGGAACAGGGACATCGAAAGAGTTCCCGCTCTCTTGCCCCTTTTCTCCTGCTCTCTCTCGGTTCCTCTCTCCAGCCTCCTCCTCTGGTCTCTTGGCTCTTGGTCCTTCTCTCCTGCGCTCTCTTGGCCTCTCTTGGCTTCTCTCCTCCTCTCATCTCTCTTCTCCCTCCTCTGTCTCTCTTTCACAGTCTCCTTCTCTCTTTTTCCTTCGCCTCCCTTTCACTCTGGTCTGTAGGGTGTTCCCCAATAAACCCTTTCCCTTAAAAAAAAAAAAAAAGAAAGAGTTCCCAAGTGAAATGATATTAAGTCAACAAAACCATAGCTGTGTCTTTTTGACAGTCTCTAAGTCTTTTAATAATCTATACTACCTTGAGACCCATCAAGGGACGTCTATTGAATAAACCTCCCCCCTAAATTTATTTGATCAGCAAATTACCTTGGCACAGTCTATCTAGTGTGATTGGTATTAGAGTAATCAATCTTGGTCCTGAAAGCACCCTTCTCTTAGCAGAGATTTAGCTCAGTTTTGTTAGATGCAAACTGTCATGTGTCATCCTCAGATTGTTGAAAGGAGGCTGAAAGCAATTCTATGTATTCCTTTCCTATAGTTGCTCCAGGAAAGATCCTGGAGTTTCCCCCTATTTGTGAAAATAATGCATGTTATTTTATAGGGAGTATCAAGAGGAAAATGGGTTGTTGTGAAGTAAGGAGGAAATGAGAGTGATGAAAACAGTGCACAAGTGTACCTTAAAAGCAAAATAAAAAAGAAATGAGCAAAGCCCTTATTACCTTAATCCAAACCTTGACAGAACCTAATTCATACATTTCAAAGTCATTAAATGTAGGGTCAATGTAAGGTAAGAGAATGGAGGCTTCACGGTCTGTTGACCTTATTACATCATTAAAAGATCAAATTTTGGCCTGAAAACAGCAGATTCCTTCTCAATGATTCACATTACCAGAAATCTTGGGCTTACTGGAATTCTTAATAAAAAATACGAATCTCCTTGTAATAAATTTCAAATGCTGTTTCTTGATAACTGTAATTACAATTCACCATTAAATTTGCCCATTATCAGTTACTGCTAACCTTTCCATTTATCTCAGGTGACTTCTAGGAGGTGGTTCAGAGCCTTTTCTATCTTGTCCATGGTATTGCAGAAAGTTGATTTTCGTTTTTTGTATTAAAAAGCCTCAGTGATGCTTTTACCTGTAGGTGACTCCAACAAAGATAACTTCATCCCAGGACTTTCTATAGACCTGACTTTGACCAGTTAGCAGTCCCCTTCTCTAACCACCAGTGCTCCTCCAGTTTGGAACCACACTGCAGCTGTCCTTTCCTTGTGCTCATGCCAGTGTTTCCTTTCCTTTCAGAGGCATGAAAAAGTAGAGAAAAGGATCATTCTGTTTTTTTCCTCCTTGTAACTATTTTTAAAGGGGAACTTTTTTTCTAGATAAACAATAGGTACTTTGTTGAGGTGGATTCTTTCTGAGAGGAAGAGTGTGCCTTCTCATTCCACCACAGTACTTATCCTGAAAACAAATCCAACAAATTGCAGAAGCAGAAAGAAATAGCAACTTCTCCAAAATGCCGCCACGCTGGTATTTATGTACCAGTGTGCCATTTGGGAAGCATTAACTGTCTCTAGAGAAACAAGGGAAAGAGAAACACCCAGATACGACATTATAGGAACTGAATAATAGAATCCATACTTTTTTAAAAATGAAAATATTAACTTTAATTTCACTGGAATCTTATAGAACAAAACACAAATATAGCTGGAGGAATTGTTACATTTGAAATAAATGTTTCTTTATCAACAATATATTAATTATTAAAATGAAAAAGAAAACCCAATTTTTATAGTCAATAATACATGTGTACTGTATTTTTGAAAATTGCTAGAAAAGTAGATTTCAAGCATTCCCAGCACAAAAATGAAAAAGAATGTGAGGTAATACATATGTTAGTTGGCTTAAGTTAACCATTTTTCAATGTATATTTATTTTAAAACAGCATGTTGTACATGCCAACTATATAAAATTTTTTTTTGCTGATTGAAAAAACTTCTATCATTAAGGAAAAATAGCAAAAGTATGGAGATTTTTTTTAGTGAGTGTATCAATCCTTTTTTGTCTGTTTGATTTGTTTTGTTTTCAATTTAAGAATCAGACACAGAAAGATAGAACTCCCATCCTCAGGATAACTCCCCAAATGCCTGCTAGAGCTGGTCTGAGCCAAAGTCAAATTCTGCACAAGGAACTCAATCCAGTTCTCCCATGTGGATGGCAGGAACTGAATTACTTAAGCCATAACAACTTTCTCCAGGGGTCTGTATTATCAGGAAGCTGGAGTGAGGAGCCAGGGGCAGGCATTCAAACCAGGCGCTCCAATATGGGATTCAGACTTTACAACCGTTAGACTAAATGCCTATTTTACCAACTTTTCAGCTTTGTTTTTATTTTGCAAATTGCTATCAATGATTTATAAATTTTTTAAAAGGAAGAGTTACAGAGGGATGGAGAAAAGAGGGGGGAGAGAGAGAGAGACAGAGAGAGAGAGAGAGAGAGAGAGAGAGAACCTCCATTGCTGGTTTACTCCCCAAATGGTTACAACAGATGGGACTTGCCGGGTAGGAGCCATGAACCTGGGAGGCATTCCAGGACTTCCACAAGGGTGGCAGGAGTTTAACTACCTGGGCCATCTTCTGCTGTTTTCCCAGGCACATTATCAGGGAGATGGATTGTAAGTGCAGCTGCCTGAAATTGAACTGGCAATCATGAGATGTTAGCATCAGAGGCAGAGTCTTAACCCACTAAGCCTCAATGCTGGCTCCTGTTTTTTCATTTTATATTACAGATTTACAGAAATGTTCTAAGAATAATGCAATGTGCTCCCATGTACTCTTGATGCAAATTCCCCAGATGATAATAAATTACATTTGCACTACCATTTTTTGAGTGAGAGCAAATTGCTGAGATAATTCCCCATTACCATTAAATTCCTCTAAATAATACTTCAAGGTTAATTTCCTTAAAATTAGGACGTTCTTTCATATACGTGTACCACACTTACTAAAATCAAGAAAGTAACACTGATATAGTATTCTCTCTATCTAATATGACACATTGACCTTGTTCCGATCTTGCCAATTGTCCCAATTAATGCTTTATGTAATAAAGAATAAATCATTCTACATTATCTATTGTACTTTTTGAGTCTCTTTCTTTGAAAAATCTCAGGTTTTTGTCTTTCAAGAGGTAATGACTTTTAGGAGTAAAGGCCAATCATTTTATTGATTTGTATTCATTTATTTTTACCATTAATTATTTAGATCATACATTTTTTTACTTGGAAAGAAGTGATATATTTTCCCTTGTGACATCTAAGGAGGCACTTATTGTTGCTTTGTCCTATTAATAACTTTGTTAACTTTGCTCACTTGGTGCAGGTGGTGTCTGAATGTTTTGCCCACTTTCAAGTTATGGTTTTTCCCTACGTAATCAACAATATTTTATGACAAGATACTTTGTCACTAGGTAAATATCTTGCACCTGATTAAACTTTCACTCCCTATATTTAGTATCCGTTGGTGCTATAGACTGAATGTTTGTGTCTCCCACAAATTCAAATATTAAAATCCTGTTTTCCATGTGGTGGTATTAGAAGGGAGGTGATTAGTGCACACTAGTAGAGCTCTCACAAGTGGGATTAGTGTCCTTGCAAAAAGAAGGTCTGGAGAGTTCCACTACCCATCTTTCATTCAAGGACATAAGAAGATAGCCATCTATAAACTAGGAAGCAGATCCTCCCAGACACCAAATCTGTGGGCACCCTTCCAGCCTCCATAACTGCGAGGAATAAATTTCTGTTGCTTATAAGCCCTCTTGTCTCTGGTTTTCTGTTACAGAAGCTTGAATATACTTAGACAATTGATTTTTTCTTGTCTTTACTATCATTTTGATGGTTGCCAAAGGCTGACTTTCCAAATCTATAATTTCTTCTACTTTAATGACCTCATTTTCTTATAAAATAAAGCATTTACTAATTATTGTTTGGCGGATAGATATCAGAATGAACCCATGCATTCTTATTTTATGGTTTATATTTGTTTGGGCCATTATTTCTATGTACCAGTTTTCCCATATTTAGTTAGTGGGAGCCCTCTTGAACAGGCTCCTATGATCCTTTAACATGTCTCTATCATTATTTAAGTATGTCCTTACTTTCTTGTACTACAGGATGGGCCACTTGAACCTTCAGTGTGTAGCACAGAACTCTTTGGTCTTAATATTACCCATTTATAATTGCCTCTGATACTTTGTTTCAATATGGACATCAGAAAGCTAATCTAATTTCATCTCAACCATATTCTTGTGCTTCCTCTATGCTTCAAGGACTCCTAATCGGATGTGCCCCATCTCAACTAAGAGGAAACTGCTCAGATATGTATCTTTATTTAATCTACTACTCCATGGCATGCAATACAATTTTGTACCTTGTGAATCTTCAGTAAATGTTGGTTGATTGATGGCCATGTACAGAAAGGCATGTAGATCCCAGAAAGAACAGCAAGCTAAAAAATATTACCTAACCCTCAAGTTTTTCACCACAAGAACCTGCAAGGCACATCATTTCGAAGATACTCAACTCATTAATTGTCAAAGCAGGCTAATTGTTAGCAGGACACCTGTGGTGAAAAAAATGTGTTTGATCTTGCTAAACGTTTAAGAAGATTGATGTAGCCACAAAATATTTAATATTGAAATATAGCATGACTAGGTATTTCCTGTTTCCACTTTTAGGTGATGTTTAAAAAATAAGCTATTTAGTTCGTTAAAGTATGGTTCTAAGTTTAGATATTCCTGCTATTCTTCTCCTCTTGTATTCACCCTTCGTAGCCTCTCTTCTTAGCAGTCCCTTTTTATAAAGTCATATTAGGATCAACATTGGCTTGAATTCAGTGGAATAGTATCTTTTATCTTCACGCAAGAGAAATAAGACAAAAACAGATGAAGTGTAAAAGACACAAGTAGTAGAGAGAATCTTTAAACGATTTGAAGCAAAGTGACCCAGGATATAGTCACTACGTAGCACAGCCCAGATATATTGCAATATTGATCCAAGTAGGGAAGGGTATACTAGGGAAGGAACTTCCACACTAAATAAATATGAGATGATGTTAGCAGTTTCATAATTGTATTGATTTTTCTCATTTCTTTTATAATATAATATGCTCTTTACTAAGAAAAATACCTATTGTGGGTAATGCTTGGCATTCTTCAACACAAAGTAATGGGTGGAATATTTTAATGTGAAGAGTACAGATGCTAGAGTTGGTACGAGTTGCTTTTCCCCACTCCCAATCATTGAGACCTTGAGGAGGATCATGAACATTGGTTTTCTTATAATAAAATGGACATAATAATACCTATTTTGTCATATTGTTGTAAGGCACAGAGACTACGTCCATGCACAGAATGTAGAGTGCCTAACAGATAGTAGATGCTTAACACACATCAATTCTGGAGAAGCACAACCCAGAACCAATTCCAGTAAGAATCTTCTAAGAGTATTATTGTATTAAAAACAAAATAAGGCGGGGCCGGCACCGTGGTGCAGTAGGTTAATCCTCCACCTACAGTGCCGGCATCCCATATGGGCACTGGTTCTAGTCCCGGCTGCTCTTCTTCCAATCCAGCTCTCTGTTATGGCCTGGGAAAGCAGTACAAGATGGCCCAAGTCCTTGGGCCCCTGCAACCGTGTGGGAGACCTGGAAGAAGCTCTTGGCTCCTGGCACAGCTCCAGCCATTGTGGCCATTTGGGGAGTGAACCATCGGATGGAAGACCTCTCTCTCTGTCTCTCTCTCTCACTGTCTGTAACTCTACCTCTCAAATAAATAGATAAAATCTTAAAAACAAAAACAAAAACAAAATAAGGCAAACCTTTCCTTGGAGACTAATTCATTCAGTATGGGAGTATAGCTAATAATATCTTTTCTTTAAAAAAAATGAATACTTAAGTGATTAATAGAAAACCTATAACAGAGCATCCAATATACCATGAAGTTCCCAAATCCAATAGGACTAATATCTATATGATCATATGGTGTCCATGGTATACTTCTAACTCACACTTTTTCTATGTTCCTGTCCCATTTTCTGTATCACTGCCCATGTTACATGCTGTACATATCTTTGAAACTGGGATATTTAACTTGATCTTTCTCTTCATCCTCCACCATCTTTGTAGATTTTTTGTTGCTATAACAAAATATCTGAGATCATAATTTATAAAAGTAGAAGTTTATTTGGCTCATAGTTTTGGAGGCTGGGAAGTTCAAGAAAGTGGCACAGGCATTAGCTCATCATCTGGTGAGCACCTGCTTGCTGCTGCACCACAAAATTGTTGTAGGCATAACATGGTGACAGTCTGTGTGAACTCAAGTGTCTCTTCTTATAAAGCCATCAATGCCTTCATGGGAGCCCTGCCCTTATGACATCATGTAATCCTATTTATTTCCAAAACGTCCCACCTACAAACACCATTAATAAATGAACCTGAGGATTAAATTTCCAATACATGGACTATGGGAAGGCATTTTCAAATCACAGAATCTACCTATCAGAAAAGGGAGCTTCTTCTCCTCATTGTTTTCATTTTCTGGTAAAAGAATGGCTGATCATCTTTCCAATTGTTTAATAGAGAAAAGAGCAATATCTTCAGTTTCTTCTTTATCTCTTCATCACTGGACTCTAATCTTGCTTATTTAACAGTAGTCAAATCATTGAAACATGTGTCTGGATGCATCTGAACATCTTTAGTAACTACAATGTTCAGGATAAAATTCAAACTTTTCATGGAAGCATTGAGGCCTTTTATGATCTGACTCTAGTCTCTCTGTATCTCTACATGTTCACCTCCAACATTATCCCTTCCCTACCATTCTGGTTAGCTAGATTGCTTGTTGCTTCCCAAAGGTGTTGTGGCCTCATATCCATTTGACTTTGTACTTTCTGGCTGCTATAGTCTGGGTGTTTGCATCCCTACCTTCAAATTCGTACTGAAACCCTAAACCACAAGATGTTGAAGCTTGGAGACTGGGCCTTTACCTGGTGAGTAGAAAACATGTGTGGAGTTCTTGGGAATGGATTTGTTGCTCTTATAAATGAAGCTTCAAAGATCTTCCTTATCGCTTCCATCATGGGATGACAGTGAGTCGGTGCTATGAGCAACAGGCCCTCACCAAACACCAAATCTGCTGCTACATTGATCTTGGACTCACAACCTCCAGAACCATGAGAAATAGGTATTTGTTATTTATAAGCCATCCAATGAATGGTATTTTTGTTATAGCAGCTTGAACATACTGAGACTCTGACCTTCTGTTGTTTTCTGTCCTGCAACTGCCACATTTCACTCAACCCCAGCGAACTCTTTATCTTAGCCTTGTGAGTGTCACAGAGTCTGCTTTGAGTAGCAGAACAAAGTCTGCCTTTTCTGGGAGTTTTGCTGAATCCTCTTTATTACCATTTGTAACCCTTCCCCCACCCCTGATCTTTTTTTTCCATAGCTCTGATAATGCTGCGTACTAAGCACCAGTTTCTGATTATCTTCCTCTAGACTGGGAGGAATTTGAGGTGAAGAATTATTTTAATTTCTCAGTTTTGAAAATTTTCTGGCATAAGGAAGGGACTCACTGTATAGTTGCTGAATGCATGAACAAATAAACAAATGAGTATTTCTTCTTTTGCTCACCAGTCATAGTTGACTCTTAGGCATCCTAACATTTAACAGTTATTTAATACCTCAACCCAACTGCAATTTGACAGATTTATCCTAATTTCAGATATACTTGGAGAGTGGAATAGGATATTTCCCAGGGGACGTAATGAAGGATAAGAAATGACTGCTAACGATCCTACAAAAAATCTAGGTTACTATCATTTTTCTTCCGTGTAAACTTTGGAAATGGGAAGTGGGAATGATTCAGAAACTATTCCCAACTCTATTCCAGCAAATGTGTAGGGGGTAAAATGGGGGTTTCATCTGCCCCATTTAGTGTGTTTTGACTTCATGGAAGAGCCGATCACAAGTGACAACTTTCAGTTAATTATTTCTTCCTGTCACTAATGTGAGGAGACAGGCTGTCAGTAGAAACTGGCTCAGGGAAAATGATTCAGAAAGAAAAAGGAAAAAAACTCCCAACTTTTTACATAAGTACCCAGCAGTATGCTTTTATTGATTTTTACTGATGAACAGCATTGCTAATTTGTATAGTCACTGTCCTCTGTATGTATGTAATGCAACAATATGTAGGCCTGATGGATGTGTATGTCAATTTATTGAGGGAAATATCTCAGAAAAACACAGAAGAGTCTGTAAGTGTACAACATACGGCATGAAGTCATTTTTCAGGAAAGCATTTTCCTCCAGTTAGAGTGTTATTTATTCACTGGAAGCAAACAGGAATGTTATTATAAAAATATTCATTATAGCATGGACTTAGATGTAGTTTAGATCTTTTGATCTGTTCAAAAAAGCTTATACTACTGAGTACATCAAAGTACCACCTTACTTTTCTATGAATCCTTCTATATAAAATTGTTGTATGAGAAGTTTCCTCTAAACAGAATGTATTTTATATGAGTGTAGAAAGATCATATGTCTCATTTATTAGTGTACTAATAGCATTACAGTGCTAATGTACTATATATGTATATTTATATCTATACACATTTGTCCACATATACATATATACATATACACAAAGACTCACACAATACACATATTAATTGAGGAATAAATGAATCCAAGTTAGAATGGCTAATGGCAAGGATAAAGAACAACAATTAGGACATTTGTTATGTAGCATCTACCCAACTGTCCAATAGTTTAATTGTTAATGTAACACATTATGAATTAATGATGGACTAGCAGTGAATGCAGTAAATTATGTTTGTATTGCATAAAAATGTGTGAATTTCAGTTCATGTTAGTTTACAAAGATCAGGTGACACTTCCTCCAGCCACCTTTTATTAAGAAAAGAAATTTAATTTAATAGTTTTATTTCATTTTGATATATACTCAGAAGTGAGAGTGCTGCATCATTGCATCCTCATGCTTTTATGAGGAGCCTGAATATTGTTTTCCATTATGTCGGCACCAATTTATTCTCCCACCAGCCATGTAAAAGTGTTCACTATTTTCCAAATCCTTACTTCAATAATAAGTCTGTCATCTCTCGTCTTTTTTGATAATAACCATATGAATAATCTGAATAAGTGTGAGGTAATATTTCACTGTGCTTTGATTTAACCTCATCTGGTGATTAATAGTGCAGAACACTGGCCGGTGCCGCGGCTCACTAGGCTAATCCTCTGCCTGTGGCGCCGGCACCCTGGGTTCTAGTCCTGGTTGGTGTGCCGGATTCTGTCCCAGTTGCTCCTCTTCTAGTCGAGCTCTCTGCTGTGGCCCAGAAAGGCAATGGAGGATGGCCCAAGTGCTTGGGCCCTGCACCCACATGGGAGACCAGGAGGAAGCACCTGGCTCCTGGCTTTGCATCAGCGCGGTGTGCCTTAGCGGCCATTTTGGGGGTGAACCAACGGAAGGAAGACCTTTCTCTCTCTCTCTCTCTCTCACTGTCTAACTCTGCCTGTCAAAAAAAAAGTAGTGCAGAACACTTCTTTCCTATACCTGTTGACCATTTTTATGTCTTCTTTGGGGAAGTATCTACCTAAGTCCTTTGCTCATCTTCTAATCAGGTGATTCACATGTTTGGTTGTTGTTTGTTTTTTGCTTTGGCTATTGGGTTGTATGAGTTACTTAGATATTTTTGGATATTAACATTTTTCATATACATGGTTTGATATATTTTTTCCATTCTTTAAGTGTCATCTTATTTTTGCTGGATGTTTCCTTTGAGGGGTACAAACTTTTTAGTTTGATGTAATCATGTTTGTTTATTTTTGCTTTTGTTACCTGTGCTTTTGGTGTCATATCCCAAAAAAATCATTGCTAAGGAAAAGAAAAAAACTAATATCATGTGCATTTTCCTCTGTTTTTTTTTTCACCTAGCAGTTATAGAATTTCAGCTATTATATTTAAATTTTTAATGCATTCTGAGTTTTGTGTACATATCAAGAGCAAATAAAATGACTTTTTCAAAGGGATATTTGCATTATTCACTAAAGCCACAATACAGATTCAACCCAAGTTTCAATGGATAAATGAATAAAGAAAATAGAGTATACACACAATTTAAAATAAGGGAAGCTTGCCATTTGCAAATAAGAAGGTTTTAGTTGTTACACTAAGTGAAACAAGCTTGATGTAAATTAGAAATGCTGTATGATCTCACTTAAACGTTGAACCTAAAATAAATCAAGTACAGGGGCAGGTGTTATAGAGCAGTGGGTTAAGCTACTGCTTGGTCAATTCACAATAGCTAATAAATGGAATCAACATAAATGCCCATCAACTGAAGACTGGATAAAGAAATTATGGGACATGTACTCTATAGAATACTATACAGCAGTAAAAAAAATGAAATCTGGTCATTCGCAACAAAATGGAGGGATCTGGAAAACATCATGCTGAGTGGAATAAGCCAGTCCCAAAGGGACAAATATCATCTGTTCTCCCTGATCAGTGACAACTAACTGTGCACCTAAAAGGAAACCTGTTGAAGTGAAATGGACACTATGAGAAACAATGACTTGATCAGCCCTTGTCCTGACTGTCGATGAACAACTTAATACTTTATTCCTTTTAGTATTTTTTGTTCCACTTAATACCATTGGTTGAACTCTTTAACACACAATTATTCTTAGGTGCTTAAATTTAACTGAAAAGTGATCCCCGCTAAATATAAGAGTGGGAATAAGAGAGGGAAGAGATATACAATTTCGGACATGCTCAATCGGACTTACCCCTAATGGTAGAGTTAAAAACGTGCCAGGGGATTCCAATTCAATCCCATCAGGGTGGCGTATACCAATGCCATCTCACTAGTCAAAGTGATCAGTTTCAGTTCATAATTGATCATAATGATAGGACCAAGTATCAAAGGGATCACATAAGCAAGACTAGTGTCTGCTAATACTAACTGATAGAATTAAAAAGGAGAGAACGATCCAACATGGGAAGCAAGATACACAGCAGACTCATAGAGTGGCAGATGTCCTAAACAGCACTCTGGCCTCAGAATCAGCCCTTAAGGCATTCGGATCTGGCTAAAAAGCCCATGAGAGTATTTCAGGCATGGAAAGCCAAAACACTCTGGCAAAAAAAGAAAAAAAGACCTGATTGAAAGATCTCTGTGAGATCCCAGCGGAAAGAATGGGCCATCAAAGAAGGAGGTACCTTTCTCTGAAGGGAGAACTTCCACTTTGACTATGACCTTGTCTAAATAAGATTGGAGTTGGCAAACTCAAGAGCCTTCCATAGCCTTACAACTCATGAAAAGAGCCTAGGGTGATTATGGTGCCATAAACAAGAGTGTCAATTGTTAAGTCAACAACAGGGGTCACTGTGCACTTACTCCCCATGAAGGATCTCTGTCCTTAATGTGCTGTTCATTGTGATTTAATGCTATAACTAGTACTCAAACAATATTTTTCACTTTGTGTTTCTGTGTGGGTGCAAACTGTTGAAATCTTTACTTAATATGTACTAAATTGATCTTCTGTATATAAAGATAATTAAAAATGTATCTTGATGCGAATGGAATGGGCGAGGGAGTGGAAGATGGGATGGTTGCAGGTGGGAGGGTGGTTTTGAGGGGAAAAAGCAGCTATAATCCAAAAGTTGTACTTTGGAAATTCATATTTATTAAATAAAAGGTAAAAAAAAGCTACTGCTTTGGCTGCTCACATGCTATGTAAGAGAGGCTTGTTTGAGTCCCTTCTACTCTGCGGTTCTGATCCATCTTCACGCCAATGCAGTGGATGGTGGCCCAAGTACCCAGGTTCCTTGTACACACATGGGAGACTTAAATGAAATTCCTGGTTCCTGGCTTTAGCTTGCCCTACCCCTGCTGCCTTGGGCAATTGCAGTGTGAACTATCAAATAGAAGTTCTTTGTCTCTCCTTCTCTCTCTGTCACTCTGCCTTTCAAAATAAATAAATGAGTAAGTAATTTTTAAAAGTAAATCAAGTATATAGAAATATAGAAAAGAATAGTAGTTACCACAGGTCAAAAGGTAGGAGAGCAGGTTTGGGGAAATGTTGATCAAAGGTTACAAACTTTCAATTATAAGAGGAATAAATTGGGGCCAGCATTGTGGTGTAGCAAGTAAAGGTACCACCTGCGGTGCAGCATCCCATAAGGAGATCAGGCTGCTCCACTTCTGCTTTTTTTTTTTAATTAGGTATTTCTTATTTTTTTAAGATTTATTTTATTTATTTGAAAGACAGAGTTACAGAGAGAGGTAGATACAGAGAGAGAGAGAGGTCTTCCATCTGCTGGTTCACTCCCCAGATGGCCACAATGGCCGGAGCTGCACCGATCTGAAGCCTGGAGCCAGGAGTTTCTTCTGGGTCTCCCACGTTGGGGCGGGGGCCTAAGGACTTGGGCCATCTTCCACTGCTTTCCCAGGCCATAGCAGAGAGCTGGATCGGAAGTGGAGCAGCCAAAACTAGAACCAGCACCCATATGGGATGCTGGTGTTTCAGGCCAGCGCTTTAACCCACTGCGCCACAGCGCCGGCCCCATTGCTCCACTTCTGGTCCAGTTCCCTGATAATGTGTCTTGGAAAAGCAGCAAAGGATGGCCTAAGTGGTAAACCCCTGCACCTATGTGGAAGACCAGGAAGAAACTCTTGGCTACTGTCTTTGGCCTGGCCCAGCTCTTGTCATTGCAGCCATTTGGGGAGTGAACCACCAAATGGAAACTCTCTCTCTCTCTCTCTCTGTCTCTGTAACTCTGCCTTGCAAATAAATAAAATAAATCTTTTAAAAACTAAAAAAGAGAAATAAATTCTCTTTTTAATGTATGGCATGATGCTTACAGTTAATAATGATATATTGTATACAGCAATACCTTATTGTGCTTTTGATTTTGCAGTTTCATTCATTACTTGCAGTCAACTATGGTTCAAAAACATTAAATGGAAAATTTCGGAAGTTAACATCTCATAGATTTCAAATTGTATGCTATTTCAGGTAATGTGATTAAATTCTATACCTTTCTTCTGTGTCTTACATTAGATTGAATTACCCCGTTGGTGTATCCATGCTGTCTGGGCCAACTCCCATTAATCCCTTAGTAGCTGCCTTGGCCATGAGATGCACTATCACCATATCACAGTTTTTGTGTTTAAGTGACCCTATTTTACTTGACAATGGACACAAAATATAAGATTAATGATGTTGGCAACTTGGATATGCCAAACACATAGTGCTTCCTTTAAATGAAAAGTGCTTCCTTTAAATGAAAAAGTGTCTTTATTGCAGGTATGTATATATAGGAAAAAATACAGCACATATAGGGTACTGTCTATGACTTCATAGATCAGCTGGGAGTCTTGGAACATATCCGCACAGATAAATCTAAACTACTCAAAACTTAGGAAGAGCATAGATCTTAGGACTTCTCACCATAAGAAAAAAAATTTGTGAAGTTGCTGGATATATTCATTAGTTTGACAGTGCTAATCATTTCACAATGTATTTGTATTCCCAAGCAATGCATTGTATACCTTTATATAAATAATTTTTATTTGTCAATTATACCTTGTTGAAGCTGAAAAATAATGATTTTAACACATTCATATTTGCTTTGTGATGAAAACAAGGATTAATTTATTTGTTCCTTCCTGGTGCAGCTAGTCAACACAGTCTACAGTTTAACAGATGAAAAATACCCTTACATAATAGAGCTATCAAGTGATAAGAAAAATTCTTTACTAATTCAAACTGACATTTTTAATGAATAGAATGAATGACTTAAAACCTTTTCTGCTCCACAAAAGTAGATCGGCCTCAGCATTTCTATAGCAGACCTAGGTTTCCAATTTTCCCAAGTTCATTAGATTATAATGATCCCTTTTTGCTGTCGGCATTGTCAAGGATTGGACAGACGTCCAGCAAAGCCACACATCAATTAGGGAAGGTCATGAACATCCTTGGCCTCCTCACAGCTTCTGCACACACTAGTTGTGGTAGTATTGCCAAAGCTCCCACAAAAATCAGGATAGCAGAATTAGACATTTTGTAAAGTGTATTATAAATAAGAACCTTGTGACTTACTACTTAACAGCTTTTAAGGTTGTGTGAGGAGGACAGTCACTCATTTTACCCCCCAACTTTATTTCATCCATGGTTGTTTTCATCAGCACTATGCAGAGGAGTGGCTGGCACATCATGAGTTCATGAAGTCAAGGATGTTCTTTGTTCATTTCTTCAATAAAGTGTTTGCACTAATAGATTCAGAGAGGAAGACCAAGCTTTGGAATTGTTTTATAGTCAACAACTGAATAACATTTATTAGTCAGGACTCCCTTCTTGTTGATTTATTTATTTTAATTTTTTTTATTTATTCTCGTCTTGTTTGAAAGGCAGAGAGACAGAAACACACACACACACACACACACACACAGATATCTTCCATGTGATGGTTTACTCTCCAAATGCTCACAACAGCCAAGGCGAGGCCAGGTCAAAGGCAAGAACATAGAACTCAATCTGGGTCTCACATATGAGTGACAGGGACCCAAGTACCTCAGCCATCATCTGCTGCTTTGCCGGTCTGCATGAGCAGGAAGCTGGATTGGAAGCAGAGTAGTTAGGTTTCAAACCAAGGATTCTGAGATGAGATGTGGGGATGCCAAGCAGTGACTTAACTGATGAACTGAATGCCCATCCTTTTATATATTTTTATTTCTTTGTTTAAGAGACAGGTAGAGATCTACCTTCTGCTAGTTTGCTGCCCAAATGCCCACATTTGCCAGATCTGGGTGAGGCTAAAGTTAAGACCTGGCACTTCAATGCAGATCTCCCATTTACTTGAGTCATCACTGCTGCCTCCAGGGTCTGTGTTAGCAGGGAGCTGGAACCAGGAGCAGAGCCAATATGTGAACCTCAGCACTCAAATATTGGATGTGGATGTCCCTAACAGTGTCTGAGCATCTACACCAAATGCCTGCCCCAGTCAGGGCTCTTTGAACTGCAAAGAATGGAAAGCAAACTTAAATGAAATGCAAATAAAATGAGAAGTACTGGTTCAGGTGACAAAACTGAAAAATGAAATAGTGAGATAGCTAGGGAATGACTGGAAAGAGTGATTGTCATTTTTTCAGGATTTGTGTTCTCATCATTTTCTCTGTCCCTCTCCCTTCCCCCAGCATACTTTCACCTTCAAATTTAAACCAGTGCACTCCATCAAGTGAAGGATTTGTCTCCTCATACAGCTTTACAAACTAGAGTGGAAAGAGCTTCTCCCCTAACTCCAGTTGAATAATAACATTCAAAGAAAAAAACCAAAGAGCAAAAGAACAGGATTGGTTTCTTATCAGGCACTTCAGAAGGGCTTGTACAAAGCAAACATTGACAAATTAAAAACTAAGGTCTTGCTCCCCATCCGAGGTGTGATCTTTTCTTTTTTAAAGATTTTATTAATTTATTTGACAGGTAGAGTTATAGACAAAGAGAGAGAGAGAGAGAGAAAGGTCTTCCTTCCGTTGGTTCACTCCCCAAATGGCTGCAACTGCTGGAGCTACACCGATCCGAAGCCAGGTCTCCCACATGGGTGCAGGGGCCCAAGCACTTGGGCCATCCTCCAGTGCTTTCCCAGGCCACAGCAGAGAGCTGGACTGGAAGAGGAGCGATGGGAACTAGAACCGGCACCCATACAGGATGACAGCACCGCAGGCAGAGGGTTAACCTAGTGCACCACAGCGCTGGCCCCAGAGGTGTGATCTTTTCTTAGTTCATAAGTTTGCTTGATGCATGCCACCCTTGAGAAACTTGTTGATGTGAAATATATAGAAAGACACCCTCACATTCCTTAATTTAAGGAAACCTAATGACTTCATGGAGGAAAAACATTATTTTTGCAGAAAGAGAACAAATGATAAAAGAGTTCTCTAACTGAATGTTCTTGAAGTTGGAGAATCTGCTAGAGATCTTAGTCATTTGTTCTTGTCGTATTCTCGTTTTCTAAATCACTTTCAGTCTACTGAAAAATATTAATAAGTTACTAACATTCGGAGGCCTAATATTAATTATATGGAGGATTACTATGCAAATAATATCAGAGAGACCTCAGAGAGACATATAACTTCGTGGGATTCTGAAATTTCCTTCTATCAGATTTTCTACTAAGCTTGCGGCATAACACACTCAGCACAAATCTGACTGCTCAGATAATTGCCTAAAGCTGTCTGAGTTTTAATTTCATTGCTGCTAAAAAAATCTGCCTGAGTTTGGGAATATTTTTGTTAGTCAATTTAAATTTCCAATGTTTCATCCCTCAAGATAACTACAGATTAGAAAAGGCAATAAATGAAGCCATAATCTAGTTTTCCTTGATAATTGCTATGTAGCCTACATCAGAGCTGATCGGATTTTGGAACAGTAATACCTGGAACCTGTTACTTTGTCTTTTAAGTATGCTGCCATAGCAGAGGAAGAGCTAAAATTTGATAGCAGACTAAGATATTATAGTGGGGAGACTCTTAGAACTTGAAAAAGTCAGGTGTGCTTTTTGTTTTTGCTCTTTTTCTGAGAAAAACTAAGAAGGACAATGTTCAAATGTTAAGGCATGGAAACATCTTATTTCTCAGAACCATTTCCTGTGAATCTTAAAGTGCATTAGCAGGAAGATGGATTGGAGGCAGAACAGCTGGGCCTTGAACAAGCACTCCCATATGGGAGACAAGCTTGCAGGTAGTGGCTTGACCAGCTGTATCACAATGCCAGCACTCATTTCTGTGTTATTGTCACTGTTATTTAAGCAACTGATATGGTAGTAATACCTTTATCTTAACAAACATAAGGCATTAGAGCTTATGTTTTCAAATAATAAGAATGTTAGATGCATGTGTATATGGGCATATAATTTTCTATTTGGTACATATAAAGTACATTAAAATTATATTGTAAATTTAAAAATTTTTCTCCCATTATTTCCTTTTTATTTTATATTTTTATCTTTTTCTGAGCAGTTGGGATCCAAAGACTATTTCTTCTCGACACAATTACAATTTACCTTCTTTTAAAAAATATTCCTTCTTCAATGACTATTTTTTTCTCATCTCTTCTCATTCTTAAATACATGCATTTCTTAAAGTGTTGTCCATGAAAGTGCTGTCATCAAAAATAAATGTCTCATGGAGTCTGAATCAGTTTTCATAATTTCAAACACTGTTACTGCCTAAGCAGATATGAATCTGAACTCCAACTCTCCAGTCTCAATTACTATCCTGAGCTTTGGAGCACTGTCTACTTGGGATCTCTACTTCAATGTACAACTGGCACCTTGTGTTTAACACGTCAAATAATCAGGTACATTTTCGTCCATCCAAGTTACATCATTCTCCTTACATCCCAAGTTTCATTAGTGAAATCAACATTCTCTAAGGTATCCAGACTTAAAACCCTGGAATCATCTGCTTCCTTTATTCATTACACTCAAGTAGTTTTCAAATCCTTATACAGCCTTTTCTGAAGGATTTCTATACTTTTTCCACTATCTACTGCTAATATAATAATTCATTATAATTATTAACATATTAACTATCAATATAAATAATAGTTTATAAATTAAATAATATAAAATATTAATAATTAATATTAATAATGAATATGTTAGATTGATGGCTGGCAATTTTTTCCCTCATTGAATTCAATTGCCTCAACTTCTCTTGAGATGAATAGGGCATTGGCACACTTTTTTATAAATGGCCAGATCATAAATATTTTTGTCTTTATGCTATGCAGGATCTGTTTCAGGTACTTAGCTCTGTCGTTGCAGCTTGAAAATAGCCAAAAACAGTTAAATGAATAGCTGTGGGGGGTGTTCCAATAAAACTTTATGTACAACAAAGGCAGCAGGCTGTATTATCCCAGAATCCATAGCTTGCAAACCTTTATTACAGACCATGGCATATAACAATTTACAAGAGGGCAATTTTCTGGCCCTCAGGCAAATTGGAGAAAATATATTTTCAAAAGTAAGTTTATGGGCTGGTGCCGCAGCTCAATAGGCTAATCCTCTGCCTGCTGCGCCGGCACACCAGGTTCTAGTCCCTGTCGGGGTGCCAGATTCTGTCCCGGTTGCCCCTCTTCCAGGCCAGCTTTCTGCTGTGGCCCTGGAGTGCAGTGGAGGATGGCCCAAGTGCTTGGGCCCTGCACCCCATGGGAGACCAGGAGAAGCACCTGGCTCCTGGCTTCGGATCAGCACAATGTGCCAGCCGCAGTGCACCGGCCCCGGCGGCCATTGGAGGGTGAACCAATGGCAAAAGGAAGACCTTTCTCTCTGTCTGTCTCTCTCTCTCACTGTCTAACTCTGCCTGTCAAAAAAAAAAAAAAAAGTAAGTTTATGACCCATTTCTTTGTTGTAGAAAATGTTATAGAGACAATGAAATGGATATGACAGCCCAAACTAAGAAGTCTCTTAGGATGAGACTGTTAGAGATTCTGATGAGGTGATATTTGAACTAAAATCTGAATAATATGCAAATTCCAGAGGATATGTATCCAAATGGAGGCAGAAGCATATCAAAATCTCACTGTAAAGGAGACCTGTTTATTTAAAGAATTTATGAGTAAAAGAAGGTATAGGAGATGTTTCTGAGGAGGACTTCGTGGAGGCCTTACTCAAGCCACAGTAAAGATTTGGGATATTATTCTATATCCAGTAGAAAACTACTACAGGGTTTCATTGGGGTAGTAAGAAGCTTTGGTGCCCTTTAGAATGGAAAGGGATGAGGCTGGAAGACCAATTAGGAGGATATTATGGTAGCAATTTGGTAAGAAAATGACAATTTGAGGTGAATCTGTCACTAATATGGCTGTAGTGGAGATGAAGATGGAAGAACTAATAGAACTTGGTTTTGTTAATTTGACTGTCCGAGGTAAGGAAAGGAAAAAGTAAGAATAACTTCCAGGATTTTGACTTGAGTTATATAACAGTATTTTTAACTGAGTTAGAGAAGTGTTGGCCAAATATCCAGAGAAGAGGACATAATAAGCACAGGGGAAATGAGGCATTTTTGATTAAAACACTACTGAGATGAGAGAAGTTGCAAGCAGAAGATTTTGTGAGAAGGAGGAAACTGGTGGCCTTTGCAGAGGAGTTAGGACTGAAGCCCCATAGTATTGGGTAAACAATAGAATGGTGTAGGCAGCAATTACAGGTACATTTTTAGAACTTTAACTATTTGTTATAGCACCTAAGAAAATGCTCTACACAGGAGATTCTCTAAAATACTTATTAACTGTTACTTACAAGTGCTTGAAAAGCAGAAATCAATCTATATTTGAAAGGAAAAGAAGTAAAAATCATAGACATTCCTCTCCTGGTAAGATGCCCTAATAATGCTATGAAAAATTAACCAATTAATGTGAAATCATATAAAAATGCAGTATATTAAATTGAAAGCATTATGATCTTTAGTACAGTATTAATATTGGCTATGTTTTCTTCTCTGAAATAGTGTCATTCTACAAACTAGTGAGAAAAATAGTCTATGTCCTACATTTTAATGAGGGCTTAAACCTCTTAATTCAACAAGTAACACATGAAAATATATTCTGTGCCCACACTTGGCTAAGAAAAGATTTCACTCTCTATGACAGCCATACATTCAGATGGGACAAGCATGAATTAGGGGATTTGGTACCTAAATGAAGAATGGAGATGATATCCCAATGTTTGCTCTAGAACCACCTTAATTCTAGGATTAGCTGTTTGATAATGCAGTTTAAATGATGTACTCTAGAGTTATTTGTAAGTCACCAATATTTCAGAGGACCAAAACTGCATGTACAATGGTGATGACAAATCAAAAAGTAATAACCTAGAGACACTGATATTGGTGTTGACTGGGAAGAAGACTTCATATATTTATTAGAGTATAGCACACATTAGAGTTACAAAGCAATGAAAACCTCTGACTTTGAGGAAGTTAGACTCATTCATTTTGGCTGAAACATAAGACATGTAAAGGAAAAGAGTGAGGGATAATGTTCGAGGAATAGGCTGGGAACAGATTTATGGAGGTTTTTAAAAAAGTAAAATTTGAAGTTTGGACTTCATGCACTGGGTAACTGGGAGTCTGTGAAGATTTTTGACAAGAGAATAACAAGATGGTAATTGTTCTTTAGGAAGATTAATAGGGTGATGCTGTGACTCAGAAAGAAAGAAGACATCCACTAGAATTGGGGAATAAATTAGAATGCTAATTCCATTTAACATTGCAATGTGTTAAAATATGTGAATACATTACTACTGTCTTCTTCTATAAAAATGAAAATATTTTTCAAAGATCTTAACATCTGTGAAGTATGCATTGAAATGGAAACAGGTATTTTCTTGTACTATCCCAAATTTATTGCAGCTTATTTTTTGATTAGTAAAGACTAGCCAGGCATTTAATCTAACAAGTGGCTGGTGTATCTTAGCCCTTGCTGTGTGCCAGGCTTGACAACTTTATCACTGACACCACAACCTATGGAGGAAGCACTTTTCCTCTTGTTTCTGTACAGAAGGAAACTTAAACAATTATGTAACCAGTCTGAGTTCATCCTGCTAATGACCCAAACTCAGTTTTGTTTTTCCCTCTAGAGCCTGTGGCTCTGCTCTTAAACCCTCCACTATCAGATTCCATTGAAATGGTAATTTGTCCTCCAGCAATTCATGTCAAAAAATAGCTTTTCTCATAGTGTGTCACACACAGCTTTGGGAACACCAAGTCAATCATTTTGGTTATTGTTATTTTGTTTATTATTTTCTTCAAGTTTAATTTTGAAATTAAAATTGATTTTCCTTTTCTTCATGGGACTATGAAGTTATAGCACACAAGAAATGAATGATGTGGAATGTTTAGAAATTTATTTGAAACTCTATCAGTGCCTGCCAATATATATAAATAAAGTCTGCAAGTCTCCATGACATTAAACAGTGTTCACATTACATGTCTGGGTTCTTGAGGAGATTATGGCTGCTTTTTTATGCTGAGCATGAAGGTTATATATAGAACTAGTGTTTATTTCACTTTTAGGAGTCTTTTTATAAAATTTTGCACTGAGAACGTTTTCCAGGTAGGATTTAAAAGGAATAATGTTTAGTGACAAAGCTAAATATTCAGTGAAAATCTTCTGTGAATACAAATGGATGGTATTCTTTGTACCTCTTCATGTTGAATGTATCAAAACTGTTCCTGGAATTGCTCTCGGAAAAGGAGAAAGGAGCACAGTGCTAGGGACTGCAGTCAATTTAAAGCTCTCAGTCACCTCTTCTCTCCCTGGGGATATCCACTGAAGCATGGTATACAGACAACCATAACCATATACATTTCTTAACTCCTGGAGATGCTAGAACTTTCCCCAGACAGGATTTCTCTAATAAGCTAGAACCAAAAGATTCTACCCCTATTCCTCCATATGAAACACCTGGGTCTTTGAAACAGACTCTAATCTTCTGCCTAATCAGTATCACCAAGTGAGGTGGGTCCACCCCTGCATCCACAGGTAGAGGCAGTGAAACATAGAAGACTTTGTGTGGGCAGCTTTGCCTTTATAGGAAACACTTCCTTGTGTTTTTAAAAATGGGGAATTTTATAAAAGGATAAATGCTGGCACACAAGGTTTAATCCTCTTAGCAGACAATGAAAAGAAGGGGAATAGTGGCTCTTACTTGACTGCCTTTTAAGGCCCAGAAACAACTCAGAAAAGACTGTCACAGGTGCTAACCCCCTGTACGACCAGATCTTCTGTGAATTCTCTGGGTCAAGCTTTGTGGTGCAGCAAATTGAGTCAGCACCTGTGACACCAGCAGCCCTATTAAAGCACAGCTGCTTTAACTGGGTCCCAGTGGCTACACTTCCAATGCAGCTCCTCGCTAAATTACCTGGGGAAGCAGTGGAAGATGTTCTAAGTACCGAGGCCCATGCCATCAATTGGGAAATCTGGATGGAGTTCTAGGCTCTGGACTTACACCCTGCCCGCCTCCAGCCATTGCAGCCAACTGGGGAGTGAATCAGTGGATAGAAGATTCATTCTCTCTCTTTCTCTCCCCTCCCTCTTTTAGACAAGTAAAATAATGCTTAAAAAATGAGAAGTCTATAATATTCCCCTGAATTAAAGAAGGGTATAAAAAACCCATCCTATTGCAATAGGCAGAGGTAGATTTCATATTTGTGAGGCCACAGTATGAACATGAGGTAAGAAATATTTATTAAAGAAGCTGGGGTGAGGTGAGTGTTATCCCAGCAACTTTTCCCAGAGCAAAAACTGATTCAAAACATATAATTGGGGATTGTCATTAGCCTAACAGTTAAGCCATCCATATGCCATATTGGAATACCTGAGTTCAATGCCTGGCTCCGGCTTCTGGCTCAGACTTCTTGCTAATGCAGATCTTTGGAGGTACCGATGATGGCTTAAGTAATTGTGTTCTTGCCACTCACACGGGAGTCCTGGCTTTGGCTCCAGGCCTTGGCCCCATCCCAGTCCTGGCTGTTGTAGGCATGCAGTGACTGAGACAGGAAAAAGGAGTGTTTTCTGTATCTATCTGTCCTGCTTTGCTATTCACTCACTCTGTTGCTGTCTCTTTCTCCCTCCCTCTCAAATAAAATAAGATAAAGTAACAAAGCATATATTGCCCATATATTATAAGTATATAAATAGCAAAGTTAAAATAATTAAGAAAAATAGGGGGAAAATGTTTAGTGATAAAATTTAAACGTTGAAAACACAACAAGCTTTCTGCAGAAGTATGTAATTTACAGTCAAATGTGTAGATGCAAAGGAGTAACTAAATAGATAGCTAATTATAGTAGTTATTATTTATTGTATACAAGGTGCCCAGCTTATGGTTTAGGATTTATGTACTTTATTTCAGTTAATCCCTGAGAACTGTGTACCGTAGCAATCATTAGTATTTTTTTGACAATCAGTTAAAAAAAGCCCAGAAGCTCACCAAATCAAACCACTTGGCCAAAGGGTCACAGAGAGTAAATACAAAAGCTAGGGCTGATGGATGTCAGTTTCCACACTATCAGCTACTTTGAGCTATTTAACACATTTATTAGACTTGAATGAAGTGTCAGCAAAATGTGTAAAGATAAAAAGTGGTGGTGAAAATTAACTCTGAGGAATTTTTAATAATAGAGAAGATAAGTACTGGAATGGTTACCTTAAACTTACTTCCTAAGAAAGTTTCCTGGGAGAAATACCCTGGAGTTCCTCTTCAGTGCATAAATGGAAGGAAGCTTCACATATTTGAAAGTCTGCTGTATAATTTATAAAACCACGTGTGCAGTCTTTAGTAATTTCTGCAGGCATTCATAATATTCACAATGGTATGTAACAGTAGGAGAAAGTTGAGGTGAAAGTGGTTTTTTCAAGGCCTTTAAGATAAGTTTCCAGATGAACCGATGTACTTGAGCCAAAAATATTCCCAGAAAAACAAATTTCATTAGGTTTACTCAGGCCTCAGGACAGGTGAAAATTTGGGGGGGAGGATGCTGTTCACATACAATATGGCCTAATATGGGGTGCAAAGGATCTTTGGATGATCTGTTTCTTGTTAGAACTTTGGGTTTAAACTTACATCTACGTGGTTACAGAAAAGTGCACACCCCAGAGAATGTATAAGATTATGTGGAAGCTATTCGTTTCTCCAAAATGAATGTGCGCTATATTAAATTTATGAATAACTGAATCTTCAAGGCAATTATTATTGGTAGTTTTTACAATGCTATAGGCATATTCACAAGTGATAGTGGAAGATATGCTCAACACTCCAGTAATTTTCACCAGCTCTTCCCAGTGAAGAACCACGCTCTTATGTCCAAAAACCTATTAAGAAATATCAATTATTTAATTATGAAATGTTTAGAAAGAAATAAAAGTAGTAATAGTAATAGTATTAGTATGAGGAGAGTAGTTTAAAAAGTCACAGTATGCTATTTATGGAAGGAATTATATAATGTGATAAATCATGTTCAGTATAATTTAATATATATCAGACCATGGCACAGAGTGTTTCATTCATCCATTCTGCTCAATAAATATTCAATGGTAAAGATATATTGGCAACAACGCAGTTTAGGTACCAGTTCCTGCAGAACATATAGTCAAGGAGAAAAGAGACAAACAACTAGTAAAATGCCTAAACTTGCAAATAGCATAGTTACAGGTTGTGATAAGTGGTATTACACAAAAGAGGTGATATAACAGAAAGTAGAGAACTGAATTCTTAGTGCTCTTGACAGAGCATCAGAGATTCTGCGTTGAAGTGAAGGTTAAGCTCTTGTGAAAGCTGAAGAAGAGTATGTCCAGGTACACAGAACAGTGAATCACAAGTGAAAGCTTATCTGGCTTGGGGAAGAGAATAGGGGTCATTGTGGATGGGCATGTGAGTGATGACTGGAGATGTAGCAGCAGGTGGACCTTCAGTGGGCTGTAGGATAAGATGACCTTAGTTCTGGTAGTGTTAGATAAGATTTCATTCTACATCCAAGGAGAGCCATTGACAGCTTTGAAAGAGGCTTCCGATTTGATTGATATTTTTAAGATCTGGCTGACTAGCAAGTAAAGAATGAAGTTGAAAAGATACAAAAAATTACTTCAGGAATCTAGATGATGCATCTTGAACCAACATAATAGCATGGATATTAGAAGAGGATCAATTCAAAACACATTTTTAGTACAACTTATAATAGACTTAATTGATTATTGAATGCGAGAAGTGAGGGAAAGGGTTTTGGTGATGATGAGATCATTTATTTGAATGATGAATGTCCCGAGAGGAATAAATTTGAGTTTTGCTTTGGATCTTTTAGTTTGTGCTCATTATTTCGTAGTCCAGTAAAACATCAAGCAAGCACTTAGCTGCATCAGGCTTAAGCTCAGAGAACTTCTAAGCATCATAATAAGTAACAGAAAATACAATGCAAAAACTACTCTGCAGATCACTCATTTTCTCTTTGGTGAGCTCATGAACCATGCATTCCTCCACGCAATCTCAGGCTGTACCTCAGGGAAAGACAAGCAGAGCAGGCCATCCAGGAACTGAGCTAAGTCTAGGAAGTCTCACATTACTTTAACTTAATCGCTGCTTGAATTATAACTGTAAATGACTTTGGACATGTAGTTAATGTTTACCTGCTAAAGAGTAGGTGGAGACTTGTATGATAATCTGAACATTTTAATTGTTACATTTTTCATAGAATATGCAATAGTAGTATTAACCAAATTTGTGACCTCAATATACTCTATAAAATTTTTTTTTTCTGGTTACAGAAACTTACTTTCTTTCACAAATCGTTTCTCTTGATGAAATTTATGGATGGCAGGCAGACTCATGACCCCGGAAAAGGGAATAAGGCAAGGGAAAGAATGATTTCAGATCAGGTGTCATCTGGTTACAACATGGTTTTACTTTTGGCACTTTCTCCATTGAGGTCATTGTAAGTAACTTACATGGTAAGTTAATTGTCAACATCTGCACTGCTGATTTCAGCAAATGCAGTCTAGCTGATGCCATTATACTAGCCCAGAACAGACATGGTGGGCTTCACATGTTTCAGGTAAGATTCGAAAAGTTCTTGTGAAATAGCAACCTCCTTAGGCTTCTTCATCACATTTTGAGAGTTTCTGGATGATTCAACTGGGAAAACACTTCTCAAATTCATTTTTATTTTATCTGGATCTCAAACTACTCTGTCACAGCAAATGCTGTTGGGTGACATATACCAATGCTCTCTGGAGAACTTGTCTGTGTACCCTACCCTTAACTGAGTTCTTACCAAAGTAAACAGACAGTAGTGTGCTTGCTTTATGAACGTTATCTCATTTGGTTTTTAAGACATCCAGGCAAAGTGATAGAGCTAAACTCATGTTGCAGTTCACATAATAACACTGATGCTGATAGAGAGTAAACCCAAATTCAAGGTAGATAGCTACATTTTTCTTAATAATCTGTTGACAGGAGGGGTGAGGGTGGGAGGGAAATTATGGCGGGGGGGGGGAGCCATTGTAATCCATAAACTGTACTTTGGAAATTTATATTTACTAAATAAAAGTTAAAAAAAGAGAATCTGTTGGCCATTTGAATTTCTTCTCTTGAAAAATGCCTGTTCTCAAGAAATTCAACAACCAACAAACAATCCAGTTAATAAATGGGCAAAGAACATGTTTTTTCTTTTGAGTGAACACTTACTACTAGGGCAGTGGCTGGAAAATATGTATACGTGGTTCTTTGAGAAACTCGGATCGTTTTCAAAACCAGTACTCCATTTGATATCCCAACAAAGATTGTATCAAGGTGCTATCTTCTTCATAGCATTCCCAGGACTTGGTGAAATCAGTAACTTTTAATTTTAGCCATGCTAATAAGTATGTAACTCTTTTTGTTATTGTTATATTTTCATTAATGTTAAATTTATAAACAAAAATTATAGGGTAGTCATACAACTAGTTTCCATGTATCTCTCATTCAATTTCCCTTACATTATCTCATGTTAATATATTTGTCACAATTTATCCCTTCCACCTCTCCCAGGCTTTCAGTTAATCAACGTTCTGTATCAAGTGGCTCTTCTGCATCTGTTGTAATGATCATATGATTTTTGTTCATCATTCAGTGGATGATATAAAGCACACTTGTTGATTTCTGTATATTGGTTTATCCTTACATTCCTGGGATGAATTACATATGATCACAGAGAATGGATTCAATTTGTTAGTATTTTGTTGAAGTTGTTTTTATTTATTTGCTTTGTTTTTCCATCAATGTTCATCAAGGATTTTGGCCTGTAAATTTCTTTTTGTTAATTTTCTTTATTACGTTTTTAAGGTGAACAAATCTCATATTTTTCATATATATAGATTTAGGAGCATAGTGATACTTTCCACACTAAACTCCCTATAGCACACACTCCCACCCTCCATCTTGCTTCCTTTCTTAATCTTTGAAGTTTTAATGATCTACTTTCAGTTTATTTTATACTCATAAGATTAACCCTACACTCTAAATAAAGAATTCAACAAATTAAAAAAAAAACACTTGGGGGCCAGCCCTGTGGCGTAGCGGGTAAAGCCGTCATCTGCAATGCCAGCATCCCATATGGGTGCTGGTTCAAGTCCAGGCTGCTCCACTCCCAATCCAGCTCTCTGCTATGGCCTGGGAAAGCAGTAGAAGATGGCCCAAGTCTTTGGGCCCCTGCACCCGCGTGGAAGACCCAGAAGAAGCTCTTGGCTCTTGGCTTTGGATCGGCGCAGCTCCAGCCATTGTGGCCAGTTGGGGAGTAAACCAACTGATGGAAGACTTTCTCTCTCTCTCTGCCTCTGCTTCTCTCTCTGTGTAACTCTGACTTTCAAATAAATAAATCTTTTAAAAAAGCACTTGTTCCTCAACAGTAGAAATAATCTTTGACTCTCAAAATATCAATTTTACTCATATATGTTACATTTTTTGGAACTCTATTAGTTACCACAGATCAGGGAAAACATAGGGTATCTTTTTGGGAATGACTTATTTCACTAAGAATGATGGTTTCCAGTTGCATCATTTGGTTGCAAAAGACAGAATTTCTTTCTGATTTTTTTACAGCTGGTTAGTATTCATGCCATAGCTATCTCTCTTTCTCTCTCTTAATATGTATGTGTGTGTGTGTGTGTGTGTATATATATATATATATATATAAATTTATTTGTCCAGTCAAAAAATGGATGGGAATCTGGGTTGATTGCATCTCTTAGCTATTGTGAATTAAGCTGCTATAAACATAGAGGTACAGATCAGTCTTTCATATGCAAATTTCAATTCCCAGAAGCAAATTCCAAGGAGTGGGATTGCCAGGTCATATGGTATATCTTTTTTCAGCTTTCTGAGGAATCTCCATACTGGATTCTGCAATGGCTGTACTAGTTTACATTTATACCAACAGTGGATTAAGGTACCTTTTTCCCTACATCATCATCTGCATTTTTTATTTGTTGATTTTTGTAAGGAGCCATTCTAACCACAGAGCGGTAAAACCTCATTGTGGTTTGTATTTGGATTTCCATGATGGCTAGTGATCTTAGGCATTTTTTCATATGTCTGTTAGCCATTTGAATTTCATCTTTTGAAAAATGCTATTCAAGTCATTTTCTCATTTATTTTTTTTTAAGATTTATTTATTTATTTGAAAGTCAGAGTTACACAGAGAGAGAAGCAGAGGCAGAGAGAGAGGGGGGTCTTCCAACTGCTGGTTCACTTCCCAATTGGCCATGACAGCAGGAGCTGCACTGATCCAAAGCTAAGAGCCAGGAGCTTCTTCCAGGTCTCTCACATGAGTGCTGGGGCCCAAGAACTTGGGCAATCTTCCACTTCTTTCCCAAGCCACAGCAAAGAGGTGGATTGGAAGTAGAGCAGCTGGGATCAAATCAGTGCCCATATGGGATGCCACACTGCAGGTGGTGGCTTTACCTGCTACACCACAGTACCAGCCCCTTGCCCATTTTCTTAGCTGGGTTGTTTGTTTTGTTTTTGTTGAGTTTCTTGAGCTCTTTATAGATTCTGGATAGTAATCCTTTATTACTTGCATAGTTTGCAAATAATTTCTCCCATTCTATTAGTGGCCTCTTCAGTTTGTTGAATGTTTCATTTGCAGTGCAGAAGCTTCTGAGCTTGATGTGATCCCAGTTGATAATTTTGTCTTTTATTACTCATGATTCTGAGGTCCTTTCCAGGAATCTTTGCCTATTCCAATACCTTGCAGTTTCCCCAATGTTCACCTGAAGTATTTTGATGGTACCAAGATGTACATTTAGATACTTGATCAATTTTAAGTTTATTTTTATAAGGTTTAAGGTAAAGGTCTTGTTTTATACTTTTGCATGCAGACATCCATTTTTTCCATCATGATTTGTTGAAGAGACCATCCTTTCTACAGGGATTGATTTTAGCTGCTTTGTCAAAGATTAGCTGGTTATACATGCATGGATTGATTTCTTGAGTTTCTATTTGGTTCCAGTGGTCTACATGTATATTTATTGTGCCTGTACCATACCACGCTGTTTTGATTATAACTGTCCTGTAGTATGTCTTGAAATCTGTTATTATAATGCCTCTGGGTTTAATTTTGCTGTTTACAGTTGCTTTATATATTCAGGGTCTCTTTTGTTTACATATAAATTACATATGAATTTTAGTATTTTTTTCTAGATCTGAGAAGAATGCTGTTGGTATTTTGATTAGGATCACATAAAATCATTTGCTATTGATAGTATGGACATTTTGATGATATTAATTTTTTTCAATCCACAAACATAGAAGATTTTTCCATTTTTTGATGTCCTATTCTATTTGTTTCTTTTGTTTTGTAATTTTCATTATAGAGATATTTCACCGGGTTAGATACATTTATTCCAAGGTATTTAAAATTTTTTGTAGTGATTGTGAATGAGACTGATCTTAGAAGTTCTTTCTCAGCTATGGAATTGTCTGTATATACAAAAAGTATTGATTTTTGTGTGTTGATATTATATCCTACAGAATTTGAATTAGTTCTTCTTTAAAGGTCTGGAAGAGTTCAGCAGTGACGCCATCGGGTCCTGGGCTTTTCTTTGTTGGGATAATCTTTATTACTGATTTGATCTTCATCTTGAATATTTGTCTGTTTAGGTTTGAATATCTTCATGCCTCAATCTTAGTAAGTTGTATGTGTTGAGAAATCTATCTATTTCTTCTAGATTTTCCAGTTTGTTGCCATATATCTATTAAAGTAATTCCTGATGATTCTTTTTATTTCTGAGGTATTCCTTATAACATCTTCTGTTTCATCTCTGATTTCATTCACTTAGTTCTTCTCCTCCCCTTTTTTTGGTTATTTGGGTCAATGGTTTATCAATTTTGTTTAGTTTTCAAAAGAAACCCAGCTGTTTATTTAAATGTTATTTTATATAATTTTTTCTTTCAAATATGTTTATTTATTATTTAATTTCAGTTGTTTCTTTTTCCTATTACTTTTGAGTTTGGTTTGTTGATGTTTTTTTATGTCCTAGAGATGCATTGTATTGCTCATTTATTTGATGCCTTTCAATTTCTTGATGTAGGCAATAATTCCTATAAGCTTTTCTCTTAACACTGCTTTTGCTGTATCCCACAAGTTTTGATAGGTTGTATTGTAATCCTCATTCTTTTCCGGGAAATCTTTTATTTCCCTTTTGATTTCTTCTATGATCCACTGTTCATTCAGGGGTCTGTTGTTCAGTTTCCATATGTTTTCATATTTTCTAGAGATTCTTGGTTAAATTTTCAGCTTCATTCCATTGAGGTCAGAAAAGAGACATGGTATGATTTCAGTGTTTTAAAATTTGATGAGACTTGCTTTATTGCCTTTTCATGGCCTATACTATAGAAAGTTCCATGCACTGGTGAAAAGAATGTGTATTCTTCAACTCTGGGATGAAATGTTCTGTAGCTAACAGTTAGGTACATTTGGTCAATTGTATAGGTTAGTTCTGTTTTTATTTTTTGATTTTCTGTCCAGTTGATCTGTCCATTGATGAAAGTGTGGTACTAACATCCCCTCATTACTATTGTATTGGAGTCTTTTTCTTACTTTAGATACATCAATATTTGTTTTAAATAGCCAGGCATCCTGGTATTGGTCACAAATACATTTCTTATAGTCATATCTTTGTGTTGAATTGATCCCTTAATCATTACACAGTGCCCTTCTTCATCTCTTTTAACAGTTCTTGTGTTAAAGTCTATTTTGTCTGACACTAGGATGCCTACACCAGCTCTTTTTGCTTTCCATTAGCATGAGGAATCATTTTCCATCCTTTCACTTTCAGTGTATGCATATCTTTGTTGGTGAGGTGTGTTTCTTGCACACAGCAAATAGATGAGTCTTGTTGATTAATCTGTTCATCCAGGCTTATCTTTTAATGGAGAATTAAAGCCATTTAAATTCATGGTTACTATTGATAAGTAATGAATTGGCCCTATCATTCTTCCATAAATATTCCTATTGTTTGTTTGGGATTTCCTTTGTACTTTTACTAGTAGATAATCTGCCTACACATTCTTCCAGAATGATCACTGTCTTTCTGTGTTTCTGTGTGTAGCACAACCTTAAGCATCATTTATAAGACTGGTTTAGTGGTGACAAATTCCTTCAATTTATATTTGTTATGGAAGGTCTTTGTTCCCATCTTCTACTGCTTTCCCAGGCAATAGCAGAGAGCTGTATCAGAAGCGGAGCAGCTGGGACTTGAACCAGCACCCATATGGGATGCCGACACTGCAGGTGTTAGCTCTACCCACTATGCCACAGCACCAGCTGCCATGTAAGGATTGTAATAAGCCATGGATTTGCTTCTCATTGCTTCTGAGCAATCCTATGCTCATTCTTTTGAGTTCCGTTTCTGGCATTTCCTCAATATCTTTGTCTTCAGATTCTAAATTGAAATGTTGTGCTCCTTTGGGGAAGCCATATTGTCTTCTTTATTCTTGTTTCTTGAATTTCCATGTTTATTTTTAGGCATTTGTCAAAATACTTGTTGGATTTCTCCTCTGATGGATTTTGACTTTTAATTGTGCCTCTATGGCTTAGTGAAGTGTCTGCTCTTTTGTGAATACCCACAGCATGTGTTAGGTTTGGCCAGGGAGCTCTTGTCAGTGCTTCAGGATGGGACAAGTATCCAGGGTGATACCTTTGTTGGGTGCGGTAGACCTCCTCTGTGGTCAGGAGGGGAGAGAGAATGGACACGCATGTTGGCATAATCATTCTCTTATCTCCTCCCTTCCAAGCTAATTGCTGACTGGTTTAAGCCCACAGTGGGTACATCTCCCATCTATACAGGTACATGAACTGCACAAAAAATCTGTGAACCAGCAAATGGAAGATCTCTTTCTCTGTCTCTCCTTCTGTCTCTGTAACTCTGCCTTTTAAATAAATAAATAAATAAATAAATCTTTTTAAAAAAGGCAAAACAATGCAAAAAGACTGCTCAGTAGAGAATGTGGTACTCCGATGAACACTGAAGCAGTTCCAAAGTATCTGTAGGCATTGGCATATGGACAGGAATCATTAGGATATGCTCAATTATTAGTTTTTTTTCAGTCTGGCAGTGATTCCCAAATTGGTCATGTGATTTATTTCTGCCTGCCCCAGATTATAGGAGACATGATAAAGACAAACCCTCAATAGTTCAAAATGTATAAAAATTTTCATGTGTCTTACACAATGCCCCTAAATGGCAAAAGTTATTATTAAAACTTATAGTTGGGCTGGCGCCGCGGATCACTAGGCTAATCCTCCACCTTGCGGCACCAGCACACCGGGTTCTAGTCCTGGTCAGGGCACCGGATTCTGTCCCGGTTGCCCCTCTTCCAGGCCAGCTCTCTGCTGTGGCCAGGGAGTGCAGTGGAGGATGGCCCAAGTGCTTGGGCCCTGCACCCCATGGGAGACCAGGATAAGTACCTGGCTCCTGCCATTGGATCAGCGCGGTACGCCGGCTGCAGAGCGCCGGCCGTGGCGGCCATTGGAGGGTGAACCAATGGCGCAGGAAGACCTTTCTCTCTGTCTCTCTCTCTCACTGTCCACTCTGCCTGTCAAAACAAAAAACAAAAAAACTTAGTTGAAAGCCATTTAAATTAATCAATTATTCAAAAAAAGCAACCGAACCTGGTCTATGATTACATGTGAATAAATCCATTCCACCTCTGCCCATTAGATCTCAAATTTAATCTCAAGCATCATGAAATGATAGTTGATAGTAATGCCAAGAGCTTCTCGATTGATGTGCTCTTGATTTGATTAGTAGAATTTTTATTATTCAGTTAAGCTTTAGTGAGGGTGAGGCAAAAACCTAAAAACGAGGTTCAATCACTGAATTAGGCCATACTCCAGAATATCTTTGTTTTCTGCTAGAAAGTTAACCTTTAAAATAATAGAAAACATGAGGAGAAACTGCATTTTAATGTTATAAAAATGATATTTATAGTCTATTTCAGTAAATTAGATGCTTATATACCCTGGTCATTAATTCATTAACAAGAAGGGATCTTAAATCAAAGAATATTTTTGCTTTGTATTGAAGATAAGGTAGATTTTTAGTAAGTTTAACAAAGAGGGTATTCATGTAGCCAGATTTTTTGAGCAGTATACAGAGTCCTAGACTGTTGGAACTTTACCACGATGTTATAGACTTTTACTATTTGAGAGGAAAGGAGTAGAGAATGTGATATGCTGTTTTGACTTTTACACTAATACTTGTTATTCAGGTTTGGATAAACTCTCCTGAAAATTGGTTTATAAAAGTCCAGATTAGTAAGATTTCCTCTATGCTCAGATATTGGCCGAAATTTACTCCTACTAACAGCTTTACCAATCTGCATGTTAATTGATTTTTCACTTGTTTTGCAAGTTCCTCCTTAGCCCTAAGTTGTAACATCAGCTAGATATTCATCAGTTATCCTAGTTTATCCTCAAATTTCCTCACATTCTTTGATTCCCACATTTATAGATTTTTCCCCTCCCTGTATGGAAATTTGTACTTACTTAATACAAGGCTTTTTTTGGATGAGGAAGGGAGCTGGGCATTTTGAGCTCCTACTATAGTCTTTCCCTATTTGCCATCTGTTTCAACATTGCTCTCCCCAGAACCCTAAACCTCAATAATTTATGTCGCAGCCAGTGCCAGTAGCAACCCTGGAGTAATTACATGATTTACTTTCTCCACTTTTCCAGAGAAGCACAGGAAAAATTATGCAAAAGAATCTATAGCTGTACTCCACTTTATAACCAACAAGAACCCATATTCATTGCTCCCTAAATAACTCCTTTAGGAACTTATTTATAGGCCCTTTGATGTAACATCTAATACCAAGCTAGTTTCTATCCCAGTAAAACCTACCTCCTTTTCCACCTTCATCTGGTTAATGAGCAAATCTAGTTGTTCAATCCATTTTCATTGAAACCATTGGGCCCTTATCTACGTTCTCAAGTCTAATTGGTCATTCAATTATGACATTTGTACATCTGAAACATCTCTAATATCTGTCCTGTCTTTTTTATAAGTATTGACATCATCCAGATTATTACCTCTTGCTGGATTATAATACCCATCTCCTAATAGGTCTATCTGCCATTTATCCACCATAACATAACTCACAGTACTGAATACATCCAGGTTTACCTTTCTAAAATGCAAATGAGTTTCCTTTAATATTTTGTTGGGTTTAAAAGCTACTGATAATAATTCATTGGTGATAGAATAAAATTAAAATTTACCGGCATATATCAGCTTACCTTTGTAACCTGCCTCTACTTCTAGCTCCATTTGTTCCAGTCTGAGATCCATGCCCCATTGTACATTTTAACTCTACTGAAATAACTACTGTTCCATGGAGTTCCCAGCTTCCCATTCGTGTGTGATGCTCTATCTTTAATCACGGTAAACCCTATTTTATCCTCAATATTACTTGCCAGAATAATGCCTATCCATTCTTTTTTATTTAGATTTATTCTTTTATTTATTTAATGAGCATAAATTTCCAAAGTACAGCTTATGGATTACAATGGCTTCCTCCCCCCCGTAACTTCCACTTCCCTCCCACCCACAACGCTCCCCTCTCCCACTCCCTCTCCCCTTCCCCTTCACATCAAGATTAATTTTCAATTATCTTTATATACAGAAGATCAATTTAGCGTATATTAAGTAAAGATTTCCACATTTTGCTCCCACACAGAAACACAAAGTGTAAAATACTATTTGAGTACTAGTTATAGCATTAATTAAACACCTAAGAGTAATTGTGTATTAATTACAGAGTTCAACCAATAGTTTTAAGTAGAATATAAAATGCAACTTTTGTATTGTTGTGGCTCCCCCCCCCAACCTCCCTCCCTCCCGTGGCCCTCCCCTCACCCACTCCCTCTCCCATCCCACCCTTCAACACGTTTCATTTTCAATTACCTTCATATACTGAAGATCAACTTAGTATATACTAAGCAGGGATTTCAACAGGTTGCACTCACACAACCGAACCAGGTATAGGGTATTGTTCGACTAGTAGTGTTGTTTTTGAGTTTCATAGTTAAACACATTAAGGACAGAGATCCTGCGTGGGGAGCATGAACCCAGTGACTGCCGTTGTTGATTTAACAATTGGCACTCTTATTTATGATGTCAGCAATCACCCGAGACTCTTGCTATGAGCTGTCTAGGCTATGGAAGCCCCTTGAGTTCACCAACTCTGAATTTGTTTAGTCAAGGCCATATCACAGTGGAGGTTCCTTCCTCCCTTCAGAGAAAGGCGCCTTTCTCCTTGATGGCCTGATCCTTCTGCTGGGGTCTTGTTCACCAGGATCTTTAATTTAGATTGTTTTTTGCCACCGTGTTGTTGTTGTTGTTGCTCGGTTTGCTCTACACAAGACCACTGGTTGAATTCTGCAATCAATGCACAATCATTCTTAAGCGTTTAAAAATTAACAGAAAATTGATCTCTGTGAAACATAGGAGTGGGAATAAGAGAGGGCAGAGATATATAGGATGGCACATACTCACTCAGATCTACCTCCAATGGTGGAACTAGAAATGTGCCAGGGGATTTTAACTCAACCTTACCAAGGAGGCAGGTACCAATGCCAGCACACTTGGTAAAGTGATAAGTATAAATACACAACTGATCAAAAAGATAGGGTAAGTGTCGAAGAGATTACACAAATAAGACCAGTGTAAGCAAATAATGAAAGATAGAATCAAAAGGGAGAGAATGATCCTGTGGGAGAAGCAGGACACACAGCAGACTCATAGAATGGCAAATGCCCAAAACAGCACTCCTGCCTCAGAATCAACCCTTGGGACATTCAGATCTGACTGAAAGGTCCATGAGAATCTCACAGGCATGGAAAGCCATGACACGGTGGCAAAAAACAATCTAGATTTATTCTTTTTTAATTTGAGAGGAAGAGTCAGAGGAGAGAGAGGAAGAGTGTTCCCATCAACTGGTTCACTCCCCCACATGCCTGCAGCAACTGGGCTGGGGACTGGAGCCACAAGGGAAGAACATAATTCAAGCAGAGGATTAACCAAATGAGCCACGGCAGATGGCCCAGGTGCTTGGGCCCCTGTACCCACATGGGAGACCAGGAGGAAGCACCTGGCTCCTGGCTTCGGATCAGCATAGCTCTGGCTGTAGCACCCGTTTTGGGGGTGAACCAATGGAAGACCTTTCTCTCTGTCTCTCTCTCATTGTCTAACTCTATCTGTCTAAAAAAAAAAAAAAAAGAACATAATCCAGGACTCCCATGTGGGTGGCAGGAATACAATTCCTTGAAGCATTCTCATTGTTTTCCATAGCCTGTATTGGCAGGAAGCTGAAGTAGGGAGCCAGAGCCGGGGAAAAAAAAAAAAATCAAGGTACTCTGATGTGGAATGTGGGTGTCTTAATCACTAGGCTAAATACCTACATCTGACCATTCATTCTTTTTTTTAAGATTTATTTATTTATTTGAGAGGCAGAGTTACACAGAGAGGAGAGGTAGAGGTCTTCCATCCACTGGTTCACTCCCCACTTGGCCGCAACAGCCGGAGCTGTACCCATCCGAAGTCAGGAGCTTCTTTTGGGTCTCCCACGTGGGTGCAGGGGCCTAAGGACTTGGGCCATCTTCTACTGCTTTCCCAGGCGATAGCAGAGAGCTGGATCAGAAGTGGAGCAACTGGGTCTCGAACCAGCACCCATATGGGGTGCCAGCGCTTTAGGCCAGCACGTTAACCCGCTGTGCCACAGTGCCGGCCCTGACCATTCTTAAAGCTCTAGCACACTAACTCCCTAATCTTTCCAGCCAGAATCAATTTCTTCTTCTATAATAATATTCTATCACTTTTATTATCACATTTTCATTGAAGTAAACTCACATTCAATAAAACCAACAAGTCAGTAAGTTTTGACAAATGCTTCCCTGTGAAGCTGAAACAACAGTCAAGAAACAAAACATTTCTATGGCCAAGAATGTTTTCTTATGCCCCCAGCCA